>NW_006207470.1:9841-14639 GCF_000334495.1 Tupaia belangeri chinensis | reverse complement strand
TTTTTTTTTTTGAGAGATTTTCGCTATAGGGCGTGTGTGCTCGCCAGACAGACAGAGAGAGACATAGAGACAGAAAGTGAGAAATCACCCCCAGGGGGATGGTCATGCCGCAATCCCTTCTCCTCCATTCTCCTCTCGGGATCTTGGGCACGTACGCACATGCACGCAGTGTGAGTTTTAAGCCACCGAATACAGGACGCGAACCACAGTCGACTACGTGGGAGTCCAGCAACATAGCCATTACACTAACTGCTGGTGACTATTTTTTATTTAATTATTTTATAATACATTTAGTCACATGTTTATTTTTTAATTTTATTATTATTATTATTTATACATTCAATCGCTATAGATCATTTAGATTGTAAAGAAACGTTATTCAGCACAATGTACACCTCAGTCAAGCCTAGTTGAGAATACTATACACTTCATCAACAGATAATAAGCCATATCTGTTTCCCACAAATGTCTTACCTCTCATTTTCCCCCCAAATTTACTTTCCTAAGCTCTTCCCCTCCCACACTCTTTTAACTTTATCTCTAGTGTCCATAACAATTTTCAGTGATTTTATTCCTCTAGTCTTTCAGTCTCTACCATAGAGTGAGGACAGTTGGTAAATGTTATAGCCTGACTTGCTTCACTCAGCAGTTAATCTTCCATATTTATCCACTTTCTATCAAATTTCAGGACCTTGTTTTTTATGACTGCTATTCCATGCCACACATGTGCCACACTTTTTCAATCAATTCATCTGTTTGTGGATGTTTGGGTTGATTTCATGTCTTAGCAATCATGAATAATGCAGCAATAAATATAGTTGTGCAAGTGCTTTTCTGACAGAGCATTCTCCCGTCCTTTGTGGAGTTATCCAGGAGTGGAATTGCTGGATCATATGGTAGCTCTACTTGAAGGTCTTTAAGGAACCTCCATATTGTTCTCCATAGTGGTTGGAACAATTTATATCCCCGCCAACAATGTAGAAGAGTTCCTTTTCACCATCATCCCTCCAGCAGTTATCATTTTTTTGTTTTTATAATCGTTGGTCAAATTAAAATAAATGAATGAATAAATTAAATTAAATTTAAAAAAGCAAACTCTGGGAACCAAAGGGTGGCATAATGGTTATGTCTTTTAGTGATACCAGAGAATATTGAGATAATGACCATACGAATCTTATCTCTAGTGATACAGGTGCTGTAGCCTAATCCCTCCACGCAATACTCATGGTGAAGACAAAAATTAGTTTTACATACTATCCTAACACGATTCATGGCAAGAACTTTCTTTTAGAATTAACTGTACTGCAGGACCAGCAGTTAGCATAATGCCTATGTTGCTGGACTCCCATGTAGCTGACCGCAGTTCAAGTCTCAGACTCAGTGGCTTAAACTCATGCCAGGTGTGTGTGCGTGCATGCCCAAGATCGTAAGAGGAGAATGTAGGAGAAGATATTGTGGCGTGGCCAACCCCAGGGGGGCGGAGTGTGATTTCTCGCTTTCTTTCTTTCTAGCAAGCACACATGCTCTATAGCAAAAAAATCTCTGAAAAAAAAAAAAAGAATTAACTGTACTTATACTGTCCGCAAAAATCCTGGAAAAAGAAACAGTGATCCAATTTTTTTTTTGAGAGGTTTTTGCTACAGGGCACATGCACTCACCAGAAAGAGAGAAACAGAGAGACAGAAAGTAAAAAATCACACCCCAGGGAGATGACCATGCTACAATCTCTTCTCCTCTATTCTCCTCTCAGGATCTTGGGCATGCACGCACACTCGCCTATCATAAGTTTAAGCCACAAGATCTGGGACTTGAACCACAGTCAACTACATGGGAGTCCAGTGACATAGCCATTACAACACAGGTTCCATGATCCAATTTCAAAACATGAAACCACTTGTGAAGTAAATAGTTTCAGGATTTCCTAGTTGGTTTATAAATAAGTTTATATTTGAAATAAAAAATAAATCATGAAGCCAGCAGCTGGTATCATGTTTCAAGTCCTGGACTCCCACATAGTCAACTGTGGTTCAAGTGCTGGACTGGTGGTTTGCTTTCCTACTTTCCCTCTCTCTTTATCTCTCTTTGGTGACTATATGTGCCCTATAGCAAACTTAAAAAATATTAATAATTCTTAATAAAATAAGAAAAATAAAAAAACCTAAATTTATAAATTGTATGTAAAACATCTTTATCAAAAAGGGACAAATACATTAGACAAATTTGTTGAGCAAAACAAGTACAGAAAATATACATAAAATAACTATATTTATACATACTGTATACATAAATACAGAAAAATACATAAAAATAAACATCAGAAAGTTTAATTTCTAGATTGTTCCCACTTCTACTAATGATAACAACATTTAATTTGCACTTTGAACAAGTTTGACATTGACTTTTGGAAAAGCAAGTCACTTTGTCAAGATGGTTATGTAGATGTGGAAAATATTTGTGTTTTCATTCTAATAATTAAAAGACTGAAAGAACAGTTGTATAAAAAATAAAAGTTAATTATTTTCTGCAAAAAGATGTCATCAACTCAAAAGTTAAGAGACTAACATGGTTTATTAAAAATCTCTTTAATGAGACCAGCAAATGGTGTGTGGTTATGTCATTTGACTCTCACATGGCCGATCATGGTTCCTCACAGATCGGGCAGTTTGCTTTGTTACTTTTTCTCTCTCTGTCTCTCCCTTATGAGCACACACGCCCTTTAGCAAATTTAACATAATGATAAAAGACAAGATTAAACAAATAATTATTTTTAAAAAAAATCTATTTTGTAGGTTGAATCCATGTCCTGGTGATTAAAGCAGCTAGATTTCACATGGCTTGAGTCCTGGACCTGGAGGCTTAAGAAACATTCCAGGCAAGTGTGTATGCATGTAGGCCCAAAAACTAAAGAGGAGGGAGAAATGGAAAAGGGATTGCATCCTGATTTTTTCCCCTGGGGGGCACTTTCTCTTCTTTTCTCACTATCTCTCTGTCTTTCTCTGGGGAACACATTCCCACTAGGAAAAACAAAAAGCAAAAACACCTGTTCAAATTTAGAAGTTTAAGTTTTATATTATGTCACAAATTGCTTATTGTATTGTCACATCACAATCACACTCACCAGAAGGTGTCCTAAATAAAGATAAAGAACAAAACATATCTGTTCCCTTTTAAAAAGCTTTATGGGTCTAAATAGTATCCAAAAATTGCACATATTTAATGTACATATTTGGATGGAGAGATGCATACCACTGCCACTATCAATAATCTAAACCTATCCATCTATATAATGTCTTTTAAAAGTTTTCCTACAAGGGTCAGGTACGTGGTGTGGTGGTAAGGGCACTGGATTCCCACATGACTGACTGTGGTTAGAATCTTGGACTTGTTAGCATGGTTTCTCCCTTTCTCTCTAAGTTTCTTTCTGGTCAATATGAAATATTAATAGCAATGAATAAAATTGAATAAATACTTCTTTAAAATTATTTATTATGTGGGACTAGCAGATGGCATAATGGCTATGTCACTGGACTCTCATATAGTTAACAGCAGTTCAGGTCTCAGACCCAGTGGAATAAACTCACGTCAGGTGTGTGTGTGGGAGTGCCTAAGATTCTGAGAGGAGAATGGAGAAGAAGGTATTGTAGTGTGGCCATCCCCCCTGGAGAGTAATTTCTCACTTTCTGTCTCTGTCTTTCTGGCAAATGCACATGCCCTACAGCAAAAGTCTCTCCAAAAAAAATAAAATTATTTATTATGCAAGGCATGTTCATTTTCTGGGCAAAGAAAGAGAGGAGAAGTGAGAAATCATCCTCCCCATAAAAAATGTTCATGATGTAATCATGACTTTGGAATTCATGATCAATGGAATTTTCTCCATGGAATTTTGGGCATACACACATAAGTGCTTTTTTAAAAACAGTGATAATTTTATTTTATTTATTATTTTAAAAATTTGATCAAAAGAGACAGAGAGGAAGAGAAAAGGAAAGTTAGAAAGCAAGCCATTAGGTGTAGGATTCAAACCAAATCAGTCATGTGGGAGTCCAATACCTTCTCAGCATTGCCACCTTTGGCCCCACCTGCAGTGTTTTGTAAGGTGTGGGTACAGGACTCAAGTTGCCAGCTTGGCCATATGTGATTTAGTCACCTTGTCTATGCCACTGTTTCACCCCATGTTGTACCCTTTACAAATGACCTAGATTAGCCTCCAATTAGTCCAAGCCAGATTTTATAAGACTCGATTTTATAAGAGTCTGTGTACAAATCACAATGTGGGAAATATACTAGAGTTTTTCTGATAAGCTACAATCACTGCTCCATTTTTTTAAAGAGTTTATCTAACATGAGGCCCAAGCTGATGACCACTCAAATCAAACTGAGCACCTATAGAAAAGTAAACATGTGAATAGAGATGTTAAAATAGAAGGATTACTTTATAAATGTGGGCTGTTCACTTCTACATTAAATGCAGTTTTAATTTGTAACCCTGCCTTTAATCCAGCTTCATCCATTTCTGAGGAAAAGCCAACTGATAAAGAGCATTGGGTACAACATGCCCCTGGATGAAGAAAGAAATATGATACAGTATGATATCCAAAACCTCATGAGACTTCCTAATCATAGCTGGCTGTTGGTTAAAGTAGAACATTTTCTCTGTGGGAACTCCCATGATCAAGGTTTGGTCATCAAAGAAGAGATGATAAACTGGTCTGTTAGTTTCAAAGAGGTATGACATCATTTCAATATAAAATACATACAAAGGTGGGATCAGCAGATTGCATAGTACTCACATCACTGG
>NW_006207470.1:8850-9743 GCF_000334495.1 Tupaia belangeri chinensis | reverse complement strand
TCTATCTATCTGTCTCTCGCTGGTGAGTACTCAAAAAAACAAAAAATCAAATTTATATGGACTTATCTGAACAAAGTCTTTAAATAAAGTTGTGTGACTACTTTAACTCAGAAATAAATGTGTTTTTTACAGGGTCAGAAGGTGGTATCATTATGAATGTGCTAAACTCTGACATTGGTGACTATAATTTTAGTTTTGGTCCAGTGGCTCGAAAATCATGCCAGGCATGTGTGTGTGTGTGTGTGTGTGTGTGTGTGTGTGTGAATGCCCAAATCTGTAGAGTAGAATGAAGAAGGGATTGTGGTATGGCTATCTCCCTGAGGTTTAATTTTACACTTATTCTCTCTTTTTCTCTTCTGTGAACAAACATAACTTATGCAAATTCTAAAGAAAAACTATTGAACTCTTGTCTCAGTCAAAATAGAAATTAACAAAACAAAATTTGTGTTTTACATTCAGAATTGTACTGATTTTGCTTATATACATTCTAAACTATAGAAATACTTCCAGTGTTTATAAGCTAATTTTGTTTCTTATATTTGCTCAAGCAACAGTCCAATTGATCAAATCAATGAGGTGGTGTTTATGTATACATAGTTGAATATTTTTAATAAGAAATATTTTTGGACTTTATTTTTAAATTTTTAAAATTATTTTTAGAGAGATTTCTCCTGTAGGGCACATGTACTCACCACAGAGACAGACAGAAACAGAGAGGGCAAAAGTGAAAAATTATGCCCCAGGGAGTATTGCCACACTATAATCTATTCTCCCATTCTTCTTTTGGGATTTGGGGCAAACACATACATGCACCAGGCATGAGTTTCAAGTCACTGGGTCTGAGACTCAAACTTGGCTCAGCCATGTGGGAATCCACTGGTGTAACCATTGCA
>NW_006207470.1:4658-8718 GCF_000334495.1 Tupaia belangeri chinensis | reverse complement strand
TAACATATATGCAGTTCATTATTGACTGAAATGTCTTATGTTTTTAGGAAGCACAAGACTTTTTCATATATATGTATGTGTGTGTATGTGTGTGTGTGTGTATAAAAACATTTCTATATCCTGAAACCATTTATCATTTTTTGTGAACAAAGTCCTTAAAATTTGGTATACTGTAAAGACAAGTAGATTATAGATTAAGATAGCATTCACATTTTTGTAGATACCATTCACAGTTCCTCTTGTCATTTTGGATATCATTCTTATTTCATTAAGAGTTATGTATTTTTAAATTTATTATTTTTATTATTCAATTTGATGAGAGAGAGAGACAGTGTGAAAGCAAGCAACCATGTCTAGGACTTGAACTATGGTCAGCCCTGTGAGAGTCCAGTGCTCTAACCCCCACATTACAGGACAACCTTTTGTATACCATTACTTATTGTACTAAACATCTCAAAACATTGGCTATAATCTCAAGGAATTCGATGAGACAAAAGATTGATGAAAATTTTATATTTTATAAATGTATTGTGTTCATATATGAAAAGCAGTGCTCAACTAGCCTCAGAAGCCCAGAAATGGAATAACCATACTCTCATCATTTATCTGTTGGCCCATGAGTTTTAAGTTAACATTTTATTGTGTACCTACATATCATAGTATTAGATATTTTAAAATCTGGAATCTAGTATTTTCTACCCAACCAGATATGAGGACATAGTATAAATATTCTTGGGGGAACACAACTTTTCAGGGTCTTTACCATGTAAAAACCTGCATAGAAATGGTTTTAGATGAAGTAATTGCATAAGAGGAGAAAATGACACCAGGGATATTTTTAGTAATGTATGAGATAAAGTAATAAGGAACCTTGAAAATATTTGATAAATATTTCATAAAGGGGACTTGCTGGTGGTGAAGTGGTTAAAACACTGTACTCCCACATGGTTGATTGCTGTTCAAGTCTCAGAAATGATGGCTTGTTTTCTCAATTTTACTTTATCTCTCTCTCTGTCTCTTTCTGTTCAAATTATAAATAATTATAAATAAAATTAAATAAAATATATTTTAAAAATTAAAACATAATAATACATAAAGAAGAAAGCTAATTAAACTAGTTCTTATTTAGAAGGCTAGTTAAGGGAGGGCCAGCAGGTCATATAATGGTTAAGACTCTGGAATCCCACATGGCTGACTGCAGTTTGATTCCTGGAACTGGAGACCTGAAACTCATGTCACGCACATGTGCATGCATGCCAAAAATTCTGAGAGGAGAATGGAGAGGGTACTGTAGTGTAGCAATTCCCCAGGGAGTGATTTTTCTCTTTCTCTGTATTTCCCTTTCTCTGACAAGCACATGCTCCCTATAGCCAAAATCTCTGTCTGAAAAAATAAAGGATAAACAGTAATGAATTATTAAATGCCATCTTGCTCTGTCTCTCTCTGATCAAATAAAAGTAAAATAAATAAAGTTAAATAAAATAATTCTTTCTATAAAAAGGAAACATAATTGCCACTATATATAAACTCTTAAATTATATTTACTTAAATGCAAACTTTCCAACAATTAGTACATAGTATTTTTTTAAAACTAATATACTAAAAGAACTGCTCTGATGACAGCAGTACCTTCTTGCTTTGGGCCACCGATCAAGGTTTATCTTAGTAGAGAAATACCATAGTATATCAGGCAGGTTGAAAATCAAAAGTTGACATGAATGGGTTTTGGAATATTTAAGACAAAATGCAAATTTTATTTCAGAAGTCCTGTTCTTTAGGCTGTGAAGAAACAGCATAAGCTGTTATGTACAGCATAAAATGTTTTGTATAATGCTGAAAGTGAAAAGTTTTTCTTAAAAAAAAACCCTATAAATTTGAGTATATATATTATATAGACTTTTCAAAATAGACAAAATAGAAAATATTTATTTTTTATTTTTTATCTATATATTTTGAAGATTTTTGCCATAGAAAAGGTATACTTGCTAGAGGGAGACCGAGACAGTGAAAGGGAAAGTGAGAACTCATCCCCCAGGGGGAATGGCCATGCCACAATTTCTTCTCCATTCTTCTCCTGGGATATGGAGAATGCATGCATGCATGCTTCGTATAATTTTCAAACTAATAGGTCCAGGACTTGACCCTCAGTCATGTGGGAGTACAAGACCTTAATCACTACATAATCTGCTGTCCCCTAATATGTTTACATTTGATTTACTTTTTTTAAGATTCATTTACTGGGGCCAGTAAGTGGCATGGTGATTGAGGGCTCTGGAGTCCCACATGCAACAAGGACTCGAACTCAAACTGTGTTTGGCCATGAGGGAGCCAAGTGCCTTAACCATTATGCTTCCTGTTGGCCCCTAAAATTTTTATTTTTAACATTTATTAAGCTCATATATTTAAGATACTTTCTAAAATTGCATCAACGAATAATACTTTTATTCATTTTTATTTTTTCTGAGACAATAGTATTAAATTTTTTGCATCTTTGACATTGATGTTTCTAGTAGTACTAGAGCCACTTTGAAGAAAGGTTTACTAAGGAACACACTGTAACATTTTTCTGGGTTTTCTTTGGGGGAGGGAGAGATTTCTGCTATAGGATGTATGCACTTGTCAGTAAGAGGAAGAGAGATCATACTGCAGGGGAAATAGCCATGTTGCAATTCCTTCTCTATTCTCTTCTAATAGTTTTTGGCACTCACATACACTCACTCAGTATGACTTTCAATTAATGTGATATGTACTCAAACTGTGGTAAGCCATGTGGGAGTCCAGTGCCTTAACACTATGCCCACCTGCTGGACACAATATTTACCTATTTTTAGTGTATAATTCAATATGCTTTAGTAAATTTATAGTTGTTCAACTATGACCAAAGTCCAATTTTAGAATGTTTATATCACTCAGAAAAAGTGGCACACTTTTCTCCCACCCTGCAAATTCCCTTGTTTATGATTTGCTTTTTCTGACTATTTCATATAAATGGAATAATAATGATAAAAAAGAAAAAGAGCATAAGAATCTTTTTTTTCCCCTTAAATTGCTTGGTTTGTTCACTTTTGGATTCTGAAATTTGTTTTGAGTTTCACATGTTAAGATATCTTTTGTTTTAAAATCAAGCAGATAATTACAATACAGTATTTTTTTAATTATTATTTTATTTAACTTTATTCATTTTATTTATTTATTTCCATTTGACCAGAAAGGGACTGAGTGAAAAAGAGAGAGGGAAAGCGAGAAAGCAAGTCACCAGGTCTGACTCAAACTTTCAGCCATGTGGCTGTCCAGTGCCCTCAACTACTATGCCACCTGCTGGCCCCAAGATCAACAGTTTTTAGATCCAGTTCCCCTACTTTTAGTATTTTTCACCCATAAGGAAAATAACCTCTTTAAAAGAGTTACTTTTTGTTTAGCATTAGAAAGTCTTATTAAAGGAAGATAACTTCACTTCTGCTAGTTCTTTTTGTCCCATCCATTTACAATATTTTTGTACTCTGTGTCTTGAACATTGTGCACTTTGCAACTATGTGACCATGTTTTCAAACTCACAAATGCTTCCTAGAAGTTTATGGAATCCCAAGTAACACAGCAAAATGTCTGTGTGGCTATAGCAGGATGCTAATTAAGTAGGAAAGCAGAAGCATGTTATGCATTGTTCAGATGGTCCCTTGCCTCCCTAAGGCATATTTGTGGTGATGTTGGGGACCAGTTCTCATAGAGCATTTCTGTTCCTTCTGTTGATGAATGTGTACTTACCAGTTGTAGTAGTCTCTGCAGTACTGTAGCTTAGAGATGAGCAGTACTTGAGCAGTGAAGTTGTCTTTATAATGTTGATAACTATTATTACTTTACTTATTTATTTTAGGTTTTTGCAATAGGGTTTGTACACTCACCTGAGAGAGATAAAAGGAAACTGAGAAATCATCCCTCAGGGGGAACGCCCATGCTGCAATCCCTTCTCCTCCATTCTCTTCTCCGGACTTTGGGCTAGCACACACCTAATGTGATTTTTCTTTTTCTTTTTTTTTTTTTTTGGAGGGGTTTTTGCTATAGG
>NW_006207470.1:1750-2883 GCF_000334495.1 Tupaia belangeri chinensis | reverse complement strand
TTCACATTTATTGATGTTGTTTATTTTATTTTATTTTATTTTATTTTATTTTATTTTATTTTATTTGGTCTTACTTTGTATTTCTCCATTTACTAATGATGTTAAACATGTTTTATACATTTATTAAACATTTAGACATCTCCTTTGTGAAGTATCTATCCAAGTGTATAGATACTTTTTTTTCTTTGAAAGGGTTCAGTTTTTTTCTAACTAAAGATGTTAATTATCTGCTTCAGAGGAGGAAGCAGGAGGATCATCAGTTAACAAGAGCCTGGTTTCTTTGTTGCATTTTTATTTTTTTTTTAGGTTTTGCTAAATGGATGAAAATAAGGGATCCAAGTTTGGTAAAACTGGCAGAAATGCTATAGTTTACATTTAAGTAATTCTGGTTGTTTTACTTAAGTCTTAAAATAGGTCTCTGGCATGAACACTTTCAGAATCTTTAAGGTCAGATAACTTGGAAAGGCCAGCTCTCTCTGGCAAGTTTGTGTTTCTTTCTTCTTTCTCACAGCCTGGGATCACTCCATCACATGCAGGTGATGTAACTGCAGTACCAGATAAGCAGGCCTGCACACCCCAGTGATGTTGGTGCTATTCCAACCTCCATCTTTACCCACTAGAGTATAGATGCAGTACCTGCACTGGCACAGCAGGTCAGCCAGAAACCTTGGTACAAAACATGTTGTTCAGACTGGTTGCCAGTCAGCCAGGGAGGCAGAAGGTCTTAACTTTTGAATTATATAAATATTTGTAATCACTTTATTTTTTGTCTCTATTTTTATTTTTCTATAGGATTAAGTTTTTCTTTTTTTAAGTTTTTTCTTCCATGAGAGACAGCACCCTCAAGAGTGTCTTGAGGCTTGATTTATTCTCACCTCAGCCAACTGTGGAGCAAAACACACATATGCTCAGCATACTCAAGTAGGCCTCCACTCCATCTTTTGAGCCCCCAAACTGTTTCCACGTACATACATAACCATCATGGTGCATTGTGTCTTACATTGTGCCACCCTCTCCTGTCCATGGGAAATCCTTAAACTCTTAGAAATAGTGGTGTTTTACTATTAAAATATTTTTAATGTTTTTTGTCTCTAGATTTTTGGTATAGGTCATGTGTGCTTGCTGAAGAGACA
>NW_006207470.1:0-1070 GCF_000334495.1 Tupaia belangeri chinensis | reverse complement strand
CATTCTCCTCTCAGGATTTTTGGCATGCACAAAATGCACTCAGCATGAGTTTCAAGCCCCTGAATTCAAGACTCAAACTGGTTTGCCATGTGCAAGTCTAGTGCCTTAAGAAGTATGCCACCTGTTGACCCTTGACATTTAAAATTTGTATCTGTTGTTTAAAACTGGTCAGGATGTGTTATTTTTTTAATAAAGCCTTGGAATAAAAAATATTTATAGGTAAGGCACAGAATGATGCTGTGTATGCTAAATTGAGAGCTATCTAATATTTTAAAATATATTTTAATTTACTTTATACATTCAATTACTATACATCAGTTAGCTTGTAAAGTGAATTTTCCAACATGAATACATTTCACACAAGTCCACTTGGGGATACTATACACATTATCAGCACAGATAATAATCTATTTCTGTCTCATAAATTTTATAAACTATGCTTCATATGAGAGCTATTCAATATTTAAATTTATTTCTTTCAACTCTTACAAACTGTCAGTAGTATATTATAATTTTCCTGACTTTTAAAATATTTTGCTTTATATCTTGCTCATTTCCATTCATGGCTTTTGTTTACCACTGGGGAATTTATAATGCTTGATATTCATTTGAAATTGACTAGTTTAATTCTGCCTTTTTCACAATTAAAATTATTATATATATATGGTGTTTTTGTAGTTTTTTGTTTGTTTCTGTTTTTACCTTTTTGCCATAGGACACATATGCTTTCCAGAGAGAGACAGAGATAAGGAAGGTGGGAAATCACCCCTGAAGGGAATGGCCATGCTGTAATCCCTTTTCCTCCATTCCCCTCTCAGAATTTTGGGCACATATGTACATGCACCAGGAGTGATTTTTGAAGCCACAAGGCCCAGGACTGAAGCTGTCCCAAATCTGGGACTGGGACTTCTGTCTAACACCTATAACATTTGTGTGCCTTGCTTTGCAATTACAGAGGAAATAATTCTAAAATTTGAAAAAAAATCACAAAAGATACTGAATGATCAAGACAATCTTAAATAGGCAAAGAAACATAACAAGCAAAGCAAAGTTGAAGGAGCCTTTAAGTA
>NW_006207469.1:0-882 GCF_000334495.1 Tupaia belangeri chinensis | reverse complement strand
AAGTGTCTTTGTCTACTTTTTTTGGGGGGGAAGATCACTTTTTTTTCCTCATTAAAAATGTTTAGTCAGGATGTGGCATAGTGGCTAGGTGTTGGACTCCCACAGGACTGACCATGATTTTCATGGAACTGGTAGCTTTCTCTCTCTTCTCTCTCTCTTTGTTTCTCTCTGGTGAATATGTGTACACTGTAGCAAATTTTTTAAAAAGGGATAAACAAAATTGAATAAATAATTCTTAAAAATCAGTTAGTACTTGGGAGGCAGGAGGATATTAAGCTAGCAAGACCCTGTTTTTTAAAAAGTTTTTATTAAAAAAAGAGAAGTATGTTTGATTAGACATTTGGTCATTATTTTCTCACACTCTTGTCACTTCTCTTTACATCCTTTAAGTGTATCATTTGATTAATAGAATTTTCATTTTAATGTAGTCCAATTCATAAATTATTTAAAATATTGTTTTACATAACTCATAAAAGGTATCTTTGGAAATTATTATGTAGCATGGGCAGAAAATGTACATCATAATTTTTTGCTACACATATATAATATTGTCTTCACAGCTAATGCTCTTTGGAAAATATTTTTTTCCCTGCTTCTCTGAAGTGCTGTCTCTTTCACTGATACAAGTTACCAAAAGCCAGAGGTATTTTTAAGAGTTTCTCTTGGGAACAAGCAGTTAGCGTAATGGCTATGTTGCTGGACTCCCACGTGGTTGACCGCGTTTTGCGTCCAGGACCCGGTGGCTTAAAACTCACGCCGGGCACGTGTGCGTGCGTGCCCAAGATCCCAAGAGGAGAATGGAGGGGAAGGGATTGCAGTGTGACCATCTTCCCTGGTGGGTAATTTCTTGCTTCTTGCTTTCTGTCTCTGTGTCTCTGTCTG
>NW_006207468.1:3507-4551 GCF_000334495.1 Tupaia belangeri chinensis | reverse complement strand
TAAATTTAAGATCTCAAGTGACGGAATCCCACGGACACATACTTGCTAATACAGAGGTCGTATGCATGACCCTGCTGTCCTTCTCTAAGCCCTTATGACTCCACATGGAAAACTAGGGTTTCAGTGAGGGGTATAGACTTCCACTGAGGCACAAACCATTCTTCATTTTGGCACTTTTGGCAAGTTAGATTTTTTTTTTTAAGCTTTTTAGGCATTTGTAGACAGAACAGTATCAGACGGCCTTAGGTAAAATGACATTTTTTCCTCCATCCCCTAGTTGGTTGGTCCTCTCAGCTCCCCTCCCACAGAGCAGTCTCACTTGGGCCTTGATCACTGACAGGGCAATGGGGAGGCAGGGCTGTCTCTCAGGGAGTTAGGTCTCCATGTCACAGGGTATTCAGTTTGTTCTTGGAATCCAGGGGGCACCCAGGTCCAGTTTATGAAAGTCTAGGGGGATCAGAGCTGGGAGCTCCCACCTAGAGCTGAAGGTCCTGCCTGCTGCCTTCTGCTCAGGGCTCCCACCTGGGACCTCCCACCTGGGCCCACTCAGTCCCACCCTCCCACTCCTGACATCCTCAGGCAAAGGGCACAGGTGATTTGATATGGGCAGGGAAGTGTCTGGGGAGACCATGGACCCTGTTTTTCCCCTTGTTTCTAGACTCAGAATCACCCTCTCTGAGGCTCTCCCATTTTTAGACTCCTGGGCCCAGTAAGGGCTGACTTATCCACCCTCAGCTTTTGGGACCCCAGGTCAGAGGGTCGCCATCTCCTGCAATGGAAATAGTGACAAATGGATGGCAATTCTGTGCACTGGCACTGACAGTTCCCAGGGACGGCCCCAGATTCCTCCTCTATAGGAACAGCGATTGACCCTCCAGGTTCCCTTATTGATTCTCTGGCTCCAGTCTGAAGCCTCAGTCTCCCTGACCATTTTAGGGCTCCAAGCTCAGGACAAGGCTGATGATCACTGTCAGTCCTTTGATGACAACCTTGAAGCTCCCACAGAACTCCAGGCCAGAGCAGAAGTGAGACAAGAACCTGCTG
>NW_006207468.1:0-3204 GCF_000334495.1 Tupaia belangeri chinensis | reverse complement strand
ACAGGGGCAGCTCAGACAGAAACGTAGGCCAGTTAGTTCAGCCATGTCAGACCAGGATGCCAGCCAGCTCTGCAGAGATCCATCCACCCCTGTGAGAAGCCCCTTCCACATGCCCAGTTCCAGATCTTATGTGTGCAGGATACGCCAGATAGAAAGGCCCTGTGTCCTGGAAGCCAACATGGTCTAAAGAGAGACAGAGGCTGTACTTAAAAACATCTACAAGAATAACTCATATTTCAGGAAAATGAAGAGACGCCATTGTGGGGAGTGGAGATGGTGGACACAGAGTAGCTGACCAGGAAGATCCAAACGAGGCCAGCTGTTGCACATAAAATGAATGAGGAGGGGCTGAGAGTCAGGCAGGGCCAGATGGAGGTCCGGTATTGATATAATTGTCGACTATAGAGACCTGGATGAGGACTGAAGCAGGTGAGGTGGAGAAGGTGGTCAGGATCTGCCTGTGTCAGAGGCTGGTGGGGCTGAAGAAGGGGTGTGGGAGAGAGGAGCCCAGGCTGGGCTCTCAGGGATGCACAGAGTGTGGGTGAGCTGCAGCCAACTGAGATGATGTTGGTGACCCCATCTGTTTAAATGAGCACCACTTGGTGACTCATGACCCATCAATAAATAAGAATCTATATACTGGACAGTGTGCATATGGCACTCTCCAATGCAAACCAGTGAGACCCTGGCTGAAGCAAAACCATTGAATAAAGCTCGACACCCTTTTACCATAAACATAAATAAATAAATATCCTCAATGAATCAAATTAGAAGCAATCTATCTCTATATAATAAAGGACAGATATAAAAAATCTAGGGCTTATAGCATATGCAAAGGTGAAAGACCACAGTGTTTTATTCTAATGGAAAGAACAAGACAAGGACCCCTATTTTCATCACTTTTACTCAGCAAAGTATTGGAAGATCTAAGAGAGAAATAGGGAAGAAATAGAGAAAAAGAAAAAGAAATAGAAATAGCAAAAGGAAAAATGTGAAGTAAAATGATATTTGCTTTCAGGTAAACTGTCACTGTAGAAACTACAAAAAATAAAAAACAAAAACCTTCAGATACTGTGAGAACTAATAAATGAATTGAGCAATGGTTCAAAATTCAAAATTAGCACAAAGGCATCCTTTGCATTTCTACATACGACCCACAGATCATGAAAATGACACTAGGGAAACAATTCAACTAATAACAGCACCATGAATAACAAAAATACTTAGGACTAAACATAAGCAAGAAGGTGAAATGCTCCTCTACGTTATACTACAAAAATATTGCCAAGGGAACCAGCAGTTAGCATAATAGCTCTGTCACTGGACTCCCACATAGTCGACCGCGGTTCGCGTCCCAGACCCAGTGGCTTAAACTCATGCTGGCCGCATGTGCGTGCGTGCCCAAGAAAAAAAAAAAAAAAAAAAACTCTCAAAAAAAAAAGACACTAGGGAAACAATTCAACTAATAACAGCACCACCAATAACAAAAATACTTAGGACTAAACATAAGCAAGAAGGTGAAACGCTTCTCTATGTTATACTACAAAAATATTGCCAAGGGAACTAGCAGTTAGCGTAATGGCTCTGTCGCTGGACTCTTACGTAGTCCACCGTGGTTCATGTCCCATATCTGGTGGCTTAAAACTCACGCCAGGCGTGTATGTGTGTGTGCCCAAGAACCCTAGAGGAGAATGGAGGAGAAGGGATTGCGACGTGGCCATCCCCCGTGGGGGGTGATTTCTCGCTTTCTGTCTCTCTGTCTGTCTCTGTCTGTCTGGCGAGTGCATGCGCCCTATAGGAAAAACCTCTCCAAAAAAAAAAAAAAAATATATATATATAGCCAAAATAAAGTTAAAAAATAGCAAAAAGACAACACATTTGCTTAAACATATCTATAATCAGACTACTTTCAGTGTAAACCAAAGGCTCAAAGATTCAAAGAATAAAAATGGGTGAGCCAGCAGCTGGTGTGGAGGTTAAGACAGTGAATCCCACATGGCTGAGTCTGTGGTTCAAATCTTAGGTCCGGCTGCTTGAAAAATCACGCTGGGCATGTGGCATGTATGTCCCAAATCTTGACATAGGACTAGAGAAGGGATAGCTGCAAGGCCATCCCCCCGGCAGGTGTTTTATCACGTTTCCCCTCTCTGTCTCTGTACTGGGAACATGCATCTTAAAACAAAACAAAACAAACAAACAACCTATGCTTAAAATGTCAGATCTTTCCAAAGTAATCTACAGATCCACTGAAATTGCTATTGACATTCCAACAATATTATTTGGTACAAATATTAGGACAGGAACATTATGACACATTTTTCTGTTTTTCTACACAAAAATGCATCATGACTTTCCTGACAACCAAAATATAACCATAATATCCATATAGAATGCAAATATTTAAAGATCCTGAACAGCTAAAACTATTTTATAAAAAAACAAACAGTGGAAGGTCTCACAATTCCTGATTTCAAATCATTCTACAAAGTGAAAAACAGTGTTTCTGACATACAGACAGATGTACATGTAGGCAATGGAACTGAAAGCCCAGAAATAAACCATTATGGTGAACTCGTTTTCAACCTGGCAACTAATAGCAATCACTACGGAAAGGACAGTCTTCTAAAAAATAATGTTGAGAAAACTGGGTGTCAACACGCAAATTCGAGATGTAAAAACTGAACTATAGACCTCTTAGTGGAACATTAGGGAAAAGCGTCACAACAGTGGATTTTGAAAAGTTTTCTTTTATCTAACAATCAAAAACACAGAAAAAAAGAGAGAGCGAAGGAAGGAAGGACCATAGGTAAGAGGGAAGGAAGAAAGGATGCGTTTTCTGGGGAGGGAAGCATGTAAGTAGACACATATATGTGGCCTGACAACAGGTTCATCCAAAAATGTGAGACCCAAAGTGTGAGAGTCCTGCCATCCCGACATCTCACACTCTCCAATGTCTCGGAATATTTGTGCAAAGTGAAACATTCTGAAAAATTGCCCCTCATATAGAAAAAGCGCTTGCTGTGTTTGTTCTCAAGCAGGATCACCCACCTCACTCAGACTAACCAAAGTCACCTCAGCCCTGACCCCTGAACAAGCAGCTGCTCAGATCTCACTTCCAAGCCCACTGCATCTCACCTCCCCGCAGCTTCCTCAAAATGGACAGTCATCATGTATCCCATGTGTCCTCCTGGTAACTCAGAAGTC
>NW_006207467.1:0-515 GCF_000334495.1 Tupaia belangeri chinensis | reverse complement strand
GGCATATAGTCTCTCATAGTATTCTCTAATGGTATTTTCTAGTTCTATTATGTTTATTGTAATGTTGTCTGTTTCATTGCGTATTTGATTTATCTGGTTTCTTTCTTTCTCTTCTTTATCAGTCTTACCAATGGTGTGTCTACCTTGTTAATCTTTTCAATAAATGAGCTTTTACTTTCATTTATTTTCTGTATGGTTTGTTTATTTTCTATTTCATTTATTTCTGCTCAAATTTTTATTATTTCTTTTTCCCTTGCAGTTTTATTTTTGTACTTGCTTTTCCAA
Organism: Tupaia belangeri chinensis; assembly: GCF_000334495.1. Lineage (NCBI taxonomy): Eukaryota > Metazoa > Chordata > Mammalia > Scandentia > Tupaiidae > Tupaia > Tupaia belangeri. The sequence goes on along the minus strand of NW_006207467.1, from coordinate 230 downwards.
TTCCCTGAGGCATGATGTTAGGTTATCTATTTGCCTGCTCTCCATCTTTTCTTATGTACACTAATTGCTATAAATTTCTGTTTTATGACTGCTTTTGCCATGTCTCATAGAGTATAGAAACTTGTGTACTCATTATCATTTGTTTCTATAAATTTTTGACTTCAGACTTAATTTATTCAGTAGTTAAAAAGTCATTCAGAGAAGAAAGTTCCACATGGCTCCAGCAAACT
>NW_006207466.1:0-555 GCF_000334495.1 Tupaia belangeri chinensis | reverse complement strand
AGCCAGAGTGCTGGGTTCTAATCCTGGCTTTACCACATTGTACTGTGACTTTAGACAATGATTTTAACCTTTCTGTGCCTTAATATTCATGTATTAATTTTATGGGTTCATTCACACAAACCTGCCCTTAAGATTTGGAGGTATCAAGGAACATAAACCTAGAAAAATAACCACTGCTACACTACAGATATTTAAATAAGTTTCTCCATTAATTAATCCCTCCCATTCCCTCTCATCCCATGTACCCTTTCTGAGAGTCTGTGCCAAGAATCCCTACAGAGTGGACAGTGGACAGAGAACTTGCACCCACGTACTTAACCGCAGGTAACTGAACCAAGCTTGGGCACCAAACTCACACAGCAGCTTCTCTTCCGCAGTTCTAAATTGAGATTCAGAGACCTGGATCAGACTCCAACATGCACCTGAAGTGATATAAAGCTAGAGTCAGATCAAATATGGGCAAAGAAAAAAGAGCCATTTTGCAAAAACTAGACAAGAATATAGACAGAAACAGGGACAGAGACGAAAGATCCCACAGCCTATGAGAGAGAGTAG
>NW_006207465.1:4784-8958 GCF_000334495.1 Tupaia belangeri chinensis | reverse complement strand
GTAATCTACAGCTAAGAGGGTGAGCCTAATACCTACATGGGAAAGGGATGTGGTCTTGTGAACAGCTTAATGACTATCCTGAAGGTTATTGTGTCCATGTGACTCTGAGAGGGACTTCAGCATTCTTTATTGGTATTTTCCAGGCAGGTGGGGTGAGTCTCACAAAATAATTCCCATTCACCGCCGCTTCAGGGGTCCGCATTCTTTTAAGATGATTAGTTGGTTTTACTGTAAAAGTTACAGTAAGCCTGGGGGTGTTATCTTACCCTTATGGGGTACCATAGCAGAGAGACTGAAAGCAAAACCAGTGCAAACCAGCACAACATACCCAGTTGAAAGCTCAAGCTCATAGCTGTAGCCTTGCCTGCAGCTCTTCTCACCCAGGCCCTGCTTAGACATGAGAGGCAGCTCTTTAGGTTCTGCCTGTTTTGGCTTCATGGCCTCCACTAGACTACATGGGAGTCCATCTATGTAGCCATTGCACTAACTGCTGGTGCCGGGGGCTTCTTTGTTTATGATCTGTGTTTGTAAGAGGAGCTACTGAAAAGGTAGTTACACTGCAGTTCTGAAGAAAGGAACAGAACTAAAATGCTTCCTCTTGAAACAGATAATGGTGGAAACAGAAGATACAGAAAGAATCGACTATCATGTGGTACAGGAGCTTAAATACCTGTGCTCAATGATAAAAAAGGTAATATCAGAGCATTTGGAATGAATTAAGGGATGGAGAGAGTTAACAGAAATGTGCAAAGCAGACTGGCCACAAAATCAAATTACTGAAGTAAATGCAAAACAAGAAAAATTCTCACAGAATGCAGAGAAAGGGGGAAACTAAACCATGATTAAAGAAAAGATGACAAGGAGAGACCAAGAGATACAATCTACACATGATTAGACTACCTAGAACAGAAGACCAACTAAGGAGCTGAAACAATTAAGAAACTGTTTGAATAATATGTCCCAGAGTTGAAGACCCAACTAGATATACAAAAAAGAAAAAGCTCACAGAGTATCTTTAACAGACAGAAAGCAACAACTATACATTACTTGGTAATGTTTTTAATTTTCAAGAGAAAAATTTTTTACCAGTATCCAGACAGAAAGAAACAGGTTATCTGGAAAAGACAAAAGTCAGATTGATGTCAGCTTTTTCTCTTGCAACTCCAAATGCTAGAAGACAATGGAATGGTATCTGCAAAGTCTTAAGGGAAAATAATTTAGAGCCAGGAAGTGTATACCTTGCCAAGTTATTATTTCTCTGTGAAGGTAACTGGAAGATATTTTCAAATATGCAGGGTTAAAGAAAGTATATCAATCTAGAACCTTCCCTGAACGCTCTGCTACATGATTCACTGCAGCCAGCAGAGGACATGAATCAAAATTAATGGAGTAGGGGGGCATTTGTATGAAAAAACATTCAAGCATTAAAACCAGTTAAGAAACATTAATTTTAAATTGTTATATACAAGGTGATAAAAATGAATACAGAAGTAGATTTGTAAGTTGGGCCTAAATTTTTGCTTATATAGTTTTAAACTGAAAAGGCATGTCAAATGTTTAATATGTTGTACAAATAGGTACTGTTTTATTATTAGTATGTAGTGTTGTAGATAAAGATAGACATTTTCTTAAGCTAACCATAAGTACAATAAAAGTGCTTTTTCATTGTGGACAGGATAGTGAAGACATTCCAAATGTTAATTTGACATAACTGGAGAAAGCAGCTGGTACATTGTTATTTACCTTATTTCTAATTATAAAGGGGGAAAAAGCAAGATTGTCCATGATGTTAACACTCACTGTATTAAAAACAGTTGGGCAGCTGATGGATAAAACCTTGTTTTATGTACATGTAACATGGAGAAAAAACATACTATGTCATTTAATAGTTAATACAAATAAATTTGACATTGAGATATGTCTTAACAAAAATACAATGTGTCCATTCATTTTTGGGGGATTAGAGAGGAAGTGTTGAAAACAGTGTAGCAAAATTAAAACATTAAGTATGCATAAAGTAGATTGAAAGAGATAAAGATGAGTTACTGGTTGTGTATCCCTATTAAAAAGATTCATATTGATTCAGAAAGCAGTCTGTAGCATAGGATGCTCTGATTTGTATTCAACAAAATAAAAGCATTTAAAGACAATGAAATTATAAGGTATAGAAATAGAGTGCAACTTTTTAGTAACATCCATACATATAACAAGGTGTTTTCCATTTATAAAACAGATAATATGGGATATAACACTTAGAATATATGTAGTAAGCAGCATAGCTTTCACGTGAAAAGTAAATGTTCTATATCTTGATGTGGTTGGTAGTTTTACTGATATAAAAAGATACATATATATTTTAAACATTGTGCATTTAAGATCTGTATATTATGTACCTAAAATTCATAGAGTAATCCTTCAGTTTAAACATATAGCAAAAACTATTGGACTCTGATGTCAGCAACTACAATCTTTGATAAATAAGTAAACGGAAAGTTACAAGACAGGTAAAGGGTAGTAAAACAGTTTAGAATTATGTATGTGTGATTCAATATATACTATTTTCTACCTTATTTGCATTGTTTTCAAATTCTGAAATATTCCTAAATGATTGTCTACTAGGATACAGAGACAATTTTATTGTATTTCTAAAAAGCACAAATGACCATGTTACAAAAAGGCCTAGGAAAGTAAATAAAGTTTAAACACTAAAAAAAAAAGAAAGAAAAGAAAAGCATACTGGGCACATGTACATGCATGACCAAAATTCTGAATAGATGGACAAATGGAGGAAAAACAATTATGACATGACCAAGATCCGTTTTGGGTTCTCTCTCTCTCTCTCTCTCTCTGTCTCTCTCTGGTGAGCGCAAATGCCCAATAGCAAAACAAAACAAAGCAAAAACAAAGTTATGTGATACAACATCCAGATGAAAATATGTCTTATAAACCATATGCCAAGGCTCACAGCCTATAAGAACAAAATGTCACATTTATTTAAACTTAAAACAAAATTCAAATGAAGAAAAAAGTTCAAGTACTACAAAAAGGTTTAAAATGAAGTCTTACTGTCACTGCCACCATCCCTACCCCTCTGCTTACTACTGAGTCGTCTCAGACCCGGCAGCTTGAAACTCATGATGGGCACTTGTGCGTGCATGCCCAAAATCCTAGGAGGAGAATGGAGGACAAGGGACTGCAGTGTGGCCATTCCTTGTAGATGGTGATTTCTTACTTTCTGTCTCTCTGCTTCCCTGGAGAGCACACGTACCCTATAGCAAAAATCTCTCTTAGGAAAAAAAAAAAAAAAGAAAGAAAGAAAGAAAAAAAGAATTATTTTATTTAATGTTATTCATTATCATTATCGAACCGCAGTCGACTACATGAGACTTGATCTGCAATCAGTCATGTGGGAGTCTAGCACCTTAACCACCATGCCATCTGCTGGCCCCTATTATTATTATCTTTTAATTTGACCAGGTGGAGATGGAGTGGTGGTGGTGGTGGGGGGGATGTTTAAGAAAGTAAGCTGCCAGTTTCAGGACTCAAACTTGTCTGCCATTTGGGAGTCCAGAGCCTTTAACCACCACACCATCTGCCAACCTCAAAATGTAATAATTTTTTTGGAGAGGTTTTTTGCTATAAGGCACACGTGCACACCAGAAAGACAGAGAGAGACAGAGAGATAGAAAGCGAGAAATCACCCCCCAGGGGGAAAGGCCACACCACAATCCATTCTCCTCCGTTCTCCTCTTGGGATCTTGGGCACGCACACACATGTGCCCGGTGTGAGTTTAAACCACTGGGTCCAGGACTCAAACTGTGGTAGACTACATGAGAGTCCAGTGACATAACCATTACGCCAACTGCTGGTCCCATAATTTAATAAATCTTAAAGAAAAAAGATGGCATTATAGAGGTTAGTATTTTTCTCCAAGTATTTTGGCCATTGTCTCAACACCATCTTTTGAATAACCCATCTTTCCTCTCACAGAACTGTCACCGCTATCATCTACTACAGTTTCTCGTATATTTAGGTCTATTTCTGGATTCTCTATTTTGTTCCATTGATCTCTGCAGACTGACTATTCTTGAAAAACAAATTGACACATGCATGTACGTGCCCAAAATCCCAAAAAGAGGATACAGAAGAAGGATTTGCAGTGTGACTGTCCCC
>NW_006207465.1:0-4469 GCF_000334495.1 Tupaia belangeri chinensis | reverse complement strand
GCGGCAAGTCCAGGCCAGTGGCTAAACCATGTCCAGCTGCTCCTTCCTCAGAAACTGATAGTTGTAAGACAACTGTTGGTGGAAAATACAGGTAGCATTATCCAGGATACTGAGACCTGAGAAGATGGCAAATCAATGCTTAAAACCCACCTCTGGAAGGAGAATCTAGTTGGCCAAATAGAAACACCCACAGCAGCATCTCTCTGGGAAGAAAGACCACAACATTAAACAAATGCCTATGCTTTCAGCGGTGGAGTGAAGTGACTGATAACTACAAGGAAAAGACTGTGGAACTCTCTGAAGTACTGTATGTCAGCTTAGAGAAATAAAGAATGAGTCAATTATTATCTAAACTGGGAGATAATCCCCAGCCCTAGAAACCACAGAGAAGGTTAGAGAAACTCTCTTTCAGAACTATAAATTTCATATACCAACAGACCTCAGCACTCCTCAACTGCAGGAGAACAATGAAGCTAGCATGGAGCTAACCTTCCATCGTTAGAGAAGTACAACTTTGTACCACATCAAAGAAAACACTGAAGTTTCCTCATCACTTCCACTGTAAGAGCCTGTACCATCATGAAAGCCAACTAGCAAGGAGGTGGAGTGTAGGATAAAACTTGGACCAGACAACCTCACATTCTCAGTCCTGAGGGAGTGGAGGGCACAATACAAAGAAGAGGAAGCTCCTGCAATTTGAATAAATGGGGGTAAATGCCCAGAGACTGAATCCTACCAGTCCCTTTTCACAATGAAGACCAAGAGCTCTGTGCATTTCCACCTCACCCCCAGAACATGATGTGAGAACACCAACCCCAACAGAATCTGGACAGTCTCCCTAACTGGATGACAGCTGACAGAACTACACTTTCCTTCCCTCAGACTCAAGCCTCAGGGAGTGGCTACTGGCCCCTTCTGAGGCCACCTGCAGTGAAGTTGTTCCAGATCTCTCTGAACTATTAAGTGTGGGCAAATCAGAGAGGAGGGGAACCTGACAGAGAGGCAGTCACCAGGGATCACCCTCCACATTAGAGGAAAGTGTTAGGGCACTGCCCCAGGTTTCCTGTAATCCTGGAGTGCACAGCTCAGTCATCTAGCTCCTAGCTTGGGTTTGCTTAGATCAGATCAGCCCCTGTCCAACCCCAGGTATCAGAGGTCTGCCACGCTGATTCCAATCAAATCTGCCAGAATCAGTTGCTTTCTGTTCCTCAGAGCTCTACTTTGCTAGGGCCACATCCAGGTTTTGCAGAACCCCTGTCCCCAGGCTTTACTGACCAGACACCCAGGCTCAAATTGAGCACCATAAACTTTGTGTGCCTCTGGCCCCTCCTGACTTTCTTTCCAAGCCTACTTCTAGGTTTTGTGGGCCACACAGTACCCCTCTCTCTGAATGTAAAGAACAGTCACCCAGGCTCTATTTAGGTCCACCAGGCTTAGGTCACCCCCAGTCCTTTTCAGCCATCTCCCCTGGACTCTGTTCAGGCTTAGTAGGATGCTGAGCCTTGCCTGGAACCTCACTTGATCTTGCTCCATTTAGGGCCTCATATTCTGTCCTCTTGTGCTCAACACTGCCCACCTGCTGGCATAGCAAGTCTTTATACTTATTTCCCATTTAGCTCCAGGTCTCAATGACAGTTTAACATATGCCTTCCTATGGCATGCTCGAGCTCTAATGTGTTCTGCTCATCTCTGGGCGTTATGAACTGCCCTGCCCATACCCCACTTACTCCATGCTGCCCTGCTCATCTTAGGGTCTCACGGGGTGTTCTGTCTGGATATGTTTAGTTCCTGCTCAACCCCGTTCATTTGTGAACCTCACAGTATCACAACATCTGGCCCCACTTGGGCCTTGTTTCTCCCACACAGTTGTCCCCTCACTCAAAGCCCCATGGCACCCCTGCCCAAGCCCTGCTCCCTCCATTCAACATGTGGGTTCCTGCCCAGTCACCACTACTTCTGAAAGGCAAAGACATGTTCTTCTCAGGTACATTGGGCAATGTGAAACTATTAGCCCCGCCCAAAACCCCTTTTGAACCCCACTCAACCCCTAGTCTCAAAGAGCAAACCACAGTCCCTACTCTTGCTCCAAAGACAGTCCCCTCTAATCTACTATGATCCATGGAAATACTCTTGCAACAAACTCAGTCAAAATCAATGCTCCAAATCAGTAATTTAAATAGTCTTAAAGATCATAGAAATTGAAAAAGTAAACAATATTAAAAGGATCAAAGAAATTAAAAAAGAAAACAATATTAAAAGCAAAAAAATAATAATAAAATGCTGCCACTATAGATTTTATACCAGAAATCAGGTAGAAGTGAGTTCTCCACTAGATGCCTGAAACCCAAAGCAGGTATAAGAGAAGTAAAAAGAAGAAAAGAGAAAGAAAGGAAGGAAGGAGAAAAAGAAGAAGAAAAAAATAAGGAGAAGGAAGAGGAGGAGGAGAAGGAGAAAAGGAGGAGGAGGGGAGGAGGAGAAAGGAGAAGAAGAAAGGGAAGAAGGAGAAGAAGAAGAAGAAGAAGAAGAAGAAAGGAGCAGGAGGAGGGGGGAAAAGGAGAAGAAAAAGGAGGAGGAGGAAAAAAGAAGAAAGAAGAGAAGAAAGAAGAAGATATCTTTCCTCCAAAGGAAACTAACTCCTCCCTAACAATGGATAAAATACTGAAAATCACATAATTGTTGAAAATGGAATTTAGTATATTGATCATAACAACTCAATGAGATATACAAAAAAGCCGACAATTTCAGGATATAGGAAAAAATAACGAATGACATGAAAAAGAGATTCAGTAGAAAGACAGCCATCTTAAAAATGAATCAAACAGAAATCCTGGAGATGAAGATTGTAAGTAGTGAAACATTCTGTAGAGAGTATTGAGAATAGGTTAGACTATGTAAGAGCAAGAACCTCTGACCTTAAAGACATGACCTTTCAAAGAATGCAAACTCTGAAAAAAGAAAGAAAAAAATAACCACTAAAAATGAGTATGCAAACTATGGGACACAATTTGATGACCAAATATCTGCACCTGTTTTCCTATGTTAGACATTTTATATTTTATTTTTTAAAAATCCTGCAATTTTGTAATGACAGCAAACTCCTCTTTGGTTATTTGAGACTTTCTGCCTTTTCTCAAAAGATTTGGTTACACTTGTCAGCTCTTGGAACTGTAAGCTCAAAACCTTAGAGACATTGTCTTTCTCTTTTTGAAGAGTTTTAGAAAGATGATTAGCCAGGTAAACAACGTTATGTATTTGAAGAATTGCCCTGATAACTTGGTGTCTTTCATTTAAATTACAGACTTTTTTTTTTTTTTTTGAGAGGTTTCTGCTATAGTGTGTGTGCGCTTGCCAGAAAGATAGAGAAATGGAGAGACAGAAAGCAAGAAATCATGCCACAATCCTTTCTCCTCCATTCTCCTCTCAGGATCTTGGGCACACATGCACATGAGCCCTGAGTGAGTTTAAGCCACCAGGTCTGGGACTGGAACTGTAGTCAACTACATGGAAGTCCAGCGACATAGCCATTACGCCAACTGCTGGTCCCAGTAAATTACAGACCTTTCATCCAGACCATTAAGGTAGAATTTAAGAGAGTATTATTTTAATGAATTTGATAGTTTGCCCTGTCATATTATTATAAAATAATGTTTAAAGTTTTTTTTAACCATTCAAAATAATCAAGGATTAATTCCTTTGGCCTTTGTTTCTATTGTTGGGTTTACTCCAATGAATACTCTTTGAAAATATTTGTGGTAGAGTCACATCAAGTGCTTCTGCTAAAGGTAGACTTCTTTTTATTCCCCACATTTTTTTTTTTTATGAACATCTTCAAAGACTGGGACCAGCAGTTAGCATAATGGCTATGTCGCTGGACTCCCATGTAGTCGACCATGGTTTGCATCCCGGACCCGGTGGCTTAAAACTCACACAGGGCGCGTGTACGTGCGTGCCCAAGATCCTGAGAGGTTCTTGGAGGAGAAGGGATTGCGGTGTAGCCATTCCCCCTGGGGGGTGATTTCTCGCTTTCTGTCTCTCTGTCTCTCTCTGTCTTTCTGGCAAGTGCACGCGCCCTATAGCAAAAAACTCTCCAAAAAAAAAAATCTTCAAAGACTTAGTTTCAGCTAGTCCTTTTTGGCCATTCTATGGCCCTTTCTTCAGATACTGACATGAACCAAGTGATAAAGATCACAATATCTGAACTCATGGGTTTAGACATTTAAATCAAATTCTCTAACAAAACCTATGAGGTCCTTAAGTGCGTGTGAAAAATCATTTAAAATATTTGTGAGTTCTGTTTTGGTCCCTGGGTTATACTGTAAGGCTGATTCTCCTCTATGACAAACTCTACCTTGAAAGGAGTACCAAACTAGGGTGGTTAAAAGATGGTACTGGAGGCTGTTACATTTCATTTAGTGGAGATAGAGGTGAGAGAGAATTTAGGATGTGGAAGATCATACAGAACAGCATAT
>NW_006207464.1:927-7968 GCF_000334495.1 Tupaia belangeri chinensis | reverse complement strand
TTTATTAATTTATTTTTAAAGGATATTTTTGTTATAAAACTCCTGTGCTCATCGGAGAGACAGAAAGACAAAAAGTAAGTGAGAAATCATCCTTTAGAGGAATGGCCATGCCACAGACTCTTCTTTCACGTTTTCAGCAAGCATGTACATGCATCTGGTGTAACTTTCATGTTTCTGGGCTGGGGATTGAACTAAGGTTGGCCACATGGCACAATGCCTTAACCACCATGCTACCTGCTGGTCCTTATTTTTTTAAATAGTAATAGTATCATTTTTTTTTGAGCAATAGTAGGGACTAATAGTGTAGTTATATATTTCATACTTGTTTGATTTGAAATATCTGACTTCAGGCAAGTAGCACAAATAAAGCAGCAAACAGGTCTTCCTTCCTGGAGAATTTTCTGGAATCCAGGAACAGAGCTGTGACTATACACAGATTAAGGAGACTGAGCAGAAAAGAGAATCATTAGTCATAATCATGTATGTTATGAGTTGGTTTGACTAAACGTAGCTATTTCTTTCCACTTCAGAGAAAACTGAAATAGTTCATCACTGTTTATCTTTTAGATATCACTTAGGGTTCTATTTATTTATTTAGATAGAAATTTTGACTATAGGGTGCATGCACTTGACAGAGAGAGAGGGAAAGACAGAGAAAAGAAAAATCACCCTCTGGGGGGATTGCTACACTACAGCCCCCTGTCCATTCTCCTATCAGAATTTTTGGCCTCCATGTACGTTTCCCTGACATGATTCAGGCTTCTGATTCTGGGACTTGAACTGAAGTCTGTCATGTGAGAATCCAGAGCTTTAACCACTATACAACCTGCTGGTGCCCCCTTACCTAGACTTCTAATTAAGAATTAGTATACTTTGTTTTCTTCTTTATATATTATCATACTTTAATTTAAAAAAAATTTTAATTTTATTTATTATTTCTTTATAATTTAACCATGAAGAGACAGAGAGGGAGAAAGTAAAAGTGAAAAAAGAAGCCATCATTTTTGGGACTCACACAGTGATTGACCATGTGAGAGTCCAGTGGTTTAATCAACTCACCACTATAAAGAGACAGACAGAGAGAGAAAGTAAAAGTGAGAAAAGAAGCCATCATTTTTGGTGGCTATGGTAAATGGAATAACTTTTTTCAGTTCTATCTCAGTCTGCCTGTTATTTGTATATGGGATGCAAACAGTGACTGGCCATGTGGGAGTCCAGTGCTTTAATCACCTCACCTCTTGCAGATCCCCTTTATGTATTATTTATGATATAGTTCCAAGGTTCCTGATTACTTTATCTCATACATTACTAAAAATATTCCTGGTGTCATTTCCTCCTCTTATGCAATTACTTCATCTAAAACCATTTAAATGTAGCTTTTTAAATGGTAAAAGACTGAGAAGTTGTGTACCCCCAAGAATATTTATACTGTATCATTATATCTGGTTGGGTAGAAAATATTAAGTTCTGAATTTTAAAATGTGTAATATTGTAATATTAAGTACACAAGAAAAAGTTAACTTAAACCTCATGGGCCAAGAGATAAATTATGAGAGTGGGATAACCCATTTCTGGGCTTCTGAAGCTAGCTGAGCACTGCTTTTCATATATGAACACAATACATATACAAAACATGAAATATGTATACATCTTCTGTATCATCTAATTGCCTGAGATTATAATCAATGCTTTGAGATGTTCAATACACTGAGAAATGGTATGCAAAGGGTTGGTAGGTGGTGTGGAGGTTAGAGCACTGGACTCTCACAGGAATGACCATGGTACAAATAACAGACATGGTTGCTTGCTTTCACACTGCCCCTCTCTCTTTCTTTCTCTGGTAAAATTAAAGAATAAAAATAATAAGTAATAAATAAAATAAATAATTCTTGATAAAATAAAAATAGTATGCAAAATAACAATAAGAAATATGAATGGTATCTACAAAAACGTGAATGGTATCTTAATCTATAATCTACTTGTTTTTACAGTATACCAAATTTTAGAACTTTGTTCACAAATGATAAAGGGTATCAGGATATATAGATAATGTTTTTATACACACACACATATACATATATATTAAAAAGTCATGGGCTCCATAAAGACATAACACATTTCAGTCAATGATGAAATGCATATATGTTAGTAGTCCCATAACATAATACTGTAGACCATATAAATTCCATGTGCTGTGTGAAATATCATTTAGGTTTGTGTAAGTGCAATCTATGATGTTCACAGAATAAAATAACTTTGTAAAAATGCATTTCTTAGGGAGGAGCAAATGGCACAATGGTTATGTCATTTGTATTTTCACATGGCTGAGCCAAGTTTTAGCCTTGGATCTGGTAGCTTAAAACTCATTCCTGGTACATGTGTGTGTATGTGTGTGTGTGTGTGTGTGTGTGTGTGTGTGTGTGCCTAAAATCCCAAAAAATCCCAAAAGGAGAATGGAGAAGAGATTGTGGTTGTGGCAGTTCCCCCTGGGGCATGATTTCTCTCTTTCTCCCTCTACTCTGTGGTGAGTGCATGTACCCTGTAGGAAAAATCTCTTTAAAAGATAACCTTAAAAATTCAAAAATATACTCTTAAACATATTTATCTTATTAAAATACTCAATTATGTATACATAAATACCACCTCATTGTTTTATTAATTGGATTGTTGCTTGAACAAATATAAGAAACCAAATCAGCCTATAAAAACAGGAATTATTTCTATAGTTTAGAATGTATAAGGATGAGCAGTTAGCGTAATGGCTATGTCGCTGGACTCCCATGTAGTCGACCACGGTTCACGTCCTGGACCCAGTGACTTAAAACTCACTCCAGGCATGTGTGTGTGCGTGCCCAAGATCCCGAGAGGAGAATGGAGGAGAAGGATTGCAACATGGCCATCTCCCCTGGTGGAAGGTGATTTCTCGCTTTCTGTTTCTCTGTCTCTCTCTGTCTGTCTGGTGAGTGCACGTGCCCTATAGCAAAGAAACCTCTCAAATTAAAAAAAAAAAGAATGTATATAAGCAAAATCAGCACAATTCTGGACATAAAAGGCAAATTTTTGTTTGTTAATTTGTATTTCAAGTGAGACAAGGGTTCAAATTGTTTTCTTTAGAATTTGCATAGGTCATGTATGTTCACAGGAGAGAGACAGAGACAAAAAAGAATAAGTGAGAAATTAAACCTCAAAAAGATAGGCAAGGCACCATTTCTTCTCCTTCATTCTACTCTACAGATTTGGGCATTCCCACACACGCACACAGGCATGATTTTTCAAGCCACTGGATAAAAAACTAAAATGATAGCCATGTCAAGTCCAGCACCTTCATAATGATTGCACCAACTACCCTGTAAAACTCAAATTTATTGCTGAGTTAAAGTAGTCACACAATTTATTTAAATACTCTGTTCAGATAACTCATATAGATAGATAGATAGATAGATAGATAGATAGATAGATAGATAGATAGATAGATAGATAGATAGATAGATAGATAGATAGATAGATAGATAGATAGATAGATAGATAGATAGATAGATAGATAGATAGATAGATAGATAGATAGATAGATAGATAGATAGATAGATAGATAGATAGATATTGATTTGTATAAGTGTGTTTGTGTGTATACTCAATACAGAGAGAAAGACAGACAGATGCTGAGAGGAAAAGTGAGAAATCACTCCCCCAGAAGAATGGCACACACATCTGGCATGAGTTTCAAGTCACCAGGTCCAGGACTTGAACCACAATCAGTCTGTGGGATTCCAGTGATATAAGTATTATTCAATCTGCTGACCCCCACCTCTGTATGTATTTCATATACAAATGACATTGTACCTCTTTGAAACTAACAGACCAGTTTATCATCTCTTCTTTGATGACCAAACCTTGATCATGGGAATTCCTGTAGATAAAGTCTCCTACTTTAACAAACAACCAACTGTGATCAGGAAATCTCACAAGGTTGTGGATATCATACTGTATCGTATTTCTTTCTTCATCCAGGGGCACACTGTACCCAACGCTGTTTGTCAGTTGACTTTTCGTCAGAAATGGATGAAGCTGGATTAAAAGTAGGGTTTACAAATTAGGACTGCATTTAATGTAGAGTGGACAGTCCATATCTATAAAGTAATCCTATTTTAACATCTCTCTTTACATGTCCACTTTTCTGTAGGGCCTCACTTTGGTTTGAGTGGTCAGCAGCTTGGAGTTTATGTAAGATTAATTCTTAAAAACAAGTAAAAAAGACAATGGAAGAGTGGTTGTCACTCACCAGAAAAGTTCTAGTATGTTTCCCAGAGTGTAATTTGAACTCACACTCTCATAAATTCAAAACTAATAAAATCTGGTTTGAACCAATTAGGGGCTAATCTTGGTCATTCATAAAGGGCACAAGATGGGGTGAGACAGTGGAGTAGTTAAGGTTTCTAAATCACATATGACCAAACTGGAAACTTGAGTTCTGTACCTGTAGCTTACAAAACACACCCAGTGGGGTCAAAGGTGGCAATCGTAATAAGGTGCTGGACTCACATAGAATGGATTGTGGTTGAAATCCTACACCTAATGCCTGGCTTTCTTACTTTCCATTTCTCTTTCTCTCTGATCAAATTTTTAAAATAATAATAAAATAAAATTATCATTATTTTTAAAAAGCCCATGTGTGTGCATGCCCAGAATTCCACATGTAGGAAATTCCATTAAACATGAATTCCAATGGTCATGATGATATTATTATCATTTTTTAATGGGGGACATGATTTCTCAATTTTCCTATCTTTACCTGGAAAATGCACATGCCTTGCCTAATAAAAAAGTTTTTACAGAAATATTCATTCTATTTTATTCATCATTATTGATATTTTATATTGACCAAAAAGAGACAGAAACAAAGAAAGGAAGAAAGTAAGCTGAAAAGTCCAAGATTCTAACCACGATCAGTCATGTGGGAATCCAGTGCCCCTAGCACCACACCACCCGCCTGCCCCTTGTAGGAAACTTTTTAAAAGGCATTATATAGATGAATAGGTTTAGATTCTTGATAGTGCTAGTGGTATTATAAAGATATGCATTTCTCTAAATTTGTCCAACTATGTACATTAAATATGTGCAATTTGGGATACTATTTAGACCCAATAAAATTTTGAAAAGGGGACGCATATGTTTTGTTCTTTATCTTTATTTTGGACATCTTTTGATAAGAGTGTGATTGTCATGTGACAATACAATAAACAATTTGTGACAAAATATAAAATTAAAACTTCTAAATTCTAACAGGTATTTTTGCTCTTTGTTTTTCTAGTGGGAATGTGTCCAGTGACAGAAAAAGAAATAGTGAGAGAAAAAAAAAGAGGAGAAAGCACCTCCCATGGGTAAAGTTCAGGCTGCAATCCCTTCTCCATTTCTTCCTCCTTTTAAATTTTTGGGCCTATGTGCATATGCACATGCCTGGACGGTTTCTTCAGCCTCCAGGTCTGGGACTTGAGCCATGTGAAATCTAGCTGCCTTAATCACTAGGCCATGGTTTCAACCCACAAAATAGATTTTTTAAGACAATTATTTATTTACTCTTATCTATTATGATTATTTTAAATTTGCTAAAGGACATTTGTGCTCATGAAAGAGAGAGAGAGAATAAGAAAGCAAACTGCCAGGTCTGAGACTGAAACCACAATCAAGAGTCCAATGACTTAACCATCAAATCATTTGCTGGCTTCATTAAAGAGTTTTTAAAAGGATTATTTAATTTTATTGAATCAAGAGTCCAATGACTTAACCATCAAATCATTTGCTGGCTTCATTAAAGAGTTTTTAAAAGGATTATTTAATTTTATTGTATTCATTCCTTTATTTTAATTTGGCCAGAGAGAGACACAGAGAGCAAGAGAGAGGAAAAATGAGAAAGCAGGCCACCAGGTCCAGGACTCAAATCATGGTTGGCCATGTGGGAGTGTCCAGCACCTTAACCACCATGCCACCTGCTGGTCCCTAGAGATTTTTTTTTTAGAGTTTTTTTCTATAGGGCATGTGCACTCACCAGACAAACAGAGAGAGACAGAGAGACAGAAAGTGAGAAATCACCCCTCATGGGGGATGGCCACGCTGCAATCACTTCTCCTCCATTATCCTCTCGGGATCTTGGGCACGCATGCACATGCTCCCGGCATGAGTTTTAAGTCACTGGGTCCGGGATGTGAATCGCGGTCAACTACGTTGGAGTCCAGCAACATAGCCAGTATGCTAACTGCTGGTCCCCAGAGATTTTTAATAAACCATGTTATCCTCTTAACTTTTGAATTTGCTTTTGAAGAGTCAATGTCAAACTTGTTCAAAGTGCAAGTCAAATGTTATTGTTAATACAAGTGGAAATAAGATAGAAACTAAACTTTCTGATGTTTATTTTTATGTAAATATATTGTATGTACTTGCTTTGCTCAACAAATCTAATGTATTTGTCCCTTTTTGATATTTTTATAGAAAATTTATAAATTTAGTGTTCATTTTTTCAATTATTCATTTTACCTTACTGAGTTATTATTTTTAAGTTTGCTATATGGCAATATACTCACCAAAGAGAGACAGCAAGAAAGAGGGAAAGTAAGAAAGCAAACTACCAGTCCAGGACTTGAACCACAGTTGGCCATGTGTGAATCCAGAACCTTAACCATGATACCAGAAAATCCTGAGACTATAGGTTTCAAAATTTTCAAGTTTTAAAATTGAATCACTGTTCCTTCCTCCAGGATTTTTGCAGACAGTATTGGTATAGTTAATTATAAAAGAAACTTCTTTCCTTGAGTCATGTTAGGATAGTATGTAGAACTTATTTTTGTCCTCAGCATGAGTATTCCATGAAGGCCACAGCATCTGTATCTCTAGAGATATGGTTATTATGTTAATATACTCTGCTGTTGGATGCATTCCTAAACACACACACAGATTTGACCAATTTAGATTTATGTTCTGTCAAGCATCTTTTCTTGGACATTTTTAGTATTTCACTGTACATTATTTTTACTAATTTAATTAAATTTT
>NW_006207464.1:0-339 GCF_000334495.1 Tupaia belangeri chinensis | reverse complement strand
GGTTGACTATGTGGGAGTCCAGCAACATAACCATTACACCATCTGCTGGTCTCCAGATTGTGTTTTTTAAAAAGATACCTCACCAGGGACCAGCAGATGGCATAATGGTTGCATTGCTGGATTTCACATAATTGAATACAGTTTGAGTCCTGGATCTGGCTGCTTAAACCTCATAATGGGCATACGTGTGTGCGTGCTGAAAATGCCAAGAGGAGAGTGGAAAAGAAGGGATTCTGGTGTGGTCCTCCCCTCTTGGTGGTAATTTCTTACTTTCTCTCTCTCCATCTCTGTCTCACTGGGGAGGTCAAATACTCATTAGCAAAACTCTCTGTAGAAATA
>NW_006207463.1:5154-9404 GCF_000334495.1 Tupaia belangeri chinensis | reverse complement strand
ATGTCTTTACTTCTTTATCTGGTTTATTGATATTCATCTTCTCTCTCTGTTCCAGGAAGGTCTTACTTTATTTAACTTTATTTATTATTTGGATGACTATAATTTATTTTAATTTGACCAGAGAGTCAGGGATTGTGAGAAAGCAAGTCCCCAGTTCTGGGATTCAAACTGCTGTCCATCATGTGGGAGTCCAGTGCTCTCCACTACTACACCCTTTCTGGCCACTGAAATTCAAAAATTATGCCAAGAACATAGATTGGGGAAAGAACAGTACTTAATAAATGGTGCTGGATATAGTGGCTATCCATGTCAGAAAGAACAAATTACAAACTTAAATGTAACACACAAAACAGGACTACAGAAGAAAAAATAGGGGAAATGCCTCAGGTAGTGATCTAGGCATAGATTTTTTAAAATTTCATTTTCTTTTATACATTCAATCACATTATTATTTGACTTACAAAATGGATATTTCAACAGGTGACCATTTCTCCCTAGTACAGTTGATAAAACTATAAATTATCTTCAACAGATTATACCACATTTCTTTGTGCCATTAATGCTTTGCCTCCCTATTTTTCTTCTAAATGTCCTTCTTCAGACCCTCCTCTTTCACACACACTATATCTGGTATTTAAAGTGATATATTGTGTTTCTATGTCTTTTAGTCAATTAGTTTCAGTCAGAGAGTGCACATATTTTTTTTTAAAGACCTGAAAATCAGAAGCAACAAAAGCAAAAAAAAAATCACCTGATATTATAGCTAACTAAAATTATTCTGCATAGGGAATAATCAACAGGATGAACAGACATGCTTCAAGAGAGGGTCAGTGTATTTTCAATCTATTCATTCTGGTGAAGAATTGATTAATACTCAGAGTATATAAAAAAGTCAATAAACCCAAAAACCAACCAACCAACAAACAAACAAAACTAATTACAATATAAATCAAGACATGAATAAACATTTCTAAAAAAGACATACAATAGTTAAGTATGTGAAAAAAGTGCTCAATATCACTAATTATCAACAAAATGTAAACCCAAACTATAATGAGGTTTCACTTTACTCTAGTTAGAATGATCATTTTCTATGAGGCAAAAAATAACAAATGTGAAGAGATAAAACGTGACACACTGCAAGGTTAACTTACATGGGAAGGGTTAGATTTTAAATCTCAAGATCTCCCTGACTGTGCTGGGCACACTTGTGCCCACAATGTAGGGCTGGATGAGCCTGGGTTTAGTTTATGTGTTGAGACACTTCGGGGAGTGCTTGTTTCTCTATGGGTCTCTAGTCCTCTTTTTGTCTCTTTTACTCATGAAAAGAAAGAAATTTGAAGTGTCCTGTGTTTTCTGGGGGGAGGAGTTGCCATAATGCACATGTGCTCACCAAAGAGACAGAAATGGAGAGAGGGAAAGTGAGAAACCACCCCGTGGGGGGAGGGGCTAGCCTTACCACCATCCCTTCTCCTCCATTCTCCTCTAAGGACTTTGTGTGCACACACATGCACACTTTCACGCACATGTGGCCAATCTGATTTATAAGTTGCTGAGTCCAAAATTCAAGCCATAATTGGTCATGCAGGTGTCCAGTGCCTTAATCACAACACCATCTGGTATCCATTTTGAAACAATTTTTAAAAATAATGCTGAGGCACTGGGTTCTGTGTCCCACATGGTCACCTGCATGACTAGATGGCTTAATAAAATGCTATGCACATGTGTGCATGTGTACTGAAATAGTACAAAGAGAAAGATGGAGAAGGGATTGTGGTTTGCCCATATCCTTTAATGGGTACTTTCTCATTCTCTCTCTCTCTGACTCTCTCCAGTGACAAGTGCATGTGCTCTGTAGTAAAAATTAAAAACAAAAATCCTAACTATATTTTGAGTCAATAGTTTGGAACAGTACCTGCAATCAAAGACTATCCAGGAAGTTCCCTGCAAGTCCCTTCAGAATGACCACTGTTCCTCCTGCTGTGGCTGTGGACGAGTGAGACTGTGTCCCAGAAGATCAGCAAAGGCCTGGGAGGCCAGGGATGCATGAGTAGAATTCCTGAGTTATGATCCTGCAAGTTTTCCCATCATTGGGTGGATTCAGAAGTATCTAAGTCTTCTTCTAGAGGCTGGAACATCCTTAGGCAGAAAAATAAGGCCTGGAAGGCATCTCTGGGATGACCTGGTCTCTTGGATTTGGACATGGCTTTTGAAATATTTCCTTTGTGTCTTTTTCATTTATTTCCTTTTCCTTTTCTCTTTCCTTTCTTTCTTTTTATTTCTCCTTTCTTTACTTTTTTTTTAATTGTCATTTGGTTTTTACTTATTTTAAGTGTTATATTTAAAAAATCTATGCTGATAGCATATCCCTTTCAGTTTAATCCTTCTAATAAGTTGGCAAAAGCAGCAATACCAATAACACATATACTGAAATTCCAGTTTTTATGTGATTTTGAACAGTTGTCTGAAGATAATTATGAAATATAACTTAATTTGACTTATATAATGAAGAATTCAAGAGCCAGCATGTAGCATGGTAATTAAGGCACTGAACTCCCACATGACTAACAATAATTCAGGTCTCAGACCTGGTGGCTTGCTTTCTCACCCTCCCTCTCTCTAGTCAAATTTTAAAATAAAAAATATGATAATGAGACCAGCAAATGGTTTAATGACTATGTTGCTGGACTTCTATGTAGTCGACCACGGTTCGAGTCCTGGGCCCAAGAAATGTTCACATATTGAGATGTTCACTTTGTAAGCTAAACAATGTGACTGAATGTATATAAAATTAATTAATTAATTTAAAAAATTAAATAAATAATTATTTTTAAAAAGAATTCAAAGGTAAAATTTAACTTGATACTAAATCTCTACACACTGATTTTAAAAAGCATCTGATCTTTCAAATTATTTATAAAGTATGTAAAATATTCCTTTTTTTTTGAAGAGGTTTTTGCTATAGGGCACGTGCGCTTGCCAGACAGATAGAGAGAGACAGAGAGACAGAAAGCGAGAAATCACCCCCCAGAGGGGATGGCCACACCGCAATCCCTTCTCTTCCATTCTCCTCTAGGGATCTTGGGCACTCGCGCACACGCGCTCGGTGGGAGTTTAAGCCACAGGGTCCGGGACACAAACTACGGTTGACTACAAGGGAGTCCAGCGACATAGCCGTTATGCTAACTGCTGGCCCAAAAATATTCTTTATTTGATAGTAAATTATTCTTTATTCAATAGTATACTCACACTACACTAAAATATCTTTCAATAAGTAAAAGGCAGTATTTCAGATACAGGAATTCTAATTGGATTGGCATATTTAAGATCAAAAGTATACAGTAGACATTAGTATCTATCTTCAGCTCTTGCCTTTAATGGGTTAATGAACACAAAATAAAGCACAGGTGAGTCTGCTTGGTTTCAAATAGTGAAGGGATTTCCCCAGTACTTATATTTTTAAATAACCAGTTACATATAAGCCTAAATAAAAAACTGATCTCCGGTAGACTTTGGTTTCCTTTTTGCTTTTTTATTAGAGCTTTTTTTATTTTAGGAAACATAAACTTTCTGGAGAAGAAAGATAAAGTGAGAAGGAAAATGAGAAATCATTCTTCAGGGAGGATGGCCATGCCATAAACACTTCTCCTCCATTCTCCTCTTGGAATCTTTGGTACATATGAAAATGTGTCTGATGTGAATTTCAAGACACTACATTCGTGACTTAAACCATAATCAACCACATGGGAGTCCAGCGATTCATTCCCCACCTGATTTTCCAGTAAGTTTTGAGATGGCATTCATAGTTTTCATAGAAAGATGAGCATTATTAATGATTTACAAATTATATCTTAGCAAGGGCAAACAGTGATAGCATTTACTGAACAGAAATTACTATCAAAACTTAAAAACCAATAACTTTCATTTCATCATAAGCCAGTTTTACCTACAACAGGACTGTCCAACAAAAATTTCCCATCAGCCAATCATTTAATTTACGCTGTAGGATATAATTTAATTATAGTACACATAAAAAATAAGACATGGGGCCAGTAGGTTATATGTTGGCTGAGGTACTGAACTACACAACTGGCCACAGTTTGAGTCCTGGACTAGGAGATTTTTTTTTTTTTTTGCTTTCCCTTTTTCTCCCTCTGTCTTTCTCCAATCAAATTAAATAATAAAAGCTAAGTTCTTCAAAACCTTCAAATAGAACTACCATATGATCCAGCAATTCCACTCCTGGGTAT
>NW_006207463.1:0-4368 GCF_000334495.1 Tupaia belangeri chinensis | reverse complement strand
GGTGATTTCTCGCTTTCTGCCTCTATGTCTCTCTCTGTCTGTCTGGCGAGCGCACGAGCCCTATAGCAAAAACCTCTCAAAAAAAAAAAAAGTTTGGCTATATACGGGACACATTCATTGAACAGAGAGAAAGAAAGAGATAAAGAGAAACTTGATAGGGGGATGTCTATGCTGCAGTCCCTGCTCCTTCATTCTCCTCTCGGGATTTGGGAAATGGATTTTCACATTTTTTGACATGGATTCATGCCACCAGGTTCAGGACTCAAATTGCAGTCTGCCATGTGGGCATCCAACACCTTATCCACTAGGCCACCTGCTGTCCAGGCAGTGGCCAACTATTACTGATGAGTAGCTTTTTCAAGATAAGCTATCAACTCTGCTCTTTCTGTCTTCTTTTTAATGCCAGTGAAAATTATTTTTGTTCCTGGGAGATACTTTCTGGGATTCTCCAACTACTCCATCAGTGTATCCTCTCTCCAGGTTATGGATGCCTTTGTTCTTGTTGGCAACTGTGTAGGAGAACCCAGGGGCCTGACCTGTCTTATACCTAAGTAGACTAGAGACTAGGGTAAGTGTTGTGCTTCTCTCCATTTTTCATGGTGTAGCACTGGGCACATTTTGAACAAAAATCTTCTTGCTGTGAGCCAGCAGGTGGTGTGGTGTTTAGGGCACTGGATGCCCACATGGATGACTACAGTTGAACTCCTAGATTGAAAAACATGCTAGGTGTATGTGTGTCACATGTCCAAAATCCCAAGAGGAGAATGGAGGAGAATGAATTGTGGTGTGGCCATCCCCACTGGGAGGATGAAATCTCACTTCCCTTCTCCCTGGCAAGTGAATGCACTCTATGCAAAAAAAAAAAATAGAACAAAACAAAACTTGCCTTTCTCAATATCACCAATTTTAATTCTCTCCTTTGCCATTCATACTACAAATGTTCCTGCTCAGAAGTCAAACATCTTCTCTCTTCTGAAATATTTTTAAACCCCCTGCAGAGATGGGGACTGAGTGACCCTTTCTCTGAAATACATAAGTCTCATAGGAAACATTCCTGCAGAGATTAAATAGCCAATTATTACAGAGTATTAATACTGGAGTTCATTTTAGAAAACTTGAATAAATCCTTCTTATACTATGTAAAAAGAGGCCAGTATTACCCTTCAACATAGTATAAGAAGGATTTATTCTAGTATTCTAAAATGAAGTCCAGCATTAATACTCTGTAATAATAAATACATTTTACAATGTATTTACAAACTATAAATACGTTGTAAAATGGTATGTGACTTATATGTAGAAATTTGAGTTAAACAAGGTGAATACATGCTACTGAAGAGTTTCTTAGGGGCTTTAATATAATAAATATATTGTAAATTCTGAGTAAAGAAATATGTAGTATTTATCAAATCTGCATAAGAAAGTCATCTTTTACGTTATTAGGGCATTATTTTTGTACATGGCTGACCATGGCTTAAGTCCTAGACCTGGGAACTTGCTTTCTCACTTTTCCTCTCTCTGTGTCTTTCTGGTCAAATTAAAATAATAATTATAATAAATGAATAATTATTTAAAAATAGAATACACATTAATATTCACTAGGGTTTTACTGTCCTATAGAAATGAAGGTCTTTGATTCTGTAAATTTTGTTAACTGTAAGGAAATAGGAAATCTATTCAACACTGAACTTTATTGCTAAAAGAGGGTAGTATGGATACAGCAAGTGGTGTGAAGGTTACACAGTGGATTTCATATGGTCAACCTGATGGTTTGAGTCCTAGATGAGACAGGTTGAAAACCATGCTGCATGCATGCCCAAAGTCCTGAGAGTAAAACAGAGGAAATGGGATTGCAGCATGACCAGTTCCTCTGGGGGGAGATTTTTTGATTCTACCTTTCTCTACCTTTCTGGTGTGTATGCCCTATAGCAAGAAAAAAAATTACTATCAAGTGAAAAAAAATGCACAAATGAGAATATAAAAAAGTAATATGTTAACTAGATGTGCTACAAGTAGGACAGAAAACCAGTAACATGATCACTACCATATTTTAAGCCATTTTGTCCACATGTAAAATGCAAACAAACTCACTTGTAAACCTGTATAAACCTGTGAAAACAGGGACCAAAACACAGAGTGCTTTCATGTGAAAAAGAAAAGAGCCAAATATGAGAAATCAGTACAGACAGGACAAGCAGTTGGCGTAATGGCTATGTAGCTGGACTCCCATTATTTGACTGAGGTTCAAGTCCCAAGCCTGGTGGTTTAAACTCATATGCTCCCTATAGCAAAAACCTCTCAAAAAAATTTAAAAAAAAAGAAAAAAGAAAAAAGAAATCATGTACAGAAAAAAGGGAGGAATAATCAGAGATTAGAAATTGGAGCTACTCCAGCTTCACCTAGACTGGTAATTCTAGACTGCCACAAGAAGGCCACACAAGCCTTAGGTAGTGTCTTTTGGGTATAGAGAACAAAGGGATCAGGAGCAGTTGTGAGGAGGAAACAGAATTAAACAACAGGATTTGAGCCCTTTCGTCCAACCATCACATGTTCATTCTCAACCTTATTTACCTGTTGTGCATTCTGGCACTCTGAAGAGTATTTTTTAGAAGAATTTCTATTTAGTGAATGAAAATGTAGAAGTACCAATCTAGGCACACCTCCTCACTGTGTGAGTAGGAGAAGCAGGAGGAGCACAGTGGAGTACGGACTTTCATCACATCACCCCTTCAAGGCACAATTGGCAGGACAAGGGCCCTCTGCTCCTGGCTCTCAGTTGTCACTTTCCCAACTTACAATTAAATGACAGATGAAGGCCAGACCAAGGCCTGGTGGCTTAGGCAGCTGGATCCCACCAAGCCAATCCTGTGATTTGAGTTCCATATCTGATGTCTTGAGAGACACAATGGGTCAATGGGTGTTCATGTTCCAAATCCAGTAAGATTGAACAGGTGGAATAGAAAGGTTTGTAGTGTGACCATTCCCCATGGGGTGATTTCTTACTTTCCATCTCTCTGATGAGTTCATGTTCCCTCTGGGAAATTAAAAAACAAACAAAAAACAAAAACAAATAAACAAGAAGAGCTTTGTTAACACCTAGAAGGTGGCATCATGCTTTGAGATTCTGTTGTGACTAACAGTGACACTGGAGGATGTAACAAGAAAAGTAGTGAAATGAGGCTTGAACATACCAATCTGAAGCTCTTCATAAAGTGTGGTCTATTGAGCTGTGACCTCTGAGTAGCCCTGCATCAAAGCTGTCTCCACTATGCCACCTGCTGACTTGATCACAGCCATCTCTAATGTGAAGTTTCCTGACCTCTCTTGCCCTGTATAGTCTGTCTCTGTATCAGCTCAGGTGAGTCAAGGATGGAAAGCACCAAGATCACTATCGTGTTCCCAAATATTCACTGATAGAAGGGATTATCTGAGATAAACAGCTGGTCATGTGGATTAAAGTGTAACACTTCATCAGGTCCAGCAGGTGGTGTGGTGGTTAAGGCACTAGGCTTCGGCATGGCCAACCATGGAGACTTAGTGTCTTGCTTTCTCATTTTCCTTTGTGTGTATGTGTGTGTGTGTGTGTGTGTGTGTGTGTGTGTGTGCATGCGTGTCTTTCTCCCTAATGAAAACATGTACCCTATAGTAAACTGAAAAATAACAATAATGATTAAAAAAGAAATAAATGAATAATTCTAGAAAAAAAGTGCAGCACTTAGCGACTATGGTCTCAGATTGTAAAATCACAAGGCCCTGTAGAGGTTAGTTATTTGAAACCTCTGAAGGATTCTACTTTTGACTCATGAAACCAAAAATCGAATTGGATCCACATCCAGACACTTTGATGTAGTCACTAGAGCACCACTGTGAGATAAGGAGCCACATGGGAACCTGGGAAATTCTGGGTTTCAGATCCTGGGTCTCAGAATGTAGGATGTTTTTTGGGGGTGCTTCAGTGACTATGTTGGCCTGGAACCTAGGGGGAAATCATGCAGTGACAAGATCTTGCTGTTGGTGGTGTGTGTGTGCTTTCTCAATCTCCTTCTCTCCCTTTGTAATAAAACAAATAAATAAACTTTAAGAAAATGTTGAACCAAGTCATTGTTCCCTAATGTTGCCACTTTTTTTTCAAAGTAAAATAAAAAATAAGTTTAAATTTTTGTTAGCATTCTTAATGAAAACAATGTAAATTATCAAGAATTAACAGAGCAAGAGAGTACATAATACGTAAGTACAAGAAGTTCTCATAAGAACAAAATACTTAGGGTCTCAAATGTGAAGGAGAATGGCAGAAATTTAAAAATAAATGGATAAATACAGATTGGATAGAAAGAAGATTTTTTTCCTTTCCTTTATTTATTTTTACAT
>NW_006207462.1:849-1375 GCF_000334495.1 Tupaia belangeri chinensis | reverse complement strand
TCACACTATCAGGTTTTGGGCATTTGTGAGAGTGCCTGGCATGTTTCAGGCAGAGCAGGTCAGGGAATTGAGTGTGGTCACTGTGTGGGATGCCTTTTCTCTTGAGCAGTGAATTCTGCTGCATCTCAGAGGTGGCAATACACTCTTACATGTAATTTATTGAAGTACATAAAAGACACTGGTACCAACATTGCTAGCTTGAACAACAGAATGCCCTCTAGCTTTTTTTTTATATTATAATTCAGGCTTTCATCATATGACATATCTCAAAAGATTAAAATTACATGATATAAATGGGAAGTTTTTGTGCTTAGCATTGAGTTTTAGTGAGAATATTTTGTTTCAGTTCCCTATCACTCTTTATGGATTCTGCCCAATAAGTGAAAATGAGGTCTGTGAAACAGCAGACCTGGAAGGAAACTGCTCCACTGAAGACTAAGAAGAAACAGGTTCCAAAAAGTTACTACCATTGATTATGGAAAGCAGAGACCAGTTATTTAACACTTGCTTCACTTGCTTTAGAATG
>NW_006207462.1:0-616 GCF_000334495.1 Tupaia belangeri chinensis | reverse complement strand
TGGGACTCAAATCATACAGGAGGCCATGTGGGATCCAGCTGTCTTGACCACCACTAGCCACTAGCTGAACTGCTTTTATTCTTAATTGTGCTGAAATAGAATGAACTAAATTATCTGGTAACACAAAATTAACTTTCCTAATGTTTTTTTAGTGTTCAATTTAGTAGTGTTAAGTACATCCGCATTGTCATACAATCATTTATTATTAAAAGTCTTTTGTCTAATCTGTCTTACAGTCAGGGACTATAAATGACCAGCTTAGCAATTCAAAACCAAGAGCTGTGAGGTCCATTGTACGTAACCCGGAAGGTATGTTGTTTTCTGGGAAGGGACTCTCATACCATGGAAATGAGTTTTCACTGGGAAAGTGAAAAGTGGCTTCTTGTTGTCAGGATTGTCCCATTCTTCCCCTCACTCCATTCCAAACCCTCAGGTTCCCCAAAGAAAATGGTTTTCTCCTTCACAGAAAAAAAAGAGCCAACAGGACACCTATTTATTCGCTGAGGTCTGAGAAAGAAGCAACACATGTGGAATTCAAACCTTTCAATTTCAAAGAAAACAGTCATCATGGAGTCTACCAACAAACAAGGAAGGCTATGTTTGAGTAAGATGTTTA
>NW_006207461.1:0-1117 GCF_000334495.1 Tupaia belangeri chinensis | reverse complement strand
TGGAGCTCCTCACCAGAAGCACGTTGGCTGGCTAGGGGACTCAACTGTGTCCTGTGCCTGGAGAGCTGGCAGCCCATGTGACATGACGTCTCCAGGATGCCCTAAGAAATCAACGATTTTGTTCTTTCAAAATCAGAAGCAAGACTCATATTTTGGCAGAAGTGAAGACAGCCTGATGGGATAATGTACTCGGTCATCCTGGACCCTGGCAAATAGCCCTTCTTTCAGTGCCAGGAGGGGTCAGGACGCTGCCCCTGTGTATGACAGTTACAGGACAAGCAGCTTTCACAGTTGTCTCTAGGAACGTGTCTGGTGTAGGGACTCTAAGGATGCCCTGGAGCAAATAGATGAACATTTTATTGATTACCCCTGATTCCCCTGACAGGAATGTGAGCCAAGATCCACAAAGATAGCCCAGGACCTGACAGAAAGGGAAAAGTGACAGAAAGGACCAAATGCTAGCATTTGCAGCATAAGGAAAAAAGGAAGGAGAGCAGGTGGACAATGCAATGGAGAAGGAAGGAGTCACAGGAGAGGCTGAAATAAGCCAGGGAGTGCTGTCCACACCCCAGCCCACCCTCCATGAGGTCCTGGAACAACAGAAGGTAGAGCTCAACCCCAGATGCTGAGGGAAAAGGGAGAAGAGGATGAAGGTGTGAGAAAGAGAATGATGGGAGTTGAGGAGGTAGCTGAGTGACTTCATGAGGTGAAGAGCTGGAGAAGCTGAAGGCTGGCAGTGATGAAGGTCAGGAAGCACACCCTCCAGGGAGGAGCATGGGAAAAGGCCTTGATGAGAAATGTGAAGGCGAGGCACCCAGGAAGGGCCTGAGCAGAGAGAACGAGCTACACACGCAAGAGGCAGTACCCCAGCCATGACCAAAATCATGGGATTTCCCTTCAAACATGTGTGGACAGGACTGGACTAAGGAATTTGGGTACAATATCTGTGTTTTTACTGATGACCCCTTGTCAGTGTGTGAGAATCTGCAGTGAGGGAGGAGGTGATAGCTGTGAATGGGGTGTCTTTGCAGCCTGTGCTTGAAGTGACAGCTTGAGCCCAAAAGCTTCACAGATGCAGCGTTGAGACTGAAATGAGATCAGAAATATTAAAATATTT
>NW_006207460.1:1338633-1339188 GCF_000334495.1 Tupaia belangeri chinensis | reverse complement strand
GGGGGAAAACAGTATAGAAAACAAACAGATATAAGAGACTGTGGGAAGAGAGTGGGAGATGGTAGAGGGTAAGAGATAGGGAATCAAGGATGGGGGAAAAAAAGCAAAACATACAGAAAACAAGAAATGGAAAATTATTTGCTGACAATAACATGTTGATGTGCTTGATTGAGACAATATGCATTGTACTCTGGATGGAAAAATCTCATTTTGTATGCTGTAATGATGTACAGTGAATGAATGCAAATAAATAAATTGAAATAAAAAAATAAACCACAATGTGATACCATCTAATCCCTGCCAGAATGGTGAAGATTAAAAATACAAAAAGTGATTAAGTGTTGGCGAGGATGTGGTGAAAGGGGAACTCTCCTACACTGTTGGTGGGAATGTAAACTGGTTCAGCCAGTGTGGAAAACAATATGGAGGTTCCTCAAAGATCTACAAATAGAACTACCATTTGATTCAGCAATCCCACTTCTGGGTATCTACCCAAAGGACAGGAGAATGCTCAGTTGGAAAAGTGCTTGCACATCAATGTTTGTTGCAGCATTA
>NW_006207460.1:1336802-1338531 GCF_000334495.1 Tupaia belangeri chinensis | reverse complement strand
CAAGACCCTGGCATTTGATAGAAAGTGGTCAAATATGGAAGATTGCTGAGTGAAGCAAGCCAGGATATGAAAGATAGATATTGTATGTACCCTCTTAATATAATATATACTGACTACCCATACACATGCACCCAGGGTGTTTCTAAAGCCACAGAGACCAGGACATGAAGTGCACAGTAAGCCATGTGGGATCTAGCTGTCCCAATCACCAGGCCATGGAGCCTAGTAGTATAGTTCTAAAAACATGCCCTCTGCCATTAGTAAGACACAGAAATGGCTTATTACCTGTTGATGAAAACATGTATAGTATTCTAAACTGGACTGGTCTGAGAAGTATTTCATGTTGGGTAAATTCTCTTTACAAGCCAAATGATATATAGTGATTGAATGTTTAAAAAATAATGAGAATAAATAATAAAAAATTGTGATCCAAGTCTGAGTTGACTAAGTGGGGAAGATCCAACCTCAGTGTGAGCAGATATGATCCTATTTTTAAGGGGCTCAGAGAGAACCAATTCAGAAAACAGGTGGATCTCTTAAGACAGAGAATGAGGGAACCAGCAGTTAGCGTAATGGCTATGTCGCTGGACTCCCACGTAGTTGACTGTGGTTCGCGTCTCGGACCCGGTGGCTTAAATCTCACGCCGGGCATGTGTGCGTGCGTGCCCAAGATCCCGAGAGGAGAATGGAGGAGAAGGGATTGCGGCGTGACCATCCCCCCTGGGGGGTGATTTCTCGCTTTCTGTCTCTATATCTCTGTCTGTCTGGCGAGCGCACGCGCCCTATAGCGAAAACCTCTCCAAAAAAAAAAAAAGAGAGAGAGAGAATGAGATAATACTTCTGCTGCCTTGGACTTTAGAACTCCCGGCTCACCTGTTTTTGGACTTAGGGAATCACATTAGTGGTTCACCAGGTCCTTAGGCCTTGGACTGTGAGTTGTATCAACAGATTCTCTGGCTCTGAGGCCTTTGGACTTGGGCTGAGCCATGCTACCACTATCTCAGCATCTTTGGTTTGCACGTGTTGTAGATCTTCTCAACCACCATAATCACATGAACTAATTACACTAATAAATCCTCTCTTATGTATCTATACATATCCTATTGGTTCTGTCTCCCTAGAGAACCCTGACTAACACACTGGACTAACCTGAACCAGTTATACTGTGGATATGAGAAAGGCCAGTTGTGGAAGGAGCCAGCTAGGGGCAGGATTTTTACATATATCATCTTTAATCCTTGTAATAACTCTTGGGGTGGATAATAGCATTCTGGCTTTACAGGGAAGGGTTCTCCCCAAGTGCACTCAAATAATTTATGGGAGGGTGACACTTTAAACTCAGAGCTTTGCTGTCAAAGCCCATGTTCTTTCTATAGTTTGAAGAGCTTTAGAAAGGGCCATCTCTTTTAGAAAGAGCTATCCCTCAATGGGTCTTGAATGGAGTCCCTAGTCACTTCTTCATCAAACACAGGGGCTTTCAACTTTGATTGATAAAGAATGTTGTGGAGGAAACAGGTGAGGTTACTGGAAGGGTCTCCTTATTCAGGCTATCCCCTATGGCCTGAGTGGTGGTTAGGATGTGGCCTGATAAGTCTGGTCTGTACCTTCTTTTCCTTCTTACGCATTAGGAGTTGTCCAGTGGGCACTTACTAGATTGAGCCTCATTAGGAATCTTGTGCCCACAGGTTTCTGAGAACCTTGAAAACATTCTTTTTTTTTTTTTTTTTTT
>NW_006207460.1:1325015-1336566 GCF_000334495.1 Tupaia belangeri chinensis | reverse complement strand
CCGAAAACATTCTTTTTTTTTTTTTTTTTTCAGGGGGGATGGTCACGCCGCAATCCCTTCTCCTCCATTCTCCTCTTGGGATCTTGGGCACGCACGCACACACGCCCGGCGTGAGTTTTAAGCCACCGGGTCCGGGACACGAACCGCGATCGACTACGTGGGAGTCCAGCGACATAGCCATTACGCTAACTGCTGGTTCCCCCGAAAACATTCTTGACAATCCTTTCCATTAATAGGCTGGTTTAACTAGGGGCCAGTATGTTTCTAAACCACTTCTCTGGTTAATTTTTTGAATCATCAACCCCTTTCTGAATAGTTATGATATTTAGATCACAAGGTCATAGATGGGGAACCTTCTCCCATTGTACTTCATCTCTCTCCTTCCTGTCAAGCACTTTGAATATTTTGTTTATTGAATTTTGATCAGATAGAAGTTTTCTCTCTGCATCTCTCTTCTTCTATAACAGTAATACATTACTTAAGAATGAGAATTCATAAAGTCTGTGGTGAGGGCAATAATTGGAAGATGGCAGGAAATAGCGATCCTGTGCCCTGCTTCGGAGAGCCTTGGCTTGGAGCTCTGAGCTGCCTGGGTAGATGATGTCGTGGGGAGCCCTTAGGGCATTTTTAACATGTTGGCTATTTCCCATTATCTCAGAATGTGCGTTATTTAATAAAACAGCCCTGAGTAAAAGAGGCCACCATGTGGCTGTGGATCAGAAGGATTTTCTTATATTGAACAACCCATAATTCCTTTGTTTCAGGAAATCTCTAAGACTGACTTCCCAGGCTGCCTCCCAACCCCCACTGCATTTCCCTTGCGTACACAAGCTTGGGATTTAAAGCTAATTTATTTCTATCCCATTTTCTCTCAGTGTTTATTCTACATTTAATCAGTTGCCTTGGTCCCACTGCCACTTCACCCAGACTGCTGGGAAAGGATTACAGCCAGGCCCTGGCGCCTCAGCCTCCATTCACAGCATCTGGCCAATGTGCCAGAAAGCAGAAGCTCTCAGAAGCCTTCCTACTCTGTGACTGGCAAGTGCAGGAGTCTCCTGTCATGCAGCCTTCCCTTTGCAGAACATCCAGAAAATAGAAAGGATTTTTTTTTTTTGGAGAGGTTTTTGCTATAGGGCGCGTGCGCTCGCCAGACAGACAGAGACATAGAGACAGAAAGCGAGAAATCACCCCCCAGGGGGGATGGTCATGCTGCAATCCCTTCTCCTCCATTCTCCTCTCGGGATCTTGGGCACGCACGCACACGCGCCCGGCGTGAGATTTAAGCCACCGGATCCGAGACGCGAACCGCAGTCAACTACGTGGGAGTCCAGCGACATAGCCATTACGCTAACTGCTGGTTCCCGAAAGGATTTTTTTAAAGCCAGCTGGAAAGTACATGAAAGATAAAATAAAGACCAC
This sequence comes from Tupaia belangeri chinensis, assembly GCF_000334495.1. Taxonomy (NCBI): domain Eukaryota; kingdom Metazoa; phylum Chordata; class Mammalia; order Scandentia; family Tupaiidae; genus Tupaia; species Tupaia belangeri. The sequence continues at coordinate 1,335,147 of NW_006207460.1, read as the reverse complement.
CTGCCCAATTTCTAGGAGTTCTTCCCTAAGTTACCTTCTGGGGTTACCTGGTTATTTAGATTCTCATGGCAAGGAGTGAGAACTCTTGGGACCCGAATGATGTTTTCCTACAAGGTTCAAATAAACTCCCCCATTCAGTTATAACTCCCTGTGAACTTTGACTTAAATGAAATGTAGATTCCTCTCTTTCAAAGGTGAGAAACTGTTAGGGGTTTATCAAACTAGTTTGAGCTACATGGGTGCCTTGTATACAGGAGACCTGTCAACCTCTCCAACCTCTCCCTTCCTTCTCTTCCTCTTTTTCCCTGTCTCTCCTGTCTTCCTTCTTTCCCTTCTCTCCTGTCTTCCTTCGTTCCTTTCTGTTCCCTTTCATCTTCATTCCTCCCTTCTTCCATTGCTATGGCCTTTTCTTAGATAAGCGTAGTGATTTTTCATGGCCCAAATCTCTCTTGCTATGGCTAAATTTAGCCCTAAATTCTTGAAGTCTGTACTGGAAGGTTCACTAAATCTGTATATCTGAGAGATAAGTAAAACTTTGTTTCCCTCATCAAACATGGTGAGATTTCCCTGTAGTATTTTGGTAAATGCCCAGCTTAGTGTCTATATGGTAACTTATTTAAATTTAAATTTTGTCTTCAATTCTGATTTGGTAACATATTCTAAGGGCACAAAAGGGCATGGTGAAAATACTTCCTCCCACCTTGGTCTTTGCTCCTCAGTTTCTTTTCCTCAAGGCAAGCAGCGTTGCCAGCTTCTTCTAGAGATATTTATGCATACTTAAGTAAACAGCCATATATTCCCACTGTTTTTATACAGGAGGTTTACCATAGATACATGACTTTATAGTTTTGTCTTTCAGGTGGGGGGTGGCACCAGATGTTGGCATGGTGGTAAAAGGCAGTGATGTCAAGGCTGACGCACATGTGTTGCTGGTTCACGTCAGGAAATCTTGAGTAAGCTGGCTATGCTTGTGCCCATGAACTGGGTTGGCTGAGGCTATGGGGGGGGCCCACTGTTAGGACCCATCAGAGGTGCTGTATCTCTATCTCTGTCTCTCTTAGTCATGAAATAAACTTTTTTTTTAAAAAAAAAAGTGCGTGTGTATCTGTTTAACAGAGAGTGCATGCCTCCATAGGAGGTGGGCAGAGAGAAGAAGAGCACCCTCTCACAGAATCTGGTCACACCACAGTCCCCTTTCCCCAGGTGGCCATCTCTTTAGGATTGTGGGCATGTACATGCACCAAGCATCTTTCAGGTGGACCAGGCTGGGATCTGCTCTGCACTCAGTTAGGTGGCTTCCAGTCCTGCAGCCTAACACACTACCAACTGCAGAACTGGAAGCCACCTGAGTGCAGTGCAGATCCCAGCCTGGATACTTTTGGGAGAATGCTTGCTCTAAATAATTGACTTATTACTAGGCAAAATTTATTGTTTAAATGAAGGAGCTATTTGATTGGTCTAAGAAGTGACTGCTGATGGCTTTTCAGAGCCAGTGTGACTCATGAAACATCTTAATGTTATGTTTGGAATGACTTTGTCATTTGTTCTGACTGGAAGTTCATGTAAGTTAGAATTTCACTTTAAAAGTGTAGGGGCTGGCAGGTGGCATGGTGGTTGGAGCACTAAACTCCCACATGGTCAATCACTAGACTCCCAGACCTGGTGGCTTGCATTCTCACCCTCCCTCTCTCTCGCTACTCAAATCAAAGAATAATGATAAATAAATAAATAAAATAAAATGAATAATTATTTTAAAATAAAAATAATAAATAAATAAACATCTGTAAAGGCAGGGACCAGCAAGTGGTGGATTAGGTGCTGGATTCCAACGTGACTGGCCATGGTTCAAGTCCTGAATCTGGAGCTTGAAACTCACACTGGGAACATGTGTGGATGCCCCACATCCTAAGAAGAGAATGAAGGAAAAGGGGTAGTGCATGGCCATTCCCCCCCCCGGGGGATTTCTCACTTTCCCTCTCACTGTCTCTGTCTCTCTAGTGAGTATATGCAACCTCTATTGCAAAAACCTTAAAAAAAAGTTTATAAAGGTAGTACATCCCCATGGCATGGTGGTTGAGGGAGTTAGATCCCACATGACTGACCATACAGTTAAAATTCCAGCCCTGTCACTTGAGAGACACACCAGGTGCATGTGCATGTGTGCTCCAAATTCCAGCAGGATGGAGAAATGGAGGAAAAAGGGTTGTGGTATGACCATACCCCATTGGGAGAGAGTACTTTCTTTCTCTGTCTCTCTAGTGAGCACCTGCACCCTCTGGAAAAGAGGGAGAGGTGGGCCAGCAGGTGGTGTGGTAATTAAGGTGCAGGATTCCCATGTGGCTGACCACAGTTTGAGTCCCAGACCCACAGCTTGAAAATCATACTGGGTACATGTGCCTGTGTGCCCAGAATCCCAAGAGGAGAAAGAAGAGCGGACTGTGGCATGATCATGCCTCCTGGGAGGTGATTTCTCACTTTCCTCTCTCTGGTGAGCTCATGTGCCCTATGGCAAAAAATTAAGCTGCACACTAGATCTCTCCTTGGCTGCAGTGTCTCCTGCCTACTATATTGGAATCATTTTGTAAGAAGCAGGTGTAGGGGTCTATGCTAGGTATACTATGACCATTAGGAACGTTGGACTCTGGTGAGGCCTAAATGCTTCATCTTTGCAATGGTGAAAAGTAAAAATGAAGAGCTTGACTATTTACATTTTCTCTGTTGATACTGCTGACAAGTTCAGACTGCTTCCATACTCTGGTGGCCAACTAGTTGGGCCATATCTCTTTTCATGGTCATGTTTCTAGTAAAGAGATTATCCTTAGGGGGTTTGGAGATGGGTAAGAGGATTTATCCTGAGTGTTTGCCAAGGCAGCCATTTTAATGCTTCTGGGAGAGTAAGGCTATTTACAGAAGACAAAAACTACATTTCTTGTCCTTTAAAGGAATGTGAGGGCTTAGATTCTTTCGGGCCAGCCTGTAGACCTCTAGAGGCCCTAAATACTAAAAAGAGTATACTGGCTCTCTTCCCTTACCTCCCTCCAAAGTAATAAAAAAAAAAAAATTTTTTTTTAAATCTTTAAGTTTTAAATTAAGCCTGCTAGTCTCAGAGCGGATGACTAGTTAGATTTTTTTTTTTTTTAAAATAATGTATCAAATATCACATTGACTCCTTATTTTCCCTCATGGTTTTTAGGCACCCATGCTTTACCTCAGGACAGATTGTGTTTCTCTGTCGTGTGATCCAACATTGAGCGTTTCTGATTTTCCTGAGGAGCCACTCTCTTCCTAGGACTTAGATGACAGGACTTATTTTATAATGTCAAGAATTCTGGAGGTTTTTTTTTTTTTTTTAATGTACTTTTGTTTATTTAAAAATATCTTTATCCAAACAGAACATTAAAATAACTCTGAAATTTTCTTCTAAGAAATGCATTTTCTTTTTGAGCGTTTCATGATGAAATCAGTCTTAATTTCAGTTCAGCCCGTGTGTAAAAACACACAGTGAGTGATTATTAGTCCCTGAAGGAGGCAAGACAGATGGAGCCCAGAATGGAATTGGCTTTATGATTAATTGAATCCTTAAAGAGTTGAATAGAGTTAGAGCTGATTCGGCCCAATCAGTGCCTTGAGACGGCTGGTGCTGTCCTGAGCCTGGGAGAAGAAAGGGTCACAATAACCCAGATTTATCCTCTATTAAAATGGATTGGATGTATGCACCAGACGGTTCCCATTTTTAAACCATTGATGCAGGATAATTGAAATGGAAACAAACAAGATTAGAACTAGATTACAGGTATTTGTGCAAGTTGCCTCCTAAATCAATCAGAGCCCATGATTTGTTCTGAGGGTGTTATCATTAGAATGAATCATTGAAACTCAGAGACACATCTGGAACTGTCCAGCCAGGAGGGGAAGAGGAAGGAGGGGGAGCAGAGAGCTACTTGGAGTTGAGAACTACATACCACTCCGCAGAGCTTTTCTGTCTTTTTTGGGCAGAAGTCTTTCAGAGAGAATTTCAGTTTAATTTTGGTCTTTTTTCTTTCCAGCAGGGATGCATAATGTATAGGTTTGAAATGACTGCTTCTTCTCCATAGTGAATAGATGGATGTGTTCTTTTTTTATGTTTGGCTCAAAGGGTCACCTAGAGAAGCTACTGCCCATGGGAACCTGCAGCCTAGGGAGAGGGGATGGAGAAGTCCTGGTGCTGTGGGGTTCTGCAGCCAGTTAATCACCAAGTCCATTAGGGTGATGGGAGCCCCAGGGCCTTACGGGGTCACCTCTTAGTGCAGAACATCATCTGTGGGGCTAACGACAGAGACGTTGGGGTTTGCCTTCACCTACCATTACACCTCCTGGGCCAAGTTCCCACCTGACTCCTACCTCCCCACCCCCACCCATCTATAGCCATGGTCATGGGGCTGGATGTGGGGTGAGAGCCCTGTCCTTGAGTGTGATTCTCATCCAGTCTCAAGCTCAGGAATCTAGGCACAAGGGACACAGTCTTGGATTTACAGGCAACTAACTGATATTTAAGTCATTATTTCACTTTGATGGGACTTTAAGTCCTTCTTTGTATAAACAAGAAGACTAGATAGTTGAGGTGCTTTGTGCCTTGAGAAGTGTGCCAATATTCCTTTCCTTTCTGAGATGTCTTCCAGGCGCTGATGCCAAGTCCCCGGCAGCATGCTGGGTTTAAACCTGTAGAAGCTTTATATCTGTAGGCAAGCCTCACCCTTACCTTTGAACTGTGTTTTTTTTTCTCCTCATTTTTCCATTTTGAGTTCCTGTGAGTCAGGCTGCAGGCAGCTCATTTACATGGGAGTCAGCCAGAAGGAAAGGCTTGAAGTCTACTTTCATTTTGCCGTGGGAGGTGTTTTCCTGTTGAATTGCTAACCAGGCAGGTCAGAGGGAATCATAAAGGATCTCACTCATCCCTAGATGGAAACAAGTACAGCAAAGTTTCTCAGAGGGAGGTGAAAAGAAGAAGAAGAAAAAAATCTCCCTTGATGACATTTTTCAACTTTGGCACTCTAAACTGAACATACTTAAAAGGCACTATCCCTAAGGAAAGGAGGTGAAGTTTCTTGGTCATACAGCAGGAGACAGTGGGAGTCAATAGCCCATAGGTTACTGTAGGGATGGAAGCCTTGCCCCTCTCTCCCCATTTCCCCATAGGCATGTCCTGCCATCACCTCTGCCGGCTGGCTGCTCAGGCTGTGGCTTCCACTGCTGCCATTGTGTCAAATACAAAGGAGTTTAATTTGTCTGTTTTGCTGGTGTCCCCTTTGTGAAGAATCATGCCTGAGAAGTATCTAATCCCCCTCGTGTCTGATTCAGCCTTTATTCTTGTCAGAGGCATCTCCTCCCTTTCCAGCTTAGCCTCAGCAGGACACTTTGCCCAGACCCTAACCTGGGCCCCATGACCAAGTAGTTGTTCAGATTTTTCTTCCTGCTTTTGTCTGGTTAGGGCATGGGAATCTTGTTTGGGGGTTTGCTTAATTCCCTGGAGCTTAGAAGCTTCAAAAATGTATAGGAAACAGGGACAGTTGGAGGTATAGTGTCAGTTTTTTCTGAGACTAAGTAGTATTTGGCATTCAGGGTCTAAGGAGTTGTTCCTCTTTTATTTGAGCCTGGATCCTATCTGCCCTGAGTGCATTTCTCCTGGAGTCCTGGAAATGGAGTTGTTCTGTTCAGAGACAAGTGGAAAGACTAGACACTTAACCCTGTGTGTTATGTAAGATAGGAATTATTTAGTGTCTTCCTTAGCCATTGATTTTTCCAGACCTTGTTTAGAACCTATACTCTCAGCCAGAGGCATATTTTAGACACCTTTGCAAATTCCCTAACAGAGCCTAAGGTGACAGGAAGCTTTTATTTTAGCTTTCAGGATGATACACAACACTTGCAACTATCCTGTTCCACCTATCTAACTGATACCCAAAGCTGTAGGCAGGGTATGTATCAGAGAGGTGACCATTTTCAACACAGGAAGCTCTGGGCCAGGGGGTAGTTAGGATCCATTTCTTTTTGCCGGCTTGTGTCTCACAGACTTTGTTTGCTTTGTTATTGTCATAATTCAGTTTCTACAAGGTCTCCCTGTTCCTCTTCTCTTGGGGGCAGAGTTCTGTGTTGGCACTGAGTGGATAGACAAGCTTATTTCGGAGAGGCTGGAGTATAGGAAACATATTAGGTTAGAAAGGGTGGCTATAGGACAGGCATCTACTTAGGTATACATCTCCAGTGTGTCTCATGGAGTTGGAAAGGACCTGTTCTTACTCTTTCTATATGGCATTCCAGCCTCTAGACTCTTGGCAAATGTGATTCTTGATGATAAGCAGAAAGGAGAAAAACTAAGCCAAGTAGTTCATGACTAAGGGCTTCCCACCAAAAAGGGTGCTTATTAGAATAGTGCTATGCTACCACCCTCTATGGATGTTTAAAAGGTAACTTTGTCTGCTGAAAGTCCTAACAGAACCATGTTGGGGAAACCCCAAAGGCCCCAGAGATACTATTCAGGGATGTAAAGGGACCCAGGGGCCAGGAGGCCACATTCCCACTGACTTGTACAGTGACCTTGGCCAGACTCCCAGTGCCCTTACCTGGAAGTGGGGGATATTCGCCTATATTTCTACATTTCCTTGTGCTATATAGAGAGAGATGAGATCGTTCCTATAAAATACTGATTGTCTTGGAAGAAAAATGATTGTATCTCTGCCAGTTGTTATTATTTATAATGACACTTGAAAATGGATAGGGCATCATTCTGACGAGCTGCAAATAGTGCCCATGCCTGTTTGTTTTCCAATTTATTCTCGCCTTTTCCTAATGAAGAGGGGTCAAATGCTGCCCACCCTGACACCTCACTGATGATCGAGAGGATTAAGCTTGAGGTAATGAGCACACTGGGGCCCCTGAACTGGACAAATGCATTTGGTGGCTGTGCTTGTTGCCCACACCAGATGGGCTCAGGGAAGCCAGCCCATTTGACAAATATTTATGGATTTCAACTCTGTTATGCTCTTATGGGATAAAAAAATGCATTTGGCATATTTACTGCCCTCAAAACTTTTAGAATCTAGACCAAGACATGAAGAATGTTTAAAAATAAGAGTACCCGGACCAGCAGTTGGCATAATGGCTATATCACTCGACTCCCATGTAGTTGACTGTGGTTCGAGTCCCAGACCTGGTGGCTTACACTCACACCGGGCGCTTGTGTATGCGTGCCCAAGATCCCGAGAGGAGAATGGAGAAGGGATTGCAGCATGGCTGGCCATTCCCCCTGGGGGCTGATTTCTCGCTTTCTGTCTCTCTCTTGGTCTTTCTGGCGAGTAACAAGCCCTATAGCCAAAAAAAAAAAAAAATACCTACGATATGCCAGGCACTGAGCTAAGCGTTTAGTACATTTTCTCATTGAATCTGGCCAAGTATTATTACAAAGGCAGAATAAATATTATTTCCATTTTACACATGAAGAGACTTAGGATGGATAAACCCTTGGCTAGGGTTACACAGCTAGACCCTAGACAGTACATAAACCAAGGCAGTATGACTCAAAAGCCAAGCTGCTAACCATGGGGCCATCCAAGTGTGGTGATAAATGCTGGGAGAGAGTAAGAGTGAGAGCAAGCGAGGGAGAGAGCGTGCTCACCTTTTTCTCCAGAATTGACTTGGGTAAGATTTGTGGCATTTGGGGCAGAACTAGAACTGCAGCCCATGCCTAACAAACCCACAGATAGTTTGGGTTCCTGTTGTTTTCTGTGCCTGTGAGTCATAATTAGCCTTTTTTCTTCCCTTTATTTCCTTGTGCCATAGGTCAGATCCAATCCCAGGGGGAAAATTCTGGGGTATGTGTATCAAGTGAGTGGCAGATAAGAAACTTGATTTGGTGACTCATCAGTCCCATGAAATGACCACCATCAAACATGCCATTATGAGGTGGACTCTAGTTCCTGAGGAGGATGGTTTGGGATTTCTTTCCTCCTTTTTTGATACATTGGGTTCTGGTGCCTCTGTAATCAGATTCATCAGTAGAGTTGTCCGTTCACATGCTTCTCATCACCAAGTCCTCCTTTTGGGATCACTGAGAAGAAGAATATCCTCTGGCATGAGTGTCATTCTAGCCTGTGGCCCTGGGCCCAGAAGCTTCTCATGAGAAAGCTCTTTATTGCCAAATATAGGCACCAGTGTGAACCTCTGATGCAAACACAAGGCTGCCATAGCAGCCTTAGGCCCACCTGCACTGGCAGGAGGGTTTGCCTGTTGTCACCAAGCACAGGAGAGGGACTCTGCCACTGGGGAGAGGGTCAAGCACAGTATTTTTAGCAAGCAATCCTTTATCGTTTGCTCAGCCACTTTAAAAATAGATACCACCCTTTTTTTCTAATTGGCACCATTTGTCATCCTCTGTCCTTGCTTTTCACACACTGAACTATTCATGAATATTTATTTACCTTCCCAGAGGCAACTCCATATGTGTGTCTGTGTATGTGTGTGCACACACATGTACCTCTCAAGCTCACTGTGCCTCTTTCCTTTCCTATCATAAAAGGTGGCATAATAGAAGTCAGAGAGTGAAAGGGCAGGGGCTCTTGTTTTTTAATCCCTTTATTTGATGCTGTCACTGATGCTTTCCATTACTTTCATTCTAAACCACTGCTTTGGGGTTCTTGACAGATTGATCGTCCAAGCTGTGTACCTTTTTCAGAACTTAGCCACCCTTGAACTTTCGTACCTCCAACTGCTTTGCCCAACTGGTGAAGTGCCCCCCTCCTTACAGTCAGATGCAGGATCCCAGAGGTGCTTTAATGAGGCATCAAGACTTGGACAGTCAGCTCTTCAGATTTTGTTTCCTCTTGGCAAAGGCTAGGTGAAGGAAGTAAGAGCCAGTTTTCATCTCCTTCAAACCCTTCCCCACTAAAACCTCTGCTTTTCAGCTATACTAGAAACCCACAGAAACACACAGAAACCCTAGTAGTTTTGAAAAATAGGAGCTTCTGGGATGTTGTTCTGAGCTGAGGACACTGGAGAGGACCTCCAGTGGCTGGCTCCCTCTGCCTAGATTGTCCCCATTCCTGACCAGTTGTTCTGTCTTTGGCTTTCCAAAGTGACTGAAAAGACAGAATGACTACCTGATCATTTAAATGAGGGTATTTATTGTTGATGGTGGTGTATACTTCTTAGGCAAGTAACACCTGATACCTCTCCATACTCTTCTGGAAGACTACATTTTCTCCCCCTTAATAGATTTTTTAGACCAGAAATGATTCCAGATGTCATTTTACTCACCCTTGTTCATGGCAGGGAAGTCATCTTTTGTAGCCTGCCACTCATCTCTTCTGGACTTATGTAGTCATTCATTCATTCAAAAACTATGTATTGAGTATTTTTTAGTTTGTTTGTTTATTTATTGGAGCGGTTTTTGCTGTAGGGTGCATGTGCTCACCAGAAAGACAGAGAGAGACAGAAAGACAGAAAGCAAGAAATCACCCCCCAGGGGGTATGGCCACACCACAATCCCTTCTCCTCCATTCTCCTCTCGGGATCTTGGGCACCCAGCGTGAGTTTAAGCCACTGGGTCTGGGACTGGAATCGTGGTCAACTACATGGGAGTCAAGTAACATAGCCATTATGCCATCTGTTGGTCCCGAGTCTCTATTTTTAAAAAGAATTATTTTATTTAACTTTATTAATTAATTAATTTAATTTGACCAGAGAGGGACAGAGAGCAAGAGAGAGACAGAGGGAAAGTGAGAAAGCAAGCCTCGAAACACAGTCGGCCATGTGGGAGTCCAGCTCCCTTAACCGCCACACCATCTACCAGCCCCCTTGAGTCTCTATTTTATGTGCCAGAATTTTGCTAGACTGAGGATATGGTGGTTAACAAACATCTTATTACATAGCTTATCTTTTAGTCAGAAATTAATTTTAAGAAGTCAGTCAATGTATCATCAAAACTATTTTTTTTTTTTGGAGAGGTTTTTGCTATAGGGCGCGTGCACTCGCCAGACAGACAGAGACAGACAGAGAGACAGAAAGCAAGAAATCACCCCCCAGGGGGGATGGTCACGCCGCAATCCCTTCTCCTCCATTCTCCTCTCGGGATCTTGGGCACACACGCACATGTGCCTGG
>NW_006207460.1:1316438-1323685 GCF_000334495.1 Tupaia belangeri chinensis | reverse complement strand
CCCGCCACCCCCTCTGCCGGCTGGCTGCTCAGGCTGTGGCTTCCACTGCTGCCATTGTGTCAAATACAAAGGAGTTTAATTTGTCTGTTTTGCTGGTGTCCCCTTTGTGAAGAATCATGCCTGAGAAGTATCTAATCCCCCTCGTGTCTGATTCAGCCTTTATTCTTGTCAGAGGCATCTCCTCCCTTTCCAGCTTAGCCTCAGCAGGACACTTTGCCCAGACCCTAACCTGGGCCCCATGACCAAGTAGTTGTTCAGATTTTTCTTCCTGCTTTTGTCTGGTTAGGGCATGGGAATCTTGTTTGGGGGTTTGCTTAATTCCCTGGAGCTTAGAAGCTTCAAAAATGTATAGGAAACAGGGACAGTTGGAGGTATAGTGTCAGTTTTTTCTGAGACTAAGTAGTATTTGGCATTCAGGGTCTAAGGAGTTGTTCCTCTTTTATTTGAGCCTGGATCCTATCTGCCCTGAGTGCATTTCTCCTGGAGTCCTGGAAATGGAGTTGTTCTGTTCAGAGACAAGTGGAAAGACTAGACACTTAACCCTGTGTGTTATGTAAGATAGGAATTATTTAGTGTCTTCCTTAGCCATTGATTTTTCCAGACCTTGTTTAGAACCTATACTCTCAGCCAGAGGCATATTTTAGACACCTTTGCAAATTCCCTAACAGAGCCTAAGGTGACAGGAAGCTTTTATTTTAGCTTTCAGGATGATACACAACACTTGCAACTATCCTGTTCCACCTATCTAACTGATACCCAAAGCTGTAGGCAGGGTATGTATCAGAGAGGTGACCATTTTCAACACAGGAAGCTCTGGGCCAGGGGGTAGTTAGGATCCATTTCTTTTTGCCGGCTTGTGTCTCACAGACTTTGTTTGCTTTGTTATTGTCATAATTCAGTTTCTACAAGGTCTCCCTGTTCCTCTTCTCTTGGGGGCAGAGTTCTGTGTTGTGACTGAGTGGATAGACAAGCTTATTTCGGAGAGGCTGGAGTATAGGAAACATATTAGGTTAGAAAGGGTGGCTATAGGACAGGCATCTACTTAGGTATACATCTCCAGTGTGTCTCATGGAGTTGGAAAGGACCTGTTCTTACTCTTTCTATATGGCATTCCAGCCTCTAGACTCTTGGCAAATGTGATTCTTGATGATAAGCAGAAAGGAGAAAAACTAAGCCAAGTAGTTCATGACTAAGGGCTTCCCACCAAAAAGGGTGCTTATTAGAATAGTGCTATGCTACCACCCTCTATGGATGTTTAAAAGGTAACTTTGTCTGCTGAAAGTCCTAACAGAACCATGTTGGGGAAACCCCAAAGGCCCCAGAGATACTATTCAGGGATGTAAAGGGACCCAGGGGCCAGGAGGCCACATTCCCACTGACTTGTACAGTGACCTTGGCCAGACTCCCAGTGCCCTTACCTGGAAGTGGGGGATATTCGCCTATATTTCTACATTTCCTTGTGCTATATAGAGAGAGATGAGATCGTTCCTATAAAATACTGATTGTCTTGGAAGAAAAATGATTGTATCTCTGCCAGTTGTTATTATTTATAATGACACTTGAAAATGGATAGGGCATCATTCTGACGAGCTGCAAATAGTGCCCATGCCTGTTTGTTTTCCAATTTATTCTCGCCTTTTCCTAATGAAGAGGGGTCAAATGCTGCCCACCCTGACACCTCACTGATGATCGAGAGGATTAAGCTTGAGGTAATGAGCACACTGGGGCCCCTGAACTGGACAAATGCATTTGGTGGCTGTGCTTGTTGCCCACACCAGATGGGCTCAGGGAAGCCAGCCCATTTGACAAATATTTATGGATTTCAACTCTGTTATGCTCTTATGGGATAAAAAAATGCATTTGGCATATTTACTGCCCTCAAAACTTTTAGAATCTAGACCAAGACATGAAGAATGTTTAAAAATAAGAGTACCCGGACCAGCAGTTGGCATAATGGCTATATCACTCGACTCCCATGTAGTTGACTGTGGTTCGAGTCCCAGACCTGGTGGCTTACACTCACACCGGGCGCTTGTGTATGCGTGCCCAAGATCCCGAGAGGAGAATGGAGAAGGGATTGCAGCATGGCTGGCCATTCCCCCTGGGGGCTGATTTCTCGCTTTCTGTCTCTCTCTTGGTCTTTCTGGCGAGTAACAAGCCCTATAGCCAAAAAAAAAAAAAAAGTACCTACGATATGCCAGGCACTGAGCTAAGCGTTTAGTACATTTTCTCATTGAATCTGGCCAAGTATTATTACAAAGGCAGAATAAATATTATTTCCATTTTACACATGAAGAGACTTAGGATGGATAAACCCTTGGCTAGGGTTACACAGCTAGACCCTAGACAGTACATAAACCAAGGCAGTATGACTCAAAAGCCAAGCTGCTAACCATGGGGCCATCCAAGTGTGGTGATAAATGCTGGGAGAGAGTAAGAGTGAGAGCAAGCGAGGGAGAGAGCGTGCTCACCTTTTTCTCCAGAATTGACTTGGGTAAGATTTGTGGCATTTGGGGCAGAACTAGAACTGCAGCCCATGCCTAACAAACCCACAGATAGTTTGGGTTCCTGTTGTTTTCTGTGCCTGTGAGTCATAATTAGCCTTTTTTCTTCCCTTTATTTCCTTGTGCCATAGGTCAGATCCAATCCCAGGGGGAAAATTCTGGGGTATGTGTATCAAGTGAGTGGCAGATAAGAAACTTGATTTGGTGACTCATCAGTCCCATGAAATGACCACCATCAAACATGCCATTATGAGGTGGACTCTAGTTCCTGAGGAGGATGGTTTGGGATTTCTTTCCTCCTTTTTTGATACATTGGGTTCTGGTGCCTCTGTAATCAGATTCATCAGTAGAGTTGTCCGTTCACATGCTTCTCATCACCAAGTCCTCCTTTTGGGATCACTGAGAAGAAGAATATCCTCTGGCATGAGTGTCATTCTAGCCTGTGGCCCTGGGCCCAGAAGCTTCTCATGAGAAAGCTCTTTATTGCCAAATATAGGCACCAGTGTGAACCTCTGATGCAAACACAAGGCTGCCATAGCAGCCTTAGGCCCACCTGCACTGGCAGGAGGGTTTGCCTGTTGTCACCAAGCACAGGAGAGGGACTCTGCCACTGGGGAGAGGGTCAAGCACAGTATTTTTAGCAAGCAATCCTTTATCGTTTGCTCAGCCACTTTAAAAATAGATACCACCCTTTTTTTCTAATTGGCACCATTTGTCATCCTCTGTCCTTGCTTTTCACACACTGAACTATTCATGAATATTTATTTACCTTCCCAGAGGCAACTCCATATGTGTGTCTGTGTATGTGTGTGCACACACATGTACCTCTCAAGCTCACTGTGCCTCTTTCCTTTCCTATCATAAAAGGTGGCATAATAGAAGTCAGAGAGTGAAAGGGCAGGGGCTCTTGTTTTTTAATCCCTTTATTTGATGCTGTCACTGATGCTTTCCATTACTTTCATTCTAAACCACTGCTTTGGGGTTCTTGACAGATTGATCGTCCAAGCTGTGTACCTTTTTCAGAACTTAGCCACCCTTGAACTTTCGTACCTCCAACTGCTTTGCCCAACTGGTGAAGTGCCCCCCTCCTTACAGTCAGATGCAGGATCCCAGAGGTGCTTTAATGAGGCATCAAGACTTGGACAGTCAGCTCTTCAGATTTTGTTTCCTCTTGGCAAAGGCTAGGTGAAGGAAGTAAGAGCCAGTTTTCATCTCCTTCAAACCCTTCCCCACTAAAACCTCTGCTTTTCAGCTATACTAGAAACCCACAGAAACACACAGAAACCCTAGTAGTTTTGAAAAATAGGAGCTTCTGGGATGTTGTTCTGAGCTGAGGACACTGGAGAGGACCTCCAGTGGCTGGCTCCCTCTGCCTAGATTGTCCCCATTCCTGACCAGTTGTTCTGTCTTTGGCTTTCCAAAGTGACTGAAAAGACAGAATGACTACCTGATCATTTAAATGAGGGTATTTATTGTTGATGGTGGTGTATACTTCTTAGGCAAGTAACACCTGATACCTCTCCATACTCTTCTGGAAGACTACATTTTCTCCCCCTTAATAGATTTTTTAGACCAGAAATGATTCCAGATGTCATTTTACTCACCCTTGTTCATGGCAGGGAAGTCATCTTTTGTAGCCTGCCACTCATCTCTTCTGGACTTATGTAGTCATTCATTCATTCAAAAACTATGTATTGAGTATTTTTTAGTTTGTTTGTTTATTTATTGGAGCGGTTTTTGCTGTAGGGTGCATGTGCTCACCAGAAAGACAGAGAGAGACAGAAAGACAGAAAGCAAGAAATCACCCCCCAGGGGGTATGGCCACACCACAATCCCTTCTCCTCCATTCTCCTCTCGGGATCTTGGGCACCCAGCGTGAGTTTAAGCCACTGGGTCTGGGACTGGAATCGTGGTCAACTACATGGGAGTCAAGTAACATAGCCATTATGCCATCTGTTGGTCCCGAGTCTCTATTTTTAAAAAGAATTATTTTATTTAACTTTATTAATTAATTTAATTTGACCAGAGAGGGACAGAGAGCAAGAGAGAGACAGAGGGAAAGTGAGAAAGCAAGCCTCGAAACACAGTCGGCCATGTGGGAGTCCAGCTCCCTTAACCGCCACACCATCTACCAGCCCCCTTGAGTCTCTATTTTATGTGCCAGAATTTTGCTAGACTGAGGATATGGTGGTTAACAAACATCTTATTACATAGCTTATCTTTTAGTCAGAAATTAATTTTAAGAAGTCAGTCAATGTATCATCAAAACTATTTTTTTTTTTTGGAGAGGTTTTTGCTATAGGGCGCGTGCACTCGCCAGACAGACAGAGACAGACAGAGAGACAGAAAGCAAGAAATCACCCCCCAGGGGGGATGGTCACGCCGCAATCCCTTCTCCTCCATTCTCCTCTCGGGATCTTGGGCACACACGCACATGTGCCTGGCGTGAGCTTTAAGCCACCGGGTCCGGGACGCGAACCGCGGTCGACTACGTGGGAGTCCAGCGACATAGCCATTATGCTAACTGCTGGTTCCCGACTATTTTTTTGCTTCAAAGGATGCCATCCAGAACATGAAAAGACAAACCATAGAGTGGGGAAAAAATGTGTTTTTTTTTTCTTTTTTTTCTTATGGTTTTTGCCTTAGGGTGCATGTGCTCACTGGAAGGAGACAGAGACAGAGGGAAAGTGAAAAACATCACACCCTCCGATGAGTGTAGCCACACCTCAATCACTTCTCCTCCATTCTTCCCCTGGGATTTTGGGAACCCATGCACACATGCCCAGCATGATTTTCAAGCCTCTATGTCCAGGACTGGGACTATGGTCAGCCATGCTGGAGTCCAGCACCTTAACCACTGCCACTTGCTGGCCCCAGGGAAAAAACTTTTATAAACCATTTATCTGGTAAGGGACTTGCATCTAAAATACATAAAGAATGCTTGCAACTCATCAACAAAAATACAACCTGATTAAAAATGAAAGTTTGTAGAGAAACTGGGACCCTCTTCCACTACTAGTGGGAATAAAGTGATCTAATCACTGAAAAACATTCCAGGGCTCATTAGTCTCCCTGGCCTGATGGTTAAGGCAGCCAGCTCCCTCATGGCTGACTGCATGGACTGAGTCTTGGACTTGGCAGTTTGAGAAACATGTTGGGCACATGTGCCTGCCCAAAATCCTGAAAGAGGGAAGAAGTGGAGGAGAACGGATTGTGGGAAGGGAAGGGAAGGGAAGATAAGATCTAGAACGTAGACATCTATAGAGCTAGAAAGAAAGAAAAGAAAGGAAAGAAAGAAAGAAATATCTAGAACATAGACATCTATAGAGCCAGAAAGAAAGAAAAGAAAGAAATATCTAGAACATAGATATCTATAGAGCCAGAAAGTAGATCAGTGGTTGCCTAGTGCTTGGGGAGAAGGGACTGGGGAGACCTCGTGAGTGACTGCTAATAGGTATGGGTTTTTTTGGGGGAAGAGAGTTAGTGAAAATATTTTAAAACTGATCGTGGTGACGGTTGCACAACTCTGAGTATACTGAGAAAGTACTTAATTGCACTTTAAATTGACGAGTTGTGTGATACGTGAATTTTATTTCAACATAGCAATATTAAGTCAGTAGTAAGTATTATGTTGAAAACAAAATAGGATCACCTAGGAGTTTTTTAGGTGAGTTATGGAAACTTTTCTGGAGAGATGTCATCCTGGTCTCAACTCAAATGTCAATGAAGTTAGCTGTGCACGGATGAAGCTAAGAGTTTTCTGCACAGAGTTTACAGCTAGTGCAAAAGCCCTGAGATAAGGAAAAGCTTGAATAGCCAGGGATGCATCCAGAAAGCCAGTGTGACTGAATGGGGTGAACTGGAGAGACTAAAAGAGGAAATGTGGTCTGGTTCCATGGCTTAGTGGCTAAAGGAGCTGACACATGGCCACCCACGTAGCTGAAATCCTAGCCCTAGCAACTTGAAAAGCTCACTGGGCGTGTGTGTGTGTGTGTGTGTGTGTGTGTGTGTGTGTGTGCATGCCCCAAATCTTGACAGGATGGAGGAATGAAGGAGAAGGTATTGAGGCATGACCAAACTCCTGTAGGGTGTGCTTTTCCTCTCTCTTTCTCTGTCTCTCTGATGCTCACATGCACCCTATAGCTTTTTTTTTTAATTCTTTTTTTTTTTTTTTAAAGAAAAAAAGAAGGAAAGATTGGGGAAGTTGACAGTGTACCGAGAGACCTAAGTAAGCTGTATTTGGATTCTATTTTATGGGCATAACAAAATAGGAAGCTGCTGGTGGCTTTTAATCAAAGGACTAACAAGATCATCAGATCATCAGACTTTTTGTTTTATTTTTAAAGAATTATTTAATTTAATTTTATTTATTATTATTGCTTTTCAATTTAAACAGAGAGAGAGAGACAGAAAGTGAGAAAGCAAGCTCCCAGGACTAGGACTTGAACTGTGATTAGTCATGTGGGAGTCCAGTGCCCTAATCACCATACATCATCAGACATTTTATGGTAGGAAGTTCTTGGTGTGTACTTCAAGTCATTTCCTCTCATTGAGATTTTGGATGGCAGCTAACAGCTATGATAGCCCTTCACAACCGGAAAGAGTATTGTTCTCGAGATTAGGACATTAGTTGGAAAGCCTTAAGTCTTTCCATGGATGTGGCTACTTTTTTCATGAAATTGTGGCATCCAGGCTCAGGAACATAGTGTCTACTTGGTTTTCCAGTTCTGGGATTGTCTCTGG
>NW_006207460.1:1286145-1316409 GCF_000334495.1 Tupaia belangeri chinensis | reverse complement strand
CCTGCCACCTCCACCAACTAGCAGCTTTCCTACTTCCTTCCTCCGTGGAGGGCAATCATGAGGGCAAGCAATACAGGGTGCTGTGCAGAAGCCCCCAGCCCAGTGGCAGGGCTGGGATACACATTTTTTTCTGGCTCCAGGCTCCTCTTGAGAAGGCTGTGTGATATGGTGATTTTGGATTTAAGGCATTTGCTGTATAGCCTGGTTTTGAGTCTGGACTGCACAACTTGTTAGCTGTGTCACCTTGAACAAGTTATTAAATCTTTCAAGAAGTTTTCTCATCTGTAAAATGGGGATAATAGCCCTTTGTAGAATAGGTTGTTGTGGAGAGTTAAATGTGTTGATACATGTGAAGTGGTGCTTAGAAAATATGAACTGCCATTATTATGTTTTCTTTGTTCACTCAAATTTTTTCTCAGAGAGTTAGCTCAGAATGGAGGTATACTGGGACCAGCAGATGTGTAATGATTATGTTGCCGAACTGCCACATGGCTGACCGTGGTTCAAATCCTGGACCCAGCAGCTTGAAACTCATGCCAGGTGCGTGTATGTGCATGCTCAAAATCCTGAGAGGAGAATGGAGGAGAAGGTATTGCTGCATGGCGAGTCCTCCTGCAGGGGTGATTTATTACTTTCTGTCTCTCTCTCTCTCATGTGCCCTACAGCAAAAAAAAGAATGTAGATGGACTTCTCTGTGAAAGTGGTAGATAGCACATAGTCATACTTCATGGTCTTGACAATTATTTTTTATTTCATATATATTGTTTCCTGACTATGTAAGTAACACATGTTAGGTGGTATAAGCTTTTCAAACATTAAGGTAATATGCAATATAGAAAGTTGAAATTATATCCAAAGGTTGTAAATCAATGTCTGAGAAGAATGGTCTAATAGTAGTTTATGCATTCATGCAACAAATATTTCTTTACCATTGTGTGCTTCCTCTGAAGAGGTATGGTGAAAGGAGTAACCTTTTTACCATAAGAGAATAATGGAGATAATGGAAGAATAAGGAGCACATGTCAGGCACCTGGTAAGGGCTTCGTAATGGTAGCTTTGATATTGTCATCCTAACTGGAGGCACAGGTATGGGCATTGTGAATATTTTCTTCAAGATTTTTATTTACTGGAAGGCTGGGATGGCTCTGGGCCAAGAAGGTAATTGTCCTCTTTTATATCATGCTCAGGACCTTAGGGGCTTAGTCAGGGATTTTGGTAGCTTGTGGCCAGACACCAGATCTGGTTCTGCTGATGAGTTACCTGCTGGAAACAACGTTGTAAAACATCTCTCTCCTCTCTTGTCTAGTTTATTAGCTATTTATTGTTATATAACATATTATTTTCAAACCTAATGGGTTAAAACTATAGTAATTTTTATTTCTGTTGGTCAGGAATTTGAAAATTATCTTCACACAGTCAAGATATGGGCTGGAGCCATGGTGAAGCAGAGGCAATGCAGCATTCCACTTTGCTGGGGTCATAAAGAAGATCCCAGGTAGTAGTCCTGAGGTCTCCCTGCACATGCTGGGCACCAGTATTTGCCTGTAATCCCAGCTGACTGAAGCTGCAGGGAGAAATTGCAGCCTATAGACGAGTGAGGGTGCTTATCTCTCCTCACCCCTGATAGAAATACCTAAGAAAACATTAAAAAAAAAGTTGTCTGGTACTGAGGCTGGACAGTCTGCTTTCAATTCACATGCCAGACAAGTTGATGCTAGCTGTTGGTGAGAGTCCTTACTTCCTTTTCAGAGGAAAGGCTGTTCAGGTATCCCCATGACATCTTCCAGAATGAACAATATTAGAGAGCAAGACAGAAGATCCTGTGTCTTTTATGATCTAGTGACAGAATTCAACACCATTACCTTCCCTTTATTCTTCTAGTCACACTGATCAGCCACAACGTATAATACCAGAAGGTAGCCATTTCAGAGACTGGCTTCCATATCTAGCATCTAAGACTGTGTTCTTGGTGGGACCAGCAGATGGTGTAATGGCTATGTCGTTGGACTCCCATGTAGTTGACTGTGGTTTGAGTCCCGGACCTGGTGCCTTAAACTCACACCAGGTGCTTGTGCGTGCATGCCCAAGTCCTGAGAGGAGAATAGAGGAGAAGGGATTGTGGTATTGCCGTTCCCCCTAGGGAGCAATTTCTCGCTTTCTGTCTGTCTCTTTCTTTCTGGTGAGCAGACATGCCTTATAGCAAACACCTCTCCAAAAAAAAAAAAAAAAAAAGACTGTGTTCTTGGCACTATGGAAGGGACCCCAGACATGAAGGACTTGGCCAGTTACTTCATAGATACTTGCCTGTGGGGCAACCGACACTCATTGTGGCTTGCAGAGCCTACAGCCTTCCCCCATGTTCTGGCCACACAGGATGAATTGTCCAGCTTAATAGCTGCTGCTTAGTTGCAGTGGTAATACATCAAAGGGAGGATTTTTTTTCTTTAAAATAATTATTTACTTAATTTTATTTATCATTATGATCATTTTTCAGTTTGCTGCAAGGCACGTGCACTCACCAGAGAGAGACAGACAGAAAGAGAGAGGGAGAAGTCAGAAAGCAACAAAGCCCCCAGGTCCGGGACTCGAACCTGGTGAGCCATGTGGGAGTCTAGTGCCCCAACCACCATGTCACCTGCTAGCCCTACGGGGATCATTATGATAGATGAAGTGAGAGAAGACTGCATTCTCTAGGATTTCTTTGGATTTCTTTCTAACTTTTCAGAGGACAGTGCCATTTTGGTTACCTTGAAATCCAGTCATTTTAAGATGAGGGTAGATAGTATTGTACCAAAATAACTTTTTATTCTTCACAGTTTCATATATTCTGTGAAGAAGCTTCTTTCTTTTATTTTTTAAGAACAACTTAAATTTCTAATCCTTTCTTTTTTTAAAAAAAATATTATATATTTTATTATTTATTTATTCGTTTATTTTAATTTGACCAGAGAGGAACAGAGTAAGAGAGAGGGAAAGTGAGAAAGAAAGGTATCAGTTCCAGGACTTGAACCATGGTCGGCCTTGTGGGAGTCCAGTGCCCTTAACCACCAAGCCACCTGCCTGCTCCTTAATCCTTTCTTTATAGGTTATCTAGACCACTGTTGATTAAGAAAACTGTAAAACATTACTAACTGCCACAAGCAAACGCCAGGTGGTGGCACATGTCAATTTTCTACGGAGTCCTGCTCTGTGGGGTGTCTGAATGCACTGCTCAGGGTCTCTGCTCACACTTGCTGGAATCAATCATGGCAGATTTTAGTCCACAGGTCACTTTTCCCCATTTTTCTTTGTAAACTCTTCACCGTTCTTACAGAATTTCTTATGAATTCTTACAGAATCCCTTAGAGTATTCTTCAGCTAGGTCAGCCCAGAGGGAGTGCTTGGGCTAGGGGTCGTTCACCAGTGCTATGAGGGACTGGGTTACTTGGTCAGTTTTGGTAACCGGCTTCCAGTTTTTAGCACTAATTACTGGCAGACAGATCTGCCCCTTTTCATCGATGTCGAGTGACAGATCTTTGTTTTAAATGGGATCTTCCTTGGTTTGAATGGGTACTCCACTGGGAAGTTGATTTTTATTCCGAAGTCCCCCTTGTCATACGGAGGGTTGTCAGGAATAATAGGCCCTTGCCAAGTCAATAAATTAGCTTCATCAACCTAGATATTATGGAAGTTTTTCATTCCACATTTGTGGATTTCTTCAAGCTCCTTCATCAGCCTCCTGCTGGCCACCATCTTGGATCCGGAAGTTTCTTTCTTACAGTGGGAGAGGGAAGAGTTGGATGGCAAAAGAGCTTCTTAGGTGAGAGCCTGTGCTCTGGTTAAACAGACAGCTTGACACTGTGTATCCCTGGGCAAGTTACTTAACCTAAGTCTCAGCTTCCTTAACCCAGAAATGAAAAAGACAGTAGTATTTGGCAGACTCATTGTGAGGATTAAGTGAGATAATGTATGTATTGTATATAATGCTCCTAGTGTTACACATGAGACATGGCAAGGAAATACCATAAGAGCTGTTACTAATAATGTTGTCAGTGTTAACTTTATCATTATTATACTCATTGATTCTAACCTAGACCGAAAGGGAAGTAATGAGTTTTCAAGGAACAGAAAGGAAATCTAGACCTGGAAGCAAGATCTCTTTTCCTCTTCTAACATTCATACTTTCCACATTGAATGTTCTTCTACTTGATGCCTAAACCACAAATAGAAGTTTGGGCAACTCCCAATTATCCCTAGTGTGAATAATTCACTCTGAGATAATCTGTGTGCCTGGCTGGCTTCCCAAATCAGCTGAGTGGATTATTCTTCTCTTTCAATTATTCAACAGTACAAGTAATTGGGAGCTGGCATTAGAATGTGAAGGCTGTGAGGTCATCTCCTGTTGTTCTTAGTTGCTCAACCCCACCAGTGGTGAAGTTTCAGAGGAACATGAAGACTGTGTCCCAAGTAGGAGGACAGAGGTAGTGACAGGCATGGTGGCATGGAATGAGGGTACGTGAATGACAAGCTGAGAGAAGTGTAGCTGCCAGCTGCAGGGTAGGAGAACCAGGGAAGGAACAGTTTACAAAGACTGGCTTCTCTTTTCCCTGGGCCAGAGGGAAAGACCCTACTGAAGCCAAGTTTATGCTTCCCTGAGGAGCCCTCTGATTTTGTTTCTAGAATGTGAGCTCTTCCTGGAGTCTTTTAAAATATGACTGACCACTGCTTTCCATTCTATTTGTCACTCCATGTGGCATCAAGGGACAGCACTAGGAGACCTGAGGAGCCTCTCCGTTCTGTAAAGTAGGGTCTCTGCATTGAAAATAGCATGTGCAGTAGTGATCCATTCATATAGAAGATAAATAGGTGAAGATTTATTTATAACTTTGTACTGTATATGTATTTTTTAATTAAGGGGATGAGAATATGAGAAAGAGGGACTTTTCCTTTTTATTTTGTGTCCTCCTATACTTGTTAAATTTTTTTATATGAGCATATATTTCTTTTTTGAAAAAAAATTGTTGTAGCAAACAAACACATTGTTATAGGATGTGTGTGCTTGCTTGCCGGGAGGTGGGGGGAGAATCACCCCCCGGAGGGATGGCCATGCTGTAATCCCTTCTCCTCTATGCTCCTCTTGGGATTTTGAGTATGCATAGAAATGGCACCTGGCATGTTTTCCAAGAGAACCATGAACCATGCATTGACCACATGCGATCTAGCTACTTTTCCTACCACGCTACTGCCTGGTCCTATATTATTTTCTAATTAAAAGATACAAAATAGAACTGCTCCATTGCCTGGTGGTTAAGGCAGATGTATTCCACATGGCTAATTGCATGGTTCAAATCCTGGACCCAGAGAATTTTAAAACATGCTTAGGTACATGCATGTCCAAAATCCCAAAAGAAAGGAGAAATGGAGAAGGGTTTTTGGCATGACCATTCCCTGTGGAGGGGTCCTTTCTCTCCTCTCTCTCTCTGGCAAGCACATGTACCCTCTGGCAAAAAAGAAAGAAAATACAATAATATTAAGATGTAGAAGTTGTCGTTTGATTTTCTGATATGAGTCCTTTGGACTCTATGTTGCAGCTCTTAGGTTACTCTCTGGGTCACTTCAGTTTTGCATAGGCTTTAACTGACTTGAGTTTTCAGGTAGACACAGTTTGCCCAGATCCTTTTGGCCTGGTGGCCAGTTATGCATTACTCTGGAATAGCATAGCCCAGTCTCATCCCAGAATCACATTCTCCTTGTTGGGTTTAAAGTGGCACTTCTTTACCCATCACTAGTACCTGAGCCCTGAGGCTGCCATCCTTCCTCCTGCTCTTAGTACTCCTTTATGCCCCTTGTCTGAGGACACAGGAACCATTCTTCCTGGATCTGCTGGGCCTAGGGTTACCCTAATGATACCCACATGTTCCCTTCTTTGCCTCTGGAGAGAAGGGTTAAACTCTTTGATTCAGATACTATATAATGTATTAAGTTTTCTAAGTTCAGTAGTTTTGAAGGGGGGAAAGGTCAGTTGCTATTTGAACTATTTCTCTGAGATTAAGAAACATTACTTTCATTTAGTTTGTGGCTCAAGGAAAATTGTTTGATGTCAGTTTGGGGTTCATAGTTACTAAGGTTCACTCCAGGTTTGGGCTGGATTTGGTGATTGGTTCCGGCCTGTGCTGAGGAAGGGCAGGGTAAAAGTGGGAGGCAGGAGCTTTCTTGTCTCTGGGGCTCTTAACAGCAGCAGTAAATTGTGGTATATATCTAGCAGAAACAGAATCAGCTCAAAGCACTTCATCCCAGAGAGCCCATCCACAGAGAAGCTGCTTTTCAGGTGGCTCAAGGTTCTTACACAGCACCCAGCATGGCTGTGTTGAACTGAATCTTCAAACATGGCTTCAAAAACCAGGCATAGCTAGAGCATTTAACTGATCCACAGGGCAACTGAGCTTTACTTTTCTGCATTTCTAGGGAAGGCTGCAATGGAGGGCAGGTAATGGTAGCAGAAGGAATATGGTAGCTAAGTGTTGGCTAGCACTAATGCCTAGGGCAGGTCCCAGTGTATGGTGAAGTTAACTGAATCATGTAGGAATGTACAGAGCTTGGGAACTGAAGCCTAGTGATATTTCTGCCAGGGGTGGGTCCCGAGGAGCCCTATGAACCCCTGGCCCCATCCGGCCTTGGTACAAAGAGACTTCCTGAATATGACTCAGTCTTCCTTAGGGACTCTGACAGAAGCTCTTTTTGGATTCTTAGAGGAAGAGCATCATCCATGTGGCCTGAAGGAAGTGTGAGTTTTCAGAGTCCCCAAGAAAGGAAGCTGCTTTGATCATTAGCCAGAGATGACTGAGACTGTTGGCTGGAGACTGAAAGGGAATAGAGGAGTGTGAGTGGGCCCTGGAGCTGGGAAAGGAAGGCCAGGGACCTCTTATCCTCTAAGCCAGACTGCAGAGAGCCCCACTGCTATCCTTTTGTGTTAGGTGCTGAGCAAAGTGGCAGCTTTTGTGGTTAGTAGGGATGTGGTGAGTTTTCTACCTCTGAAGCTAAAATACCTACTTCCTCTCCTGAGGATGTAGGAGTGTCTTAGAATAGAAGGCTACCCTGTGGAACCATCGGTATGAATGAGGAACAGTTCTGGGCTGAGCCTCATCCCCACCTTTGGCCTACTGTCCAAGGTGCTAAGGTCTTTTAGGGTAGGGGGAGTTTATTCTCCATGGTGGTGCTCTGGGAAGGAGATTCAAGTTAGATGGCAGAAAAATCCACCAAGAAATTGGCTGCCTCCAGGGGCTCTCTGCTGCACCGTTGTATGCAGTTCCTGAGAAGAGCTGTTTATGTCCACCTTGTCCCATGCTTGGGTCTTAGGAACAATACTAAAATGATGGGTAGCTATTACAGGGACAGGCAATGGGACTTTTGGAGTGTATCAGGTTGGTAAGGTCAAACTAGATGTCTGCAAGCAGCAGCACCCAGCCAGACTTTTATAGCCCTGGCCCAACTCCCAATCCAGCCTCAGTCAATTATTATTTAGTACCTTGGCATGAGATGGTAT
This sequence comes from Tupaia belangeri chinensis, assembly GCF_000334495.1. Classification (NCBI taxonomy): domain Eukaryota; kingdom Metazoa; phylum Chordata; class Mammalia; order Scandentia; family Tupaiidae; genus Tupaia; species Tupaia belangeri. The sequence goes on along the minus strand of NW_006207460.1, from coordinate 1,308,887 downwards.
ACAACAACATAGTAGACCAAAATCTCTTGATATATGCTGTTTTTGGTCTCTTAACATGTTCTTCTATTCACCCCCTTTGGAAAACAACATTTCCTGTCCTTTGGGAATCTTTACCAGTACCATGTGGTCAGATTAAGTTAGTATTTGTGCCGTACCTGTTCCCTTCCCAGTTAGAGCTGGTCATATGACTTAGACTAGCCATTTATAATACTACTTTATTTATTAATTCATTAATTGATTTATTCATCATTCATCAATTCAAAGAGGGGCAGAGGTATCTTTGACATGGGTTTGCCATTATGATCTTCCCCACAGCCTCTAAACCAGCTAGGATCACAGGTACAAGTGAGTATTTCCAGTGTGTTCAGAGTGACCTGGGATTCAAACTCAGGCCGCTCATATGGTTCTAATACTGTTCACTGTGCTATACTGCCTGTTAGGCTGATAGTTCCACTCCCCTTTCTACAGTGATTGGTCTAGGGGTGGGCATATGACCCAGCCAAGACCAATCAGTATCCTTCCCTGGAATTCTATACCATTTGAGAGATAGAAGCCCTTTTTATGCTGGGGTTGATGTGTTAGGGGATGCCAGTGGTCATCAGACTCATCTCTGCCTGGACACAGTGCTTCACGCAGAGAGGAAAGCAAACCCTAGAGATGAAGCCTTTGGGTGGACCTTGACATATTGCTTGAGCCAACTGGACTTTTGCCCTTTTCATTCTTTTTCTTTTTTTTAAGAGGTTTTTGCTATAGGGCGCGTGTGCTCGCCAGACAGAGAGAGACAGACAGAAAGCGAGAAATGACCCCCCCAGAGGGGATGGCCATGCCGCAATCCCTTCTCCTCCATTCTCCTCTCGGGATCTTGGGCACGCACGCACACGCGCCCAACGTGAGTGTTAAGCCACCGGGTCCGGGACGCGAACCGCGGTCGACGACATGGGAGTCCAGCAACATAGCCATTACGCTAACTGCTGGTCCCCCCTTTTCATTCTTCATGATGAAATTCAGCAAACTCTTTTCCTTAGATGAGTTTGAATTAATTTACAGAGTCATGAGTAATATAGTATGATTTCTAATGGACATGTTTGCTTCCAGATAGCTAACATATCCAGGGAAACTGCTTACTTGATGAGATCCTGTGCCTAACACTGTGCTCCCACACATTGGGCACTCGTATCATGTTTCTTATATGGTAACTGCACTTACACCATCTGCCACCAACTTTGGGGTATAGCATGGAGGCCTGATCCTGGGTCTCAGCCTGCTTTTGCTGGTGGCAGCAAATCCTGTAATCTGTACATGCATTTTTCATCTCCCTTCCTCTCTGCCTGTGCTTCTGCTAAGATAAATACAATCTGTCAGTCTTGCTTCACAGGGGCTTGCCAAACACGACAGCGGTGGGGATTTCATCAGTCTTCCTCAGGCTGCCATCTTCCAGATGTAGACAGGAAACCATACTCCCATGGCATAATACTGTTTGCTACTGCAGGTCTGATTATCTTCCTCTGAGATCAGGCTGCCCCTGGTGCCCAGCCTGAGCTGGTGCTGAATTTATTGTGCCTAAAACATCAGGGCAACGTTAGAGGTTCCTTGCCCACTGTTTCTTCCCCAGGCTGCTTGTGCCAGCTGCAAGGCCCTCGTGAGGCTGTTAGGTGTCTCTCTGTGGCAGATTCATTGTTCCATATTTTTATTTAATTACTTACTTTTACAGCTCTTAGAATAAATCTAATTATCCATCTGTTATGCTACATTATGCCACTGCGGTTCATGCAATTCTTTCTCATCGTATGGTATTTGTCAACTTGACCTTGCCCTCTCCCAATGTTCTTGCTCCTCTGCATGGCTCTATGCCACCTCCTCAATGGATCCCAGCACCAGCCAGGCAGAGCTGAGTGCAGTGGCTTGTACATGAGCAGTGGTCGGTGAAGCCTGGAGTACTGCAGAAAGAGGAGAGCAGCCAAGGGACCTTCTCTGATGCTGTGCTGACCTGACTACATAGAGCTTGAAAGTTGGATTGGTGTGGGATTGCCAGAAAAGAAAGCAGAAGTTTTAGCCTAAGGTTTCCAATCTCGAGCCAGAAGGCTGTTGTCCAAGAGGGCAGCTAGGCAAGGTCAGGCTGAAGGAGGCGATGGTGGCCCCCTGTGGACATATAGCTATTGACTCTTCTGCTGTGACTGGTCAGTGGTGCTTAACCTTGGGATTAAGTTAGGGCTGATCTTAGGCCACAGGCATTACCCACTAGGGATTCATTTCAAGAACCATGTCGAGGCCCCTGGCCCCTAAATCTTTTTTTTTTTTTTCCTCCTGCTGCTACCTAAAATTAAATTATACTGGAGACAGCAGGTAGCATAGTGGTTCAGGCACTAGACTCCCACTTGACCAACCATGGTGTGAGTCCCGGATCCAGCAGCTTGAAACTCAGACTGAGCGCATGTACATGTGTGTCCAAAATCCTGAGAGGAGAATAGAGAAGGAGAGATTGCAATGTCGCTGTCCCCCCTGAGGATGATTTCTCACTTTCTCTTTCTGTCTTTGCAGTGAGTGCATGTGGCTTATGGCCAAAATCTCTGAAAAAAAAATTATTATATTAGTAGGAATTAATTTTTTTTTTGGAGAGGTTTTTTTTTTTTTTGCTATAGGGCGCGTTTGCTCACAGACAGAGAGAGACATAGAGACAGAAAGCGAGAAATCATCCCCCAGGGGGGATGGTCACGCCGCAATCCCTTCTTCTCCATTCTGCTCTCGGGATCTTGGGCACGCACGCACACGTGCCTGGCGTGAGTTTTAAGCCACCGGGTCTGGGACACGAACTGCGGTTGACTACGTGGGAGTCCAGCGACATAGCCATTACGCTAACTGCTAGTTCCCAATAGGAATTTCTTACTTTTGTACATTTGTTAATTCTCTTTGTAGGCAAATGTAGATGTTTCCAGGAGATGTCCCATGGATCATTGAACACCTTGGCTGTATTCCTTTTCTCAAGTAGGGGGTATGTGGTATTAAGGACACATGAAGGAGTTGGTCAAAGGAATCAAGCTAAAGGGAAAGGAAAAGAGGCAAAGGAAGAGAGGAAGGAAAGGCAAAGCTCAGGATAGCACCTGGAATCTGCCCTCTTTGAGTTCTTAGAGTGGGTGAAGCTCTCAGAAAGGGTGGGGGGCAGCATGCCCAACACACCTACATGCTAGTTATAGTACTAGGGCAGTACAGGCTGTGCTGGTCCTGCAAGGAAGGGACACAGAGCCAGCTCCTGTGAGCCGATAAGGAGAACAGGCAACATAAGGCACAGTCCACGTCCTTCAGTTTCGTAGGGAAAATAGGCTTTGATCAGGTTCTTTAAGAGTATTGAAAGAATGCAGAGCAGGGACCCCATGAGGGTCAGACTGTCAGCAAATGTTTCTCTGAGAGATGATATTTGGGTGAGACTAGGAAGAGGAGAAACTAGCCAGATGCAGATGTCTAGGGGAGGAGAGAGTAGGGGAAAGACACTGCAGGCAGAGGCCATAGAGAGCACAGCACATTTGAGTGGAGAAATTCATGGGGGGAAAGGAGGTCCTCTCTTCTCACCACTTTTGGTCCTGACATAGGGTCCCAGACTTGCCTAGAAGAGGCACTGAAACCGCTACTATCTCTGCTTCCAAAGTATACGTCCTCAGGGGCCAGGGGAGGACCTGTTCATGGTGAACAGACATTCTGTGGTGAAAGCACTTTGGTCAGAAGTCCTGGTTCTATCGCTCATCATCCAGGGTGCCCTCAGCCTGTGGTCGGGTCTGCTACGCTGAGCTGACTCCTCCCCCCGACACCCCACCCTGTTTCTAGCCCAAGCTCACATTAAAGGACTTCCAACTTGGATGTGGGCCCAGGCTGGAGCTCATTATAGCCCAGTGGCCAGGCCCTCCATTTTCCCTTCCAGGTTAAGACTTGGCAGGCCTCAAAGACTGCAGGAACACCCCACTGGCCTTCTCCTGTAATGATCTTGTTCCCACCCTCAGTCTGTGTGGCCTCCTTAACCAAGCTTTTCCCACCAGAGCCTCTGGTGTCTTTGCACAAGTTTCCTCTCATTCCAGCAAGCAGGATTCAGTGACTAATTGCTGGTCTTTTTTGCTCAAGACTCTATTTATATAGGCTGTCATGTTGGGGGTTGGGGAGAACAGGCTCTAGTCTGGGGGAGCTGCTGTTCTCTGTTACTGCCATCATTAGACTGAGGATCATGTGGCATTGATGTCCACACTTTGTCTTTATTCTTGTATTTTTTTGTCGTTTCGACATTTGGTTCTTTGAACATCTAACATCCCTTTTATGCCTCTCATCTCCCACAGAAGATTGTTGTATTTTGTCCCCCATCGAAGCAGCATTTTCCTTTTGTCAGATTTCTCACTTTCTTCTTTATTGTATTTTGATCAGTGTGGCCATGTAGGTCTGGGTTTTATTGGGAGCTTTTCATCTTCTTGGCAGTGGCCCTCATGGCCTGGGTCTTCCTGCAAAAGCTGGCCTCTCCCTCGGGCCCCTGAAGTATCCTTTCGTGGCCAGGACATGAGAGGGGCCAGCTAGCTGTCTTTCAGGGATGCTTTTGCCTTGTAGTTCTCAAACTTAAGCATGCATTAGGAACACCTGGAAGGCTTGTTAAAATACAGATGGCTAAGCTCCTCCCATAAGGATTCTGATTCAGTGAGTCTCAGATGGGGCCTGAGAATTTGCATTTCTAACTAGTTTCCAGATACTGCTGGTGCTGCTGGCCCAGAGATCAGCCTTTGCAAGAGTAATCCCTCCTTCGCTTTGAACCAGAGACTCCCAGGCCCTAGAGAGGGAAGAATGGCAGGGTTTCTTTTCCCCCAGGTTCAGTCTAGTGCTCTAAAACTGAATGATGGCGGTTGTTGGCAGTAGCATCATAGTATTTAATATTTTTACAGTGATTTCACTTGCCCCATCTCAAGTGTTACTTGCAGCAGATCCCTTGGTTAAGTAGCATAGTTTCTTGAGAAATAAGCTAAGGGCTTCTTCATAGCCATTCAGCTAGTAGTTTATGGTTCAGTGGAATCTAGGTCTCTTAGCTTCTCTTCTAGAGCTTTCATGACTGTCACTTATTAGCTATATGACCTTGGGAAAAACTGCCTGGTTTCTTGTGACTCAGTTTGTTGATCAGTAAAATGGGTTAATAATATCTACCTCATAGAGTTAACATGAGTTAATATCTGAAAAGGATATGAGAGCTATTCAATATTGGCACTGCAGAATCTGTTCTCCTAATGACTATGAGGGGCTGCCCTTATTTTTGTATTTCTGTCATAAGAAGTCTAGGAGGATGCACCACTACTCACCAGTGTTATCCCAGGTCATTAGGACAGAGCTCAATTACTCTGGAAAGTTGTTTTCTCTGGCCAGCAGGTGGCATGGTGGTTAAGGTGGCTGGACTCCCACATGGCTGACTGTGGTTCAAGTCCTGGACCTAGCAGCTTGCTTTCTCACTTTCCTTCTCTCTCTGTCCAACTTCAGAAAAAGTAAAATTAAAATAATTACAATGAATAAAATAAAATAAAATAATTCTTAAAAAAAAAAAGTAAAAAACGGTTGCTCTCTCTGTGGTCACCCTGAGACAAACAATGCAGAAGCCAAGTAGATGCGTTTGCCTCTAGGAACTGAAGGTGGGGCTGTAGCTGGTGGGGCTGTAACGGGCCAGTGTGTAAAGTCTGTGGGTGGTTAGCAGTGGCCTGTTCCCAGGATCCTTTGTCCCTCAGCTCAGAGCCCACGTTCTGGGACTGTGAGAGTGCTTTGTTCACCTTTGTGTCTTCCATAGAACCTAACACAAAGCCCCGTACAGAGGGTGGCCATATGTTCTGTTTATGCCTCTTGTCCCCGTGCAGTAATTAATGTGCACCCTTTCACTCTCAAGTGTCTCAGTTTGAACAATAAATTACGTGGTCATCCCTACTTACACAGGATTGGTCTTCCCAACTCAAGGGCAGTAGCATTTTAATAGGGGATTCTGAAAAATAGAATAGTCTTTAAGACTTAAAGAAGTTAATCTCACATCATGACATTGTAAGAACTTTTGTAGCCCAACGGACAAGAGAATTCAAAGATTCTGCCTAGCACCCCCAAACCTACCACAAAGGACTATTTCTAAGAGCAGATTTGAGGGCTGTGGGGGTCACCAGGCTTGTACTTCCACAGAGCAGGATTCCCACTGTGGCTCATGCAAGTGCTGGAGAAGCAAGGCCAGAAAAGGGGAGGGAGAGCACAAAGCTGTTGCTTTCTCCACCTCTCCCAGCGAAGAAGTGAGCCCCGCCTCACATTTGACTGTTCTCAGCCCCCCAGGCTTCCTGTGGGGACAACCTAAGGTTGGTCCTTTCCACAGTGCTGCTGCCCTCAACCCGGGGGACCCTGGGTTCAGCAATCTACAGCTTTGTGCTCACCTCAGACTCTGTACCTGTTCCCTAGACAAGGTCTGTGTGAGGGGCTGGCCTGGAACTACACACGCTCAGCGATAGCATGTGCAAGTCACATTCCAGGCTGTGTCCTTGCCCATTTGCAGGCAGCTGAAAACTGCTGTGCATATGTCAGTTCACACTTGAACTGGTTTAATGTTTTTTCCTTTTAAGTTGCAATCTAAAATTCAGCCAGACAGGCTTTACGAGCACTAAATCGTCAAGCCTTTTGTTTCCCTTGCTATTCAAGCCATAGAGATTTTGCGTTTGATTCAGCAACAATTGCTGAATCTTAAACAAACCATTTACATTTTGACATTAACTATTTTATGAGTGTAACTTTTTCTTTGGCATTAGAATGATTCCCACAGAAGGTCTTTCAATGATTTATCAGAAAGAGAGTTAAAAGGGTCCATGGACGGTACTTCTTAACATTTTCTTTGGGAAAAAAAAAAAAAGTGGATTTTTATCTGACTTCAGTTGAGTAATACATATAGAATTTTAGTCTCTCTGTTCCTATCTTAATGACTTTTGATCTCACCAAGGTCATTCTTCAGGGTGACTTCTTGGTCAGGCCGTCCATTTGCCAAATGGCCCTTTTGCACAGTGATTTTCTAGTAAAGTACCTCTTGACACATCTCTGTTAGTTGTTAATTTTGCTAATAGGGGCAGAAACTATTTTCATTCTTCTGGCCCCAAGGTGGTAAGCCAAGGGCCCTCTGCATACTGGACCCGATCATTATTTGTTGACTAGCTGACTGGACAAAGAGCCTCAGACAAAGAGCGTGTTCATATATGAAATCACTCATCATTCTGTCTTCAGAAGCAGTAAGTAATTGGAACTTTTCTCCCAAAGTTGTTAAAGATTTCTGCAGAATGGGAAGTCTTCACTTTACTGTTAGGCCCCATTTGGCATCTGGTGAGCCAGGATACAAGGCCTCAGGGCAAGTCAGGCCTCTCAGTTTTGTTCTTGCTTCAGGAGAAAGCTCTGTATACTTCTCAGCCTGGAGTGAGACCTGATGAACCCTCAACCTGGCTGGGAAGTGAGCAGATTCACTTTACCTAATTTCCTCCTCTGTTACATGAGAGAAGTGACTGGAGTGGGAAACTCAGCCTAGTGGGATCTGTGAGACCATCCACATGAAATGAAGCCATCTGAGGTGGCCATGTTGATCCACCTCCAGAGAAAACCAGGAGCCTGGGTGCTGCACTTGCCTCTCAGAACTAGAACTAATTGTTCATGAAAATCTTTCCAAATACCAATGATGCAAAATATTTGGATGGTTCACCATATTGTTCACCATATTTAAACTGTCAGAAACCTTAAATATCTGAGCAAAACCTCAGCAAACAAAGGATATTTTGGGGACTTGTTATGTATGTTGCACAGCAGAGAGATTTGTAGTCTATACGACTTCCAAATCCTGTAAACGAAGCATTTCAATGTTGTCATTTTCAGCTATAGACCATCCCACGATCATTGCCTTTTCTTTTACTGTTAAGAGATGGCTCATTCATAAACATTTCTACAGTTGTGTGGCAAAAGCAAAATAGGCCCTGCTTGATTCCATTGGCTCTGATTGAGGGGATGATTTTTTCACACAGTGAGATTTATCACGTTTATCAAGTTAATTAAAACACACACACACACACACACAGAGGGGGTGGGGGATGAGGAGGTTGGAGGGAGAGCTATTGATTTTCCCAGCACACATGTCAGAACTCTTAAGAGCAAGATCAGGATGGACACACAAGCTCCTTCTGGAGCCACAAAGGGTGTGTTGAGAAGGTAGATTACCTGGAGCTTACAGCTTGGAGCTTGGAGCTTGGAGCTTGGAGCAAGGATTGGCCGAGCCATCTCCCTGGAGCCCCTCTTGCCCTGCAGGAGCTAGACTACTCTCTTCTCCCTGAGCCACCAGTGCCTATGGGGATGGTTCTGCCACCAAAATAACATCTGCGCTATGTTCTCTAATAAACTTGATAAATCTCTGTGTGTGAAAAATCTCCCATATGTTTTAGCCTAAATTTTCTTCTGCTTAACCTTGTTACTCCCACCTTACCTCCCTCTGACTGCCTGAGACCATTACTCACAGACATTCTTTGAGTAATTATAGGCCGCAGATGATTCTCTTTACCCCTCTTTCGTCCATGTTCCCTACCCATGGTCTCCCTCCAGCCAGTTCTAATTAGCTTCTTTGATCTGTCCTCCCAGTCTCTCCTTCTAGCTTGTTAATTACATTTCTCCCCCATGAATTCTTTTTGTACTGGCTTTGTCTATCCAGCTGAAGGAGCTGAGAACGAGACTCGAAGACTACTTAGTGGGAGGTGGTTTGTTCTTCTTTGTCCCCCCACCACAGGTAGCCCTTCCTACTTCTCAGAAGCCTGAAAACTCAAGCATTTATGTCTTAGCAGTAAAGTAAAAACAATAATTTTTGTTATATGGTTTAAAGAATTATGAAACAACTATTACTTTAATACTTGGTATTTGCCAGGAATTCTATCTATCTAGTATACATTTTATCCCCACAAATATCTTATGAGATAGATAAATATTATTATTACTAATCCCATTTCACAAATGCAGAAACTGAGATCTAAAGAAATTTAGTAACTTAGTCACACAGCTTAAAAAACCTAGAACTGGGACTTGAACCCAGGTCTCTCCATCTCCAGAGGAAACTCTAACTAGTTTGCTTACTGAGTTGCGGCTTTGTGGTGAAAAAAATAGTCCAGATCTTTGACTTTTAGCTCACCAAAAACAAAAACAAAACAAACAAACAAAAAAACAATCAACCAAACAAGCAACCTTGGGGTCATTGTCAGCAAGTTTTTGAAAGACTTTCTGAATTGATATTATAAAACCAGTACAGAAGCAAACTGGTCTGGTACTAGGGATATCTGAACAGTTAGAAATTGCTGCAAAAAAACAAGACTCTGGGAAGTTCTTTTTTTTGGGAGAGGTTTTCGCTATAGGGCGCGTGTGCTCGCCAGACAGACAGAGAGAGACAGAGAGACAGAAAGCGAGAAATCACCCCCCAGGGGGGATGGTCACACCGCAATCCCTTCTCCTCCATTCTCCTCTCAGGATCCTGGGCATGCATGCACACGTGCCCGGCGTGAGTTTCAAGCCACCGGGTCTGGGACACGAACTGCGGTCGACCACGTGGGAGTCCAGCAACATAGCCATTACGCTAACTGCTGGTCCCGACTCTGGGAAGTTCTTGACTTGTTCTAATTCTTAATTCACTTTTCTGACAGTTTCATCTTTCAGAAGGTTAAGGAAGAAATAAGGAAAAGGGCCTCACTAAAATTATACTCTGAGAAACAGCAAGGATTTGTTTGGCAAAGTAAAAATTTTAGGAACCTTAGCAGAAAATTAACTATGTTTGGAGAAGCCAAGGGGAATGCAAACTCTCTGACTTTGAGCTTTGGGTAATGATTTCAGAAGGTCCAGGAAGAGGTAGATACAATGTCCAAACAAGCTTCGGGGCTGCCTCATGGCCTAGGAGATCCTACATGGCCCAACACGGTTTGAATCCCAGCTCCAGCAGCTTGAAAAACACACTGGGGTGATTTGTGCTTTATGCCCAAAATCTTGATGGAGTGGAGAAATGGAGGAGACAAGACCGTGGCATGACCATTCATGCTCACTTGCACACACACACACACTCTCTCTCTGGCAAATGCACACGCCTCTGGAAATTTTTTAAAAAAAAAGGACTTGTAGATTTTTGAGCCAGCTGGTGGTGTGGTGGTTAAGGCAGCTGGACCCCATATGGCCAACCATATGGTTCGAGTTCCAGACCTAGCAACTTGAAAAACATAGTGGGCCTGTGTGTGTGTGTGTGTGTGTGTGTGTGTGTGTGTGCGCGTGCCCAAAATCCCAAAAGGAGGGAGAGATGAAGGAAAAGGGATTATGACTTGACCGTTCATTCCCCATAGAGGGTACCTTTTTCCTCTCTCTCTCTCTCTCTCTCTCTCTCTCTCTCTTTCCCCAGTAAGCACACATGTCATACAGCAAATTAAAAAAGCTTTGAAAGGAAGGTGACTCATAGTTTGAAAAATTAAATGTGCTTAATAGATTCTTGAATGATTACTACAAGGAACCAGAGGAATTGCCTGAAGAGACCAACATAGCTGCATGGGGAATAGTTAGAGTTAAGATTTTTGGCAGATATATGAAAAAGAGGCCTATGACCCAGAACAATAGCGAAGGTATAAGCCTCTGAGAACGATGTCAGGCATGCCAGATTAGTTTTTAGGAATGCCAGATTAGTAAGTCCTGGGAAACACTAAGAAGGACCTGAATGAGAGACTAGGAGACTTTAGGCCACCTGCTTCAGTCAGATGATTCAGTGTAGCAGATGACAGAGAAGGCATCTCGGTCCACATCTCTTACTCTAGTTTGCCTTTGCCTTTCCTTTCAAGAGTATCCTTCCTGCCAGGAAGAATAAACATACATGGTTAAGAGGAACTTGAGAACCTAAAGTGTGAGGAAGAAGTAAATGGGGCACTGTCTTCTCCAATTGGTTAGGGTCCAAAAAGTCAGATGCCAAGTGAAAACTTAGGGACATCGTTATGAGTTCTGTGAATACAGAATTCTTTATGGCGTTATGAAGATTGAGGGACAGGGGACAGGCTGGGTAACTGTTTAAAATAACAGCAGGCTTTTGAGACATGATTTATGAGTGTTTCCTTTAAAAAAAAAATAGAAAAAGAATGTATTGCCAGAAGGCACATGCCCTCACCAGAGAGAGGGAGAGGCAGAGAGAAAGTACCCCTTTCCCCAAGGGGACATGGACACACCACAATCCTTTTGCCTTCATTTCTTCATCCCATCAGGATTTGGGCCATGCATGCACATGATTTTCAAATTGGCAGGGTCAGGATTCTTACCATAGTCAGCCATGTGGAATCCAGCTCTCTAGTGCACAGGGCTTAACCACTGCACTATAACCTGATTTATGAGTATTTCTAAAGAGGAGAGATCATATCTTAGTCCTATTGTGGGCTCTGTAAAAACAAGTCTTACTGGACTAGTTTAATGCTTATGCCTGTCCATCCTTCCATCTGTCCGTCCTTCCTTTTCTTCCTCCTTCTCTTATATAGAAAAGTATGTCAGTCTTAACAGATACCACTTGATGAAATATGAAAGGCAAACCCATTCATGTAATCAAGACCCAGGTCAAGAAATATAACAACTATCCATACCCCAGAAGACTTCTTTATGTTCTCTCCAAATTCTGATTTCCTTTTTCAGAATGATCTGTCAGGCTGGGATGTTATGAACACAGAGGAAGTCTGCATTTCAGGAAGTATTGACAGATTTAGTGATAATCTAATAGGTCATTTGGAAAAATAATGATAAAGACATGTCAATTTGTAACTATTTGAACAGTTAGACCTAATGAATGTTTGTTTATAAGTGGTTTGGTGTCAACAAAGCCTTCACTATAGTGATGTGCCAAAGAGCACATCTCTTAGATTCTGTCCTGTTTAGCCCACATCTGGCTCTTTTCTTTTCTTTTCTTTTTTTTTTTTTAAAGATGTTTTTGCTTAGGGCATGTGCACTTACCAGAGAGAGAGACAGAGACAGTGAGAGGCAAAGTGAGAAATCACCCCCTGGGGGGATGGTTAAGCCACAATCCCTTCTCCATTCTTCTGGAATCTTGGGTGTGTGTGCACATGTATACGTACCTGGAGTGATTTTCAAGCCACCAGGTCCAGGACTTGAACCCTGGTCAGCCATGTAAGAGTCCAGTGATGTAACCACTATGCCATCTGCTGGCTCTTGCATTCTGCTTCTTTCTTGAAGGCATGGGAACAAATGACACAGATCAGGAGGGGTATACGTGATGGAATGAAGAGACAGAATAAAAATGGCAGGCTAGGGTGAAGGGCCAGGTAGCAAAGTGACATTTTAAATATTATTGTTATTAAATATATTTTTTAAATTATTTAATTTTGGGATCAGCAGATGGCGTAATGGTATGTCACTGGACTCTTACATAGTCTACCGTGATTCGAGTCCTAGACCTAGTGGCTTAAAATCACATTGGGTGCATGTGTGTGCATGCCCAGAATCCCAGAAGGAGGATGGAGAAGAAGGAATTGCAGCATGGCCATTCCCCTGGGGGGTGATATTTCCCTTTATCTCTCTCTGTCTCTGTCTCTTCAGTGAGCACATACCCTCTATAGCAAAAATCTCTCTCTCTTCAAAAAGTATTGATTGATTGATTTATAATTCGACCAGAGAGAGACAGACGGAAAGTGAGAAAGCAAGCCATCAGGTCCAAGACTTGAACCGCTGTCAACCATATGGGAGTCCACTGCCCCATCCGTTATACCCCCTGCTGTCCCCTAAACTTTTAATTTGATAAGTAATTCATATTCCCTGTTTTAAATAAACTCACCACTCAGAAATAAATATATGGTTTCATACCATCAATATATAAGTGTCTTTGTGCCTGCTGCCACTTAATATTTATTCTTTGATAAGATAAATATGAATCCTTGTATTTGGGTTTGGAGCCATGTTGGTAACTTTGGCTCATCAGAGGGTCATGTAAACAGACTCCAGGGATTTGGTATAGGCAGGCCAGGATAAAGTCTGTGATTTTACTGCCAAAAATGTAGAGTGATCTGAGGCATTAAAGACAGAGTAGCCCTAGACAGAGGTGCTAGGCCCATTGGACTTTGTAGGGGTAGACCAGGATAGAGCCCTGCAGGTAGGTTTGGGAACCAAATCTGCAGGAATTCTTCAGTACATGGAGTAAGGTCCCCTAGAGCATTATCAGGAAGGTGAAAGTTTTCAAGAGTCACTCTGAGAATGATTGCAGGATCCCATGATGCCAGAATTTGAGAAGGGAGTTTACTGTGAACAACATGCTGGTTCTAAACTTCAGAAGGGTTGACCTGTCAGTAGCAGGCAAATTTCTGTACTTTGAGAGGATAGACTTAGGACATGAAAGCAGATTTTAGACGACATTTTTCTTGCAAATAGAGAAGTTTAAAACTTGTGGGTGGGCAGGTGGCATGGTGGTTAAGGTGCTGGACTTCTACATAGCTGAACACAGTTCAAGTCCCGAAACTGGTAGCTTGCTTTCCTTACTCTCCTTCTCTCACTTTCCCTCTCTCTCTCCCTCTCTCATCAAATTTTAAAAGGTAGTAATAATGATGATAAATAAAATTAAATCTTAAAAAAAAAGCTAGCCTTATTTGATGGTGATCTCCCCACTCCAAGAACTGGGTGGTCAGTTATCAGAGATGTTATATTGGATAAAAGTTTAAGTATTGGGGCTAGTTATCCCAAATGCTGATCCTTAGACATAAGAAACATGTGGGGACATTTACGAAAAATCAGGTTTTTTGAGCCACATCTTCTAAGATTGTGATTTAATGCATGTAGGGTAGGGCTTTGAATCTGTATTTCCACAAAGTACCCTACGAGCTCATTGGAAAAAATAGCTGATTGCATGGCTGGCACAGGAAAAGTGCAATATCTTGTACAAGAACATCTTATGCCAGAAAATAAGGAAGTACTCTCAAAGAATGATGGAAATATGTCAAAAAGACACAGAAGCCAGTATGAAAAGGCTGGTGATTAAATCAAGGATAATTTGAGCATCAAAATAATGATAGAAATGGATCTTATCCCATAGATTAAGTAAGAACCCATGAATCCATACTGATATAAATGAATGAGTGAATGGAAGAGAAGGAAAAATCTCTTCCTTCAGGTAGATTGCCAATAAATAAAGATAGAAACAATTGTGGAGCTTGATTATCATTGTTTGACACATCTTATAATATTAATTTAAGCAAGAATTATAAATAAGTGCTGAAACTAGTGAGGGCTGAGAAACAGGCTGTCTTCATATTTCACAGTGTCTCCCCACAACGTTTCAAAAGGACAGATAATACCCTTATAGTAGGAAATCTGGCAGATGCTACTATAACCAAGTAATCAAAGTGGACATGACCAGTTGTGGGTCATGACTGATGGCCATCATCTGCCTTCTGATAGGATGAATTGTGAAAGACACAGCATTGTTTTTGTGGTAATCCTGCCAAAGTGCATAACCTCAGTCTAATCATGGGAACACATCAGACAAATGCAAACCAAGGGACATCCTACAGCATGCTTGCCTTCTTGGAGAATGTCAATGTCTTGAATAATGAAGACAGATTAAGGAAGGAAGAATTCTAGATTAGAGAAGGCTAAGAAAAAAATAATGTTAGTGCACTGTGTGAGCCTAGACTGATCTTAGGGACTAAAATTATTTTCCTGAAAAGGATATCATTGAGACAGTACAAATCTAAATATCTGTACATCATCATGTCAATGTTAGTTTCCTGATTTTGATACTTGTGGTGTTAGAAAATACACACCAATACTTGTAGGGGCAGAGGAGCATCCTATCTGCAACTTTCTCTCAAATATTTCAGAAAAAATATGTATAATATATATATATATATATGGAGAGAAAGAAAATAAAAGAGACAAATGTGGTAGATGTTAACAACTGGTGAATCTCAAATTCACTAACCTTGCTGCTTTTTTTTTTAGAGTTATTTTATTTAACTTTATTTATATATATTTTTATTTTAATTTGACCAGAGAGAGAGAAAGTGAGAAAGCAAGCCACCAGGTTCAGGATTTGAACTGTAGTCACCCATGTGGGAATCCAGCGCCTTTAGCCACCATGCTATCTGCCAGCCCTGACCTTGCTGCTTTTTAAAAACTATTTCACCGTGTGTAATTACTGTTCTGTAATTTTTATGTGCCGAGTCTGAAATGACTTAAAGGAAAAACACCTCAGATGATTGTAAGGCAGGGATGTTTGAAAGCTACCAGATGTTTGCCAGGAAGATTATTTGCTGCCCTTCCCTCCAAGCCCCCTTTGTCTCTTCAGAGGTGGGCAGATTATCACGGTGTGTATGTGTATGCATGCATGTGTACATGGGTAGAAAGAGGTCCCAGAGACTCTTGTGAGCGCCATCTTTGTGATGATTTGTGGGTGTCCCATGATTGCTTACTTGACTGACTTCACATTGGGAGTGTACACAAGGGAGTAACTGATAGCCCTACCTTTTCCCACCGTGCAGGTGCAATTTTTTTTTTTTTGAGAGGTTTTTGCTATAGGGTGCGTGCACTCACCAGAGAGACAGAAAGTGAGAAATCACCCCCCAGGGAGGATGGCCACGCCGTAATCCCTTCTCCTCCATTCTCCTCTCGGGATCATGGGCACGCACGCACACGTGCCCAGCGTGAGTTTAAGCCACCAGGTCCAGGACTCGAACCGTGGTTGACTACATGGGAACCCAGCGACATAGCTATTACGCTAACTGCTGGTCCAGAACTTTTGTGGCATTCTGCCTCATTTGGGTAGCTTAGAGGCTCATGTTACAGACAGGATGCCTTGTTTTATGGGGGTAAGGGGCTTCACTTTCCTGTGGCAGAGCTGTATGTAGCATTTATTTTTTGTGTGTGAACCTATTCCATCTTAATTCTATTTGGTAATGATATCTTGGTTGATTAATTGGTTATTTAATCCCATTCATCCCTGAATGGCAGGAATATGTATCCCTTTTGAACCTGTTTCAGGATCGTACATCCTGTAAATCCTTGTGTTTTGGTCAAGGCTACACATTAGCACACAGACAAGGTGGAGCCCAGGGCAAAATCTTTCCCTCTGGGCAAGAAGGTGAGCACAACGCACAACTTCATCAGGCAGGATCGCACAACTTCATCAGGCAGGATCGTGGGGATTAAGCCTGGCCACACGTGCCCTGAGGTGCACAGCTGGCCTGCATAGCACAGTGTCTCTAGGGTCATTTGAGGAGAACAATGGCGGTTTTCTGTTATTAAGAGAATGAAAAACACTAATATTGGGGTTCAGAAAAGTCATGTTGCATTTTACATAGAAAAACATAGAAAAAATACATCATGACTTCTGACAACCTGATATTTGTCTCACTTAGCAATACTGTGAGGACCCTTCTGGAGTCCAGGGTTGGTCTGGGAGTCTGGATGACACAAGCTCTGCATCCAGATTTCATCTTAGCTTTCCTTAGCCTCCATCTAACTGGTCATCTTCATCCTTATTTCCCAGAGTTCTGCCTTTTTCATTTTTTTCTCTTTCTCGCTAATTCAAACTACCTTTCCAGACCTTTTTCCACTTCACTTCTAAGCAGGGTTTCTTTGCACAGTCAGCCACTCCCCACATACCCTGATCACCCTGCCACACACACAGTGCATAGGTCCTGCACTTGGAAAGGGCCCATTCTGGGTTTAAAGTTCTGCTCTTGGGTCAGCTGATGACAAG
The DNA here is from genome assembly GCF_000334495.1 of Tupaia belangeri chinensis. Taxonomy (NCBI): domain Eukaryota; kingdom Metazoa; phylum Chordata; class Mammalia; order Scandentia; family Tupaiidae; genus Tupaia; species Tupaia belangeri. Next base: position 1,292,137 of record NW_006207460.1, on the reverse strand, counting down.
GGGGCTAGGTGATGGATCCCACACTGCCGACTCTGTAGTTTGAGTCTTGGACCGGGTGGCTTGCAGAACATAATGGGTGTATGTATATGCATGCCCAGAAAGAGGAGAGTGAAGGAGAAGGGATTGTGGCGTGAGCATCCTCCCTGGGGGCTGATTTCTCACTTTTCCTCTCTTTGTCTCCCTCTGGCAAGTGCAAGGACCCTATAACCAAAAAACTTAAAAAAAAAAAAAAAAAAAAGAAGAAGAAAAGAAAGAAGAAGAAAAGAAAGAAAAAGAAAAGCTCTGCTCTTGCCATCTGGAAAGTCCTATTAACTTTTAAGCAAGAGGCCCCACATTTCCATACTGCATTTGGGCCTGACAATGATGTAGTCAGTCTTAGTCCCAAGTGCCAGGGATGGAGAAGAGCAGCTCCTAGATCTGGGTTGGCATCTTTCTCTTGGGTCTGACTGCTATCCCTGAGAGATAAGCTCCTGCACTCCCACCCGGACACTTGCTCAGCTTTGGTTAGCTAAAATGTGATCTCTGACCCTTGGCAGATTGCCCACATTGCTGTCACCCTGACCCAAACTGTTTGGTTTCTGCAAATGCAATCACTTTCATTTCTGCAATCTACCCTGCTCCCTGCACATCCCCCCCAAGATTTACAGAGTAGCAGCTGCTGCCATCCCTCTGCACACAGACAGCTGACTCGCCTGCTGATTGTGAACATCCCAGTAATCCAAGTGCTAATGGTATTTATTCAGTCCAGCCGGCTTAGCCCCGAACAAGGTTTATTCTCATTTATCGTGTCGGAGACGAGCTACGTCCTTAATATCCTTCTGTTGACTTTGAGCACACCAGCACCACTGATGTCTGCGAGGCATGCCAGGGCCCTGCTCTTTTAACTCACTCATAGCCCCAGCTGTCAGGACACCCACCTTCCAGCCAGCAGGACTGGCCTCCTCAAGGCATGGCTACAGCTCTGGCCCAGAGACCACCGGCTGGAGGGGTTTGGGCTGGCACATACATGCTTGAAGTGTCTGGCCTGAATAAAGCTGTGCTCTTAAGGTTGTGATCTGGCCTCTGTGTAGCAAGCCTACTCTAATAATACTCTTTCAGCCACAACACACTGGCTAGCATTTTGGCATTTAATGATTGTTTTGTTTTGTTTTGTTTTTGAGACAGGGTCACACTCGGTTGTCCAGACTGCCCTCAAACTCACGATCCTCCCACCTCAGTCTCCTAAGTAGCTGGAATTGCAGAAACCACCTCCATCTCTGGAGGACCTTGTCTCTGCTACTCCAAGAGCCTGTGAGAGGTGGGGCTTCTTAGTGGTGCGCCCTATTCTTTTTTTTTTTTTGGAGAGGTTTTCGCTACAGGGCGCGTGCACTCGCCAGACAGACAGAGAGAGACATAGAGACAGAAAGCGAGAAATCACCCCCCAGAGGGGATGGTCACGCCGCAATCCCTTCTCCTCCATTCTCCTCTCGGGATCTTGGGCACGCACGCACACGCGCCCGGCGTGAGTTTTAAGCCACCGGGTCCGGGACGCGAACCGCGGTCGACTACATGGGAATCCAGCGACATAGCCATTACGCTAACTGCTGGTTCCCTACCCTATTCTATTTTTAGCACAAGGTAGTCTTAGCCTTGCCTCACAGGTGAGGAAACCAAAGTCCAGAGACTTGTCTGAGGCCATCAACATTGTTCACAAGATTCCCACAGAGGGTCCTCCAGGCTCTAGCCGCTGCTCTCCCTAAACCTCACTCTGAGCTCTTTTAAGCATTACTTTCCCCAAGGTGCACAGCTCTGAGCGTTCCGAGCCCAACACTGAGCTGCTTGAGGGAGGGGAGTTCTTTGTGGGAGCAGGTTGGTGTCTACCTTGGGGGTGGACTGCCCGGGAAATAGCCAGCTCCGCGGTTCCTTCTTGGACTAAGGGGCACCTGGCAGCAGATCTGGTCTTTCCCGCCCTCTCTCTGTTCTGTTTCCTCATCACCTTGACTGGGCAGCACTAAAAGTCTGTTTTCTGGGTATTTCATGGGCCCTCTGAAGCTATGAGCCCTGGGGCTGGGCCCAGAGAAACTGGGTCCTTGTTAAAGCCGGCCGTGTGAGAAGGCCAGGTGTGCCACAGGCACTGTCCCACTGTACCCACCAGGCCCTTCGGGGTTCTGCTGCAGGTGAAGAAGCAGGTCCACTGCTTTAGGACCGAGATCGCAGCAACTCTGAAGAGTGTCATCAGGCTTTCCCTCTTTCTTTCTGGTTTCCTCCTCCTGTAATTGAGCTCTAGTCTTCTCTACTCTAATTGAGCTTTCCTCCATGGGGATGGGGTGGATGGGCTGCTGCTGACCATGGATAGGTAGCTCCTGGCTTATATCAACCTCCCTTCTAGAAGAGAGAACTTCTGTCTGTCCTGGCTCCAATATGGAAATGGAAGGGTTCTGGTTGCCCAGCCCTGGGCGATTCCCTCAGGCCATGATGAAAGGGCACTGTGATGGGCTTTCTGCGTCACTTCTGGAGGGTCCTGTCTCTGCTGCTCTGAGAACCTATGAGAGGTGGGGCTCCTCAGGGTGCTCCCTGCAGCTGAGACGATGTCGAGCCTCAGAGCTCCCCTTTGGTAGGCACCACTTGATGTTTGTGTGAATTTCTTCTCGGTGCATCGTCTTCTCTTTCTAGACCCTGCTTGTCGTGGGTGAGTGTTCCTTAGGCACATGATGGCAGAGACGGCCTAATTAGTGTACGCTTTGATGAAGCAGCTGCCTTTCTCTAGTGGGGGGGCGGGACAGGGGGCAGGGAAGAGGCTCAGCCTGCAGGCTGCCCTGCATCGGCGCCCACCTGCCTGTCTGGAGAGGAGCTGTCAGCCTTCCTTCCCCAGGGACCCCAGCCCTTCTCCAGGCTGCTGCTCAGACACAACACGAGCTGGAGCTGCAGCAGGACAGGTCGGCATCCACCCTGTGCTGCTTTCTGGCTGAGAGGATGCAGAGGGACCCACAGGGATTTAAAGAACCTCCCATTTTACAGTAGGAAAATTGATTGAGCGTGTGAGGCCTGTGTTGAGCCTTGAGGCTGCCTAGTAGGAATAGGAGGGGCAGGCCATCTTCTAGAACCGACTCAAGCCCCATCGTCCTCCCTTTTGGCCAGTTTTGCAGAGCACTTGCTGTGTGCCTTTGGGCAGTGGTGCGGTGTTCAGTCTCTCTCGTTACCTTCCTCCCCATTTTTCAGGGTTTGGGACCAGGAGCCAACTCTCTCTGATTTGTTTTTGCATCCCTATGTCTTGCCTTACTCTCCAGGATGCCATAAGGGCCCCTGGTTAGGGGTTTTGGGAAAGAGGAGGTGTTTTGCGGGGATTCTTAGGGAGCTGCGGCCATGCCAGGATAAGGCAGCCAGAGGTATACTGAGACTTCAGTAGACTTCAGTGCCATCTGTGGGCTGGCTGGGTAGGAATGGCAGCCATTGTCAGACCTCTGGACTGGTCCCTCCTCTTGAGGCTGGTCTCAGGCTTTGTGTGCGTCTGCCCCCTCCTCTGGGACCTCCTAAGTGGGCTGCTGAGGAGGGGAGCCCTGACCTTCACCATAGAGGTCCCTGTGTTTGGTACTTGCTCCCTAATTGATCATTAATGTGATCTTAGAGAGCAGGGAGCCAGTGAAAGGCTACCTTGCTGGTGTTCCCAGCCATGTCCGCTGCCTGGTATCCTGCTCTAGTGGAGGCTCCCTACAGGCTCCATCCTTTCATCCAGGAGGGCTGCGGCTGAGATGTTTGTTTCAATCATGTCACTGTTTCTCCAGCCCAGGATGGGGCAAGGAGTTCCCGAGGCAGCCCTGGGTGCTGAGCGTTTCAGTCTTGCCTGCTTGTTTTGTGGTCCAGTCGTGTGGGCCCCACACTGTGGCAGGCTCTGTTCTGAGTGCCAAGAATACGGGGCAGCAGAATCACGGCGGCGCTCTCACAGAGCGCAGGACCTCGTGAGAGGCAACTGGTTTAGGATATCCTCGTTATTCAGAGCGCCCGGGATCTTGTCCTTTCCACCTACTTCCTCCCACAAGCATTGTCTGTGCACTGCATGCTGACCCAGGAGAGGGGAGCCAACCATTAGGAACTGTCTCCCAGTATGTGACACAGCTGGGAACCTGAAAGGAGGCGCCTCCCACACTGGATGCATGAAGAAGGCTTCTCAAGGGAGGGATGTTGAAGTAGCACCTTTGGTGTCAAAATGATCTTAAGTGATAGAGGTGAATTACTGCCCCAGGTCACCCCAGCTCATTGGATGCTGGGAGATGGCACTGGGGTGGGGCTCTTTGCCCTGTCATCTGTGCCCTGGGCTTTGTACCAAGTGAGTCCACACCCGTAAGTCTGCTCAACTGAGTTCTAGCTTGTCCCAAGGGGAACCTCCCCTGTGCTCCTTGTTTTGCCTAAGGGATTGCTGGGGTGATGTCAGCTCCTAACTGCCTGGACCCCTAATGGGGCAGAGTGCTCATGCTTTCCTGTGCTTCCTCCCCCAGCAACCCAAAGGTTCAGGTGGAGGCCATTGAAGGGGGAGCCCTGCAGAAGCTGCTGGTCATCCTGGCCACGGAGCAGCCTCTTACTGCAAAGAAGAAGGTGTGTTTCTATCCCTTCCCTCCTGTCCAGCTTCAAGCGTAACTGTGGGACCTGAGAGAAAGGGCCCTTTTCAGCCTGTGCATGTCACCCTGGGGTGGGGGGCAAGTGTCGTCTGCTACACTCAACCAAAGCAGGTGGCAGCGTGTCAAGGTTCCTGGAGGCCTGGGTGCAGCTCCAGGGATGCAGCCTGGGGCCCTGGCCTCGGCTTCCAGCCCTGGGCATCTGTCTACTCATTGGGTAATGAGGATGGTATCTGAGGTCTCTCCTGGCTCTCAGTCCTGGTTCAGGGGTATTGGTTGGGGCTAGGAAGATGGGTGGTGGGCTAGGCTCACTGGGACATTTCTAGTTGCCTTTTTCAGGGTTGTGGCAGGTCTAGCTCTATGTGGCCCTCATCTGACCCTGGGTCTGTGCCTCTCCAGGTCCTGTTTGCACTGTGCTCCCTGCTGCGTCACTTCCCCTATGCCCAGCAGCAGTTCCTGAAGCTGGGGGGCCTGCAGGTCCTGAGGAGTCTGGTCCAGGAGAAGGGTACCCAGGTGCTGGCTGTGCGTGTGGTCACTCTGCTCTATGACCTGGTCACAGAGAAGGTGAGTGCTCAGGCCTGCCCTGTCCTCCTCCACCACCTGCTTTACTTTCTAGGCATATGACCCAGGCCCCCTTCAGAACCTCCTGTCTTTCCATCTGTCTAAATGGATGGATGGTCAGTCAGATGAGTGGATGGATGAATAGAAGAGATTTGGAACTTCAGGGAGGTTGTCTTGTGGGGAGCCCTGTAGAAGCTGGGTAATCCTGGCCATGGAGCAGCCTCTAACTCCTAGAAGGTGTGTTTCTATCCTTTCCCTCCTGCCCAGCCCCAGGCTTAACTATGGGACCTGGAAGGGATCCACAGTTAAGCTATAACCTGAGGTCTGGTGGGTGGGAAGAGGAAGGGGAGCTTGACCATGATCAGAGCCAAATGTGCAAGCAGAGGGCTCCACATGACCAGAGACCAGGTCAGGGCCAGGCTCTTCATGGACTGAAGGCATAGGGCCAGGCTGGTGAGAGCAGGAGGGAGGCCATGGCGGCAGCCAGGAGGCCAAAGAACTGACTTACGATTCTAGACATGGGGAGAGGCCTCCTTTGGGAGCTTTGGCTCCAGGCAGGGGCTTAGAACAGCTGCCCTTGAGAGCCCTGGGGGCCCCATTTGATTGCCACCTGGGGAGAGACTTGGCGCTCAGCCCACTTTGGCCTTTGCAAGCCTGAGAAGTGCCTTCATTAAGAAGGGCAGAGGAAAGGCAGCCAGGCCTGGATTCTCAATTCAGCTGCTGCAGAGGGCATTGGCAGGGCTCTCTCAGTTGCGTCTCTGGGGCCACACACACTCCAGAATGGCCCTGTGCTGACCGGCAGCCCCTGGACCTGCTGCTCAATGCCGACGGCGAGGCGACCA
>NW_006207460.1:1282980-1286080 GCF_000334495.1 Tupaia belangeri chinensis | reverse complement strand
GGGCCCACCCTTCCTTGCTGCTCCTTGGCCTGCTCTGTGCCTTGCCAAGGCCTGCATTTTTGGGCAGAGGGTCAGGCTTGTCTATGGCTACCACTCTGTCCTTCACTCCCCTCAGCCCCGGTCCACTTTTCTCTCCCCATCTTGTCTCTCAGTCTGTTAGGTTCTTGGTCCAAGCTTCAGAAACCCAGTTTCTCAGAACAGCAGGCAGCCATGTGGTGCTCAGATCCAATTAATAAGGCCCAGGCATGGCTGACATCCTGAGCGTGGGCCAGCAAGCCTGGAGAAGGACATGTACATTGGCATGGCATTTCCTAAGAGAAATGATCTCTTTCCTCACTTCGGGTGACTTGAGTGTGTCTCTGCTGCTCCCAGCCCTGGTGCCTCAGGGCTAGGCATGGGCCTTAGTGGTCTCACCAAGGCTGTCTATCCTGAAGCCTGTGGCTGCAGGAGCCTGGCTGTGGAGGCTTGGAGTGCTGTCATGATTGGGAGGGACTGGCGACTCTGCAAACAGCACACAAGTGACCGTCCTCCCCTAGGGAGAAGGACAGGGGAGTTTCAGCCAGAGAGCTTTAGGACAGACCATACTCTGTGGCTGAGGCAGTCAGGGTTTCTCCGTCCCTGTGGTACCTAAGGAAGAGTGAAGAAGTAGCCCCACTGGGTTTGTCAGCTTGCCCGCGGGGTCCTTGCACCTCAAGGCCTTGGCAATGGAGCCAGTAGCTGAATTGTATTTTCCCATGGAGAGTGTGGACCCACCCTCAGTTTGCTGGGGTCCCTGGCATGTCCCTTCCATGTTCTGCCAGCCCCAGGCAATTCCTCCTCTGTGCCTTGACCTGTGACAGGGCCTGTACTAAGAGACTGTGTCCTGACATCTGGACCCCTACAGAGGCGTGATGCCATGTCCTCTGGTGTGTCCCGAGGCTTGCCCACAGGCTCCTTCCACATGTGTCACTGGGTGTTTGCCCTGTCTATGCTGTGCCAGGTACTAGGGAGAGTCCACATCCCTGCCCTCCTGGCGCCTTCACACCGTCATTTATCAGAGCATCACCCAGAGCACGGGAGGCGAGGAGGCCTGTGATCAGGACAGACAGGCCCAGGGGCACTGTGATCTGAGTGAAGGGGATGCGGAGACGGGGTGATGGGGAGTGTGACTGGTAGTGGGAGCTAGAGAAGACACCATGAGGATGCTGAACTCACTAATGCGTGTGGAGGTGGATGTGCTGTAAGAACACTCGCTGTGGGAGCTCACATTTGTCGAGTGTGTGCCGTGTGCTGGGCACGGGCTGCAGTCATTACGCCCTTGAGTCCTCCCGACAGTCCTGGAGGGTCTCCGCAGTCCCACTTAGAGATGACACATGGGGTCTTAGGGAGGCTGAGTGCCAGCCCGTCATTCAGCTAGCCAGTGGGGAAGCAGGATTTGAACCCAGCGTGGCTGCCCCCACATTACACTATTAGATTGAGCTCCTGGTACTTTTTAGCAATTACTCAGTGTTAACTTTTATTCTCTTGCCAGACCCTGGGCCCAGTCAGAGCAGGGACCAGGTCTCCATCTTGGTCTCCTGCACCTTACATAGTGCACAGGTGTTTTGATGTGTGGGTGGATGGATGGACCACCAGGTGGAAAGACTTACAGATGGGTGGGGTTGCATGTGTGATGCCATCAGTCCATTGGCCTTCTCCCATGAGGTAATGGAGCCCCAAGGGGATGGGGATCCCCCCAGGGTCAGCCTTCATGTCTGAAAGGTAGCGCTGACTGCCCTCTGTATTTTCTCTCCCACTGGGGCAGATGTTTGCTGAACAGGAGGCCGAGCTGACCCAGGATACGACCCCAGAGAAGCTGCAGCAGTATCGCCAGGTGCACCTCCTGCCAGGCCTGCGGGAGCAGGGCTGGTGCGAGATCACAGCCCACCTCCTGTCGCTGCCTGAGCATGATGCCCGTGAAAAGGTGCTGCAGACTCTGGGTGCCCTTTTGGCCACCTGCCGGGACCACTACCGTCAGGACCCACAGCTCAGCAAGGTGCTGACCAACCTGCAGGCTGAGTACCAGGCACTGGCCACCCTGGAGCTACAGGCTGGTGAAGACGAAGGCTACTTCCGGGAGCTGCTGGGCTCTATCAACAGCTTGCTGAAGGAGCTGAGATGAGGCTGTCCGCCTACACCAGGACTGACTGGGACGCTGCTGCTGAGGCAGAGGGCACCAGCTTGGGTGGGCTCTTCAGGGGACATCAGGCAGGAGGAGACACTTCCTGACTGGGGCCTGGCATTATCTGGGTGGCACCGAACTGGCCATTAAACAAAGACATGAAGGCCATTTGCTCTCTGCGTGTCTGTGCAGTCTGGGCACAGCCCCGTGGCTGGGGGCTGGGACTGGGTGGTTTGGATAGTCTTTGGTGAGGCCCTGGTGACAGGCTAGGTATTCTGTCCTAGGGTACCCTGCCCACAAGGCATCCAGTGACAGGCTTGGGGGTGGGGGCTGGGGGCTGGGCTCTGAATTGGAAACCTGTCTCCCTTTACCAAGCAGTAGTGCTGCGACATGGGGCAATCTCCTACCTTCTCTGTTTATTTCCTGTTCCATCTGTCGAAGAGAATGCTGTCAAATGACAGAGAACCTGCATAAAACACTGCACCCGTGCCTGGGCCAAGCTCGTTCTCTGACCCGCCAGGAGGGAAAAGCTGGGGGATTATCTCACGGCCCCTTCTACCCGGGCCCAAGGAACAGCTTCCAGGCCACTGGCACTGGCAGAAACCCAAGGGCATCTCAATACAGAGGGAGGCTGTGTTGGCCCAGGCAGCTGATGGGCAAGGCAGCTGTGGGGCATTGGTGCTTGGGGCCTCGATGGTGGAAGGCCCCTGGGGTCGCTTGCTGGACTATGGAGGCTGTGGGGTGTGGGCCTCACTTTGGGAGAAGAATGCTTTCAAAAAAGGCAGTGGGAGCCCCAGCAGCCCAGGCCTGCCCAGCCCTCCTCAGCCCTCCTGACAGGGCAGGGCCTCCCTGTGCCCTTGCCCCTATCCTGTGTCCAAGTAGGAGCTGGGCCAAGCTCGAGAGGAGGCCTCAGAGGCGGGGGGAGCCGGGGCCGGCAAGGGCCGGGCCCCCCCCCCCGAG
>NW_006207460.1:1275224-1281844 GCF_000334495.1 Tupaia belangeri chinensis | reverse complement strand
CAGAGGCGGGGGCAGCCGAGCCTGGCAAGTCCTGGCCCCCACCCCCAGAGGCTGAGCACAGACCCGGAGCCTGGTGCAGGTTGCCACGGCAACCCCAGCTCTGGGTTTTCCTGATTTGGATTCCGGTTTGTTTTTCAGCCTTTCCCAATGCACAGAGGCCCACTCCTGCTGGCTCAGGCAGCCCCTCCTGGATGCCAGGAGGAAGATCGGGAAGGCCAGTCCGGGGCAGGCCTCTTCTCTCCCTGGCTCCAGGTCTAGCAGGTAGAATCCTCAGGTTCACTGAGCCGAGGGGAAACTGAGGCCTGGGGAAACACAAGTGAGTGGGTGGCCTTTCCTGCAGTCCTTCTGCTCAGCCAGCCGGCTCTTCCTGGTCCTCTCCTCCCCACCTCTTACAGCACCACCAAGAAGCTGGGAGAAGAGTCGTGGCCTGTGCAGATTCCCTCCTGGAGGGCAGGAGGGACACTGGCGCCCCCAGGCTGATGCTTTGGAATGAATTTCCCCAGGGTATTTTTCTCAGGCTCAGGAGTGGTGGGGTCCAACTCAGTCTACCCACTGTTAGGTGCCTGCTGCCTTACAGCTTCAGAACTTTCAGTAGCCTTTGAAGTATATTTTACAGATAAGGAAATCATGGCTCAGAGGGGCTAAGTGATCTGCCTGGGATCACAGATTGAGAGTAGGGGGCTGGGACCTGCTGTGCTGAGCATGCTGTGGAAGGCTCGACTGCGCTCAGAGGGGACGGCATTTGATTTGACAGGCAGTGGTAGGAGGATCAGGAGAGATTGCGGAGCCACAGCAGGGCAGGGTGGGATTCAGAAAGGAGGTGGTGGGGCCTAAGGCCAAGATCAAGAGACACTTCAGAGATGGTGGCAGCAGGCTCTGTGGTAGATCCTTTGAGAAAGGGGCAAAGTGAGGCTTGGGGGCAAGGAGCTGGCAGAGAGAGGGCTTGGGCGCGGGGCAGGGGATGACTCTGGCCAGGGCCTGGGCCTTGCACAGATGAGCAATGAGGCTGCAGGAGCAGATGCAGGCTTGACCCAGGACTGGTGGGAATGTGGGGAGCTGTGGAGGAAGCCACAGGAGGTCCCTGGGGTGGGATCAGTACAGGGCTGCAGATCTCCCGAGCCCTCAGGTCTCTGTGACAATCAGGATCTGATGTATGGGAAAGGGTCCCCATGGAAGGAGTGTCAGCAGTTGAGGACTGATTGGGGTCCCGGGTATGCCCTCTACACTCAGGTATGTAGCACGTCTGCAAACCGGAGGGAGCCTCGGGGCCATGCCTTCTTCAGGGGCTGCTGTGGGCTGTGGTGAGGGGGCTGGACCAGTGCCAGGCCACAGTCCCACAGGCAGTGTAGAGGTACATCTGCCCTCTCTCCACGTATACTCAGGCCCTCAGGGAGGATGAATCTGTCTCTAGTCTGTTTTCTCGTTGGCATCATCCAGGTTCAGGCTGGGCCTCTCATATCTGGCCCTGGGCCATTAAGCAGACTCTCCAAGGAGACAAGCAACAGGGTGACTCAAGGTTCGGGCTCAGACTGGGGGCCCTGGAGGTTAGCTCTGGTTCCACTGCCTAATTCCACTGCTTGCTGTCTGCCGATCTGGAAGGAACCCCTTCTCTATTTTCCCTTTGGGTGCCATCATGGGAACTCTGGCCAAAAGGTGTGACCTGGGCTGGAAGTTAGGCAGGGAGTGGTCACAGGGCCATAGCCACCAGAACACAGATGAAGGGTCTTCTTCCTACCAGGGCCTGTTACATGGTGAGGCCACAGGACTCTGGGCCTTATGGCCAGGACTAGACTCAGAGCCGTGCCTGATGGACTCTCCATAGACCCTAGTAGGTTGTTGGTTCCTGCTCCGGGGCTGCCCTCTGTGGAGGACAACGGGTGGAGTGGGGTTATCTTCCTGGGTCCCTGCCCCATTCCTCAGCAGGCTTGGTTTTTGCGAATTCTCTTGCTCATTATTTCATTCAAATTGTGTTTTCTGAGCATTTGTATGTGTTAGGTCTCAGAATTCTGAGGTGAGTATGTCACAGGCCCAGCCCTTGGGGAGCACACAGCCTGGGGACAAAGAGGAAGGGTGCACATGTAGGTGACTACTTCGATGGGAAGGCCTTGGGCACTTGGAGCTGAGGAGGCCTCTGGCCTCAGTGAGGAGGTCAGGAAAGAGTTCCTGGAGCCGATGCTAGCCGAGCAGAGACCCAAAGGTGCTGGAAGAACAAGCCAGGTCAGGTGGGGAGAGGGTTTCAGCCCTACGAAGATACAGGAAGACCAGAGGAGAGAGAGAGAGGTCCATCTGAGGAAACCACAGTTTGGTGTTACTGGAGGAAGCAATGGGGGTGTGGGGCCAAGTGGCCCAGGGTGGAGCTCCATGGGTCAGTGGGACCATGTCCCCCAGCACTTTGTCAGCTTTGCCAAGGAGCCTTCCTACCTCATCTGGAGGGAGCAGGGAGCATGGGGAGGCGTTTAGGCCCTCCTCAGGCCGCTGCTCATTCATCCTTTCAGCAGAGCCGGCTAGGCGCACCCTGAGCCAGGCTGTGTCCTGGGGCATGCAGTGGGAGCAGGCCGTGACAAACAAGTCCTCCCTGTGGTGCCAGGGTGTGCTGAGAGCTGAGAGGAGAGAGGCAGACTGCTGTTTCCACACCTGACCAGGGGTGGCCTTGGAGGAGCTGCAGAAGAGCAGGCGTGCACAGGGAGCCTTGTAGACTAGGCAGCGGCTGCAGAGCTTCCCTGGCAGGAACCGGGCTGGGTTGCTTTGAAAGCGGTGCACACCAGCCCCGGAGGGAGACTGCAGTGAGGACTGGAGCATTCTGGGAGGCGTGCGGAGAGACCTGGTGTGACTGACACTCACGGGATCCCTCTAGTTGGGGCTCGAGCACACGGGCATGTGGAGGGGCTGTTTACAGAAGCAGGGCACGGGGAGAGGAGGGGGAAAGATCGAGACCTTCGAGACAGCCCAGTGGTTAAGGTGCTAGACTCCCACAGCGCGAGTCCTAGACTTGGCGGCTTGCTTTCTCCCTCTCCCACTCCCTGCCTTTTTCTGGTCAAATTGAAGAAGAAGGGGGGGAGGGGAAAGGATTAAATTAAATAATTATTAAAAAAAAAAAAAGACTGGGGCCTTGCAGTGGACATCGTTAGGATGGTGTATATGGAGATGCCAGGAGACATTCAAATGGAGACATGGAGCCTAGGAATGAGGTGAGGAGGGGCTGGGCCTGTGCAGAACCTGAGGCCAGGATCATGCAGGCTGTACTGGGGTGGGAAGGCCCTGGGCACCTGCACCTGAGGAGGCCCCTGGCCTCACTGAGGCCACTGGCTAAACCCAGCCATAATTAAAAATGAGATGATACAGATATATGGTTAAGTAGCACTAGAAAAGCAAAGGGTAGCCAGCAGGTGGTGTGGTGGTTGAGGCACTGGACTCCCTCATGGCTGACCATGGTTCAAGTTCTGGACCTGGTGGCCTGCTTTCACTTTCCATCTCTCTGTCTCCAGTGAGTTGAAAATAATAATAAAGTTAAATAATTCTTTAAAAATATTGGACAGAGTTAGAGCAATATCTGGAGGAACATTTAAAAAAAGAAAAGGTAATTTTAAAAACTAGTGAAAGGCAGTTGGCATAATGGCTATGTCGTTAGGCTCTCATGTAGTCAACCGCAGTTCGAGTCCTGGACCTGGTGGTTTAAACTCATGTCAGGCGCGTGTGCATACGTGCCCAAGATCCCAAGAGGAGAAGGGATTGTGGCATGGCCATCCCCCCTGGGGGTGATTTCTCACTTTCTGTCTGTCTCCGTCTTTCTTGCAAGTGCATGTGCCCTATGGCAAAAACCTCTTAAAAAATAAATAAAAAAGTGAAAGAAGAGCAAATTCAGTTTAAAGGAAGAAGAAGAGAACTAGAGCAGAAACCAATAAAATTAAGGACAAAAATTTTTTAAAGTCAAATTAAAAGATGGTTCTTCAGGGACCAGCAGATGGCATAATGGCTATGTTGCTAGCCTCCCTTGTAGTCAACTGCATTTTGAGTCCCGGACCCGGTGGCTTAAACTCATGCCCGGCGTGTGTGCCTGCATGCCCAAGATCCCGAAAGGAGAATGGAGAAGGGATTGTGGCGTGGCCATCCCTCCTGGGGGTGATTTCTCGCTTTCTGTCTCTGTCTTTCTGGCGAGCACAGGAACCCTATAGCAACCCCCCCCAAAAAAAGAAATGGTTCTTTGAAAAAAAAAAAAGATAAATTACTAATATAGGGAATAAAAGAGGGGATATCACTATAGACCCTATAAGCTTCAGAAGGCAAATACTACAAACGACTCTAAATACATAAGTTGTAAAATCATTTCAGTAACTTAGAAGAAATAATGGACCAATTCCTTGAAAAACATGGTCTTTCTCAATATTAGTTTTTTATTGTAGCTGTTACAAATTACCATGACCTTAGTACCTTAAAACAACCCAAATTTACTTTTTCATGGTTTGGTAGGTTAGAAGGCCGACACAGTCCTCTTGGGACAAAAATCAAGGCACCCCAAGGCTGCGTTCCCTTCTGTAGGTTCTGGTGGAGTGTTTCCTTCCCTTCCCAGCTCTGGAGGCCACCACGTTCCTTGGTTCCTAGACCTCATTCTACCTTCAAAGCCCGCAAGAAGCAAGAGCAAGCCAGGTTCTTCTCATGCCACGTTGCTCTCACCTCCTCTCCGTGTTCCACTTCTAAGAACCCTTCTGATGACACTGGGCCTACCCAGATAATCCAGCACAATCTCCCTAATTAGCAACCTCACTTCCACCGGCAACCTTAATTTCCCTTTGCATGTTCCAGGGATTGGGATGTGGACTTCTTGGAAGAGTTGTTATTCCACTTAGCATAAACTCCAACTACTAAAACTCACTCAAGAAATTGAACTCATTGTTCAAAACTTTCTCACAAAGAAAACTCCAGATCTAGGTAGTTTCACTAAGCGAAAACTACCCAGCCATTCCAGTTCTGCATAATGACTTCCGGAAAATAGAAGAAAACACTTCTAAAGTCATTTTATGAGGCCAGCATTACCCTGAGGCCACTACCAAACCGAGATGTTCAATAACTCCCCACCTTACCCCACCGTTTTCTAAACAGCGAGGCCAGGGAAGTACTGGGGAAGAAAGGTCTTGGTGGCTGTGGGAGGACTTTCGATTTTCCTTACGTTCCTACCAGAATCCTCAGTGCAGAAATCCTCAGCAGAACATGGACTGCAGCTGGCTGTGAGAGGGTGGCAGGTGATAACCAGACGTGAGACCGGCTCAGCTCAGTTCTTCAGAGTAACAGCCCCGGGAGAAAGGCCACAGGGTCATCTCAACAGATGCAGAAGCACTTCTGATAAAATTCAATACCATTTGTAATAAAAACTTCCCATAATTAGGAACAGAGAGAACTTCCCTAAGCTCATGAAAAGAAATACATCAAATCTTGAACACCCAATGTGATGATGAAACACTGAACTTTTCCCCACTAAGATAGGGAACAAGGCAACCCGCTCACTCCCCATGAAATTCCTAGGCAGTGCCTCAAGGCAAGACTGAAATAAAAGCATACAGATTGGAAAAGAGGAATAAAACTGTATCTAGTCACAGATGACTGACTGGTCAGTAATGTAGAGAATACCATGGAATCGACCACAGAAACTACTGGAAGCAGTAATTGAGTTTAGCAGGATCACAGGATAGAAGGCCAAAATACAAAATTCAATTGTATTCTATTTACTAGCAATAAATAGTTGGAAATTAAACTTAAAAACTAGTACCATTTATAATAGGATTGAAAATCGAAAGAATAGGTATAGGGTTTTATGTAGAAAACGATGAAATACTGATGAAAGAAATCAAAGACCTGTCTAAATAGAGATACTGAGTTCACGGGTAGGAAGATTCAATATTGTTAAGATGTCAGTCCCCACAAAATTCATCTAGAGATTCAACGCAATCCTAGCGGAAATTTTTTAGACAGAATCTTATTTGAAAACTTATTTGAAAATGCAATGAAACTAGAAGAGCTAAAGCAATTTTGAAAAAGAGGAACAAAGTTGGAGAATGCACACTAGCTGATTTCAAGACTTAGGACAAAGCCGTAGTTATCAAGGCAGTGTGGCGCTGGTTAAAGGATAGATCGGCCAATCCGGAGTTCAAAAGCACACACACAAGGAGTCCATTGGTTTTGTTGTTTTTGGGGTTTTGTTTGTCTTTGTCAATAAATGGTGCTGTGATGTTTTTAGACATGAGCCTTGACCAATGTACCTCTTATACAAAATTTAACTTAGAACCGATCATCGATCTGAGAAGAGAACAGGAGAGAAATCTTTGTGACCTGAAGTTAGGCAAATACCAAACTCACTTTTCATGAGATAAAAAAAGTTGGGACCAGCAGTTAGCGTAATGGCTATGTCGCTGGACTCCCACGTAGTCGACCGCAGTTCGAGTCCCGGACCCGGTGGCTTAAACTCACGCCGGGCGTGTGTGCGTGCGTGCCCAAGATCCCGAGAGGAGAATGGAGGAGAAGGGATTGCGGCGTGGCCATCCCCCCTGGGGGGTGATTTCCTGCTTTCTATCTCTCTGTCTCTCTCTGTCTGTCTGGCGAGCGCACGCGCCCTATAGCAAAAAAACCTC
>NW_006207460.1:1273666-1275090 GCF_000334495.1 Tupaia belangeri chinensis | reverse complement strand
CTGGGGAGCGCCCGCGCCCTAAAGCAAAAAAACCTCTCCAAAAAAAAAAAAAAAAAAGTTGATAAATTGAACTTTATGCAAGTAAAACTTTTGCTCTGTGAATGGAAGCAAGAGAATAAAAAGGACACAAACAGGGAAAAGATCATTACAGAACACATCTGACAATGAACTTCTGTCCAGAATATATAACTTCCAAAACTAACCTATGAGAAAACAGCCCAGTGAAAAAACAGGCAAAAGATTTGGAAGGACATTTCGCCAGTGTACACGCCGATGCGGGTAAGCATATCCGGGGATGCTCGGCATCGTTAGTTAACGAAGGACGAGGTCGTACTGCAGGAGACACGACTGTACGCCTGCTGAGTGACTGAGACAGCCCAGCCGACGCCTGACCCTGCTGGGGAGGATGCAGAGCACCGGAGTTCTCATAGCTTGTGAGCGATACGAAATGGACGCGGAGAACAGTTCAGTTTCTTACACCGTACAACATAGCAATCTCACTCTTGGGTATTCACCCAGATAAACAAGAATCTGTTCACAAAAAGGTCCTGTACATGAATGCTTATATCACTTGATCTGAAAAATAAAAAATAAAACTGGAAATAACCCTCACCTGGGGCTTAGATTAACTCTGGTTCCTCCTTACAGTGGCCCGCTGCTCAGCACCACAAAACAGAAGCATGCACCTTCGTGGCAGTATGCTGGCCGAAAGGCATTCTGTCCGTGTTCAAGACTTCAGATCCATCGGTGGCTTGAAATCTAATTTGGTGAGAGTATTTATACCATGAACACTGGAAAACACTACAGATCAAGGCTGAATGTGTTTTTTCCAACGTCTAGATTGCAAGACCGTACTGCCAATTAAAAGTGTGTTGTCTATAGCAGTTGCATTGTCAACAACACAAAAATCGAAGGAATTGTCCTCCAGCGTTTGACAGCTACTGTTTCAGCAAAGGAGTCATTCACCGACAAACACGTGCAATTCCAACGTATGTTTTCGTTGTTTCGCTTTCATTTTCCTCATAAAGTACACAGAACTGAGCGAGCAACGTTCATGTTGGAACCAGCCTCGTCTGTCAGTCGCAACCGCAGGTTGGCTGTGATGGAAAGTTCAGTAAAAACCAATGAAAGCCGTCTGTAATAAGCAACTGACCAGATGGAATTTACAGCAAAGACTATTATGTACTTTATTATTACTCATAAATCTCGTGCTACATTTCCTCTGCAGCAGTAAAATGCATTATGAACAGGTATGTGTGCCTAATCAGCTCTTCCCCAGCCCCACCCTGGGAAGTGGTTGTGGGGCACCAGCACACCCCTGCACGGGGATCTTCAGCCCAGAGGCTGTTGGGGAGAACAAGAGAAGAGGACCCACACCTGTCCCCTGCGTCTCACTGTCCGAGGACGAGCCGGTGACGATGAGG
>NW_006207460.1:1262574-1273051 GCF_000334495.1 Tupaia belangeri chinensis | reverse complement strand
TGCCGGGGGGGGAGCCGGTGAAGATGAGGAAATCCCGAGGCTTGATGAGGAGCGGGGCTGGCCACTGGCACCACATGCTCCTGAGGGTCCACTGGGCCCTGGAGGGGAGGTTGGGCCTGGGGGGCTTAAGAGGCAATGGGTCTTGAAGCTGGGTGGTGGGGCCAGGCACATGCTGCCACGGGCAGGGGTGGGTCTGGGTGAGGGGCTTCACCTGACCAAGTGGGCTGCTTTGGCTGCAGTGTGAGGGCAATAACGGATATCCCACAGGTTGTAAGGATGAATGTGGGTCAAGGCCTGACGGGCTCTGGATCTGCCCAGCACGTGGTGACCCCTTCTCCTGTCCTTCAGTGAGGAGGTGACCCTGGCCTGGGGCAGGGTGCAGCAGCTTGAGGTGGGGGGACAGTGAGGATTAAGGCCACAGAGGTGATGTGGTTCCTGTGTCTGCCCAGGGGCCACGGTAGCCACTGCAGAGTGGTTGGCAGGGCAGAGTCATCCTGGGGAAGGCAGGTCTTGCCAGCTGGCGAGACCCGAGGACACTGCTGTCACTGGGGACAGGTAGTGGGGGAGCAGGTCTGAGGGCAGCAGGCTGGTGAGGCACGTGGGTCCTTTGCTTCCCAGGCCTCACTTGAGGCGTCACCAAGACTGCTCAGAGCAGGTGCAAATCCTGGCTGAGAAACAGTGTCAGGATGCAGAGGGGACAGTCCCCTAGTGATGGCAACGGGGTGGTCAGGTCTGTCACGCTCAGCCCAGCTGCACTGTCGTGCACTGTGAGGGCGTCGGAGGAGCCTTCAGGGTTTCCGGGCAGGGCCTCAGTTTAGGCTTCCCGGGTCTCTGGTGCTGCCTCTGCTTTTCTGCCCTCCAGTATCTTGTGGAAGACTAGTTCATATCAAGCACGTTCCAGGCCCTTTCTGGGCGAAGGCGATGAACAAAGCCGATGCCCACTGCTCCTGAAGGCATTCACGACCGTCTAGATGACTGGTGCTGGGACGCCTCGTGCCTGGGCAGAGGCAGGGGTGGACGACGTGGGCTGGTGAGTCCCACTGAGGCTCAAGGGATGATTTTAGGTGCTGCACTGGTGACCGTTCATGAACTTTTTACCTTAACGTATAGTAGAAAAATGGTATTAGCACGTGAGACACGCTACAGGTACTGCTTCGGAGTAAGCCAAGCTAAAAGGCTTAGCAGCAGCAAGGTTGGGATGAGCATGAGGCTAAGGTCTGATCGGGACACGTGTGTGACTGACGCATGGCCTCCCAAGGTGCTGAGCAGCGTGGGTGCAGCTGGCGGGGCCTCAGTGCTGGTGGCTGTACAGATGCAAAGAGCAGCCCGTGTGGCCGGTGGGCCTTGTGCAGGGCTCGAACCCTCTCTGAGGTATCTGGATGTTGGTTAGTGAGAGGCCAGGTGAGAGGTCTTTGCAGTTGTGCAGGTGAAGGGTGGCACCTTGACCTCTGCTGGAGACCTGGCAAGTAAAGCGGGACGGGGGCTTGCTGGGAGGGGTTACGATGAAAGTGCTGGGGACAGTTACGGATGTGGCACTCAGGCCTGGAGGACAGTTTTGGTGTGTGGCAAACTGATGGCAACAGAAGCATCAATTGTCACATGAACTGATACAAGTCAGCGGCTTGTGGGCCCAGCCCCGCTGGGAAGGCTGCTGGAGCACACTCAGCAGGTGCTTCTCTAGTGCCTTCTGTGGGCAGATATCCTGGGCCCTGGAGATTCAGCGGTGAAGGGAACAAAGATTGTCAGTGAAGGCTGTGACCAGGGCACAGTGAGGAAGGTTTTCAATAAGGTGACTTTTATGAGGAACTTGAAGGAAAGGCTACAGACAGCCCAGGGCCGTTTCTGGGACAGTGCCTTCCAGGCAGGAAGCCACAAGGACCAGGCCAGGCAGGACTTGCTTGGCAGGTTCAAAGAGCTCTGGGGAGAACAGAGACAGAAGACAAAGGTGAGGGAAAAGGCGGGGGGAGTTTAGAACTTTGGTGCTTACTGAGGAACATGGAAGCCTCTAGAAGGCTTGAGCTCAGAGGGGAACGTGAACTGACTTGGTTTTTAGGGACCGCTGACAGCTGTGGAAGAGGTGGGGAATGAGGGTGAGGGGAGGTTGCTGTGACAATGTGGGTACAGCCGGCAGTGGCAGTCCACCTTCTGGTACTCACACCCTCTGCCGCATGCCCGTGTGGGTCTGTGTGACCAGCAAAGTGTAGACGTGATCTGGTTTTGAAAGAACGTCATGGGTGCTCAGTGGCGGCCACTCTCAGTCATTCCCAGGGGAGGCCAGCTCCTGTGTGGTGACCCCACAGCCCCACGAGCACGCTCTCAAGCAGCTCTTCAGCCTGGTCAAGCCTTCAGAGACCGCCGCCACAGTGGACATCTCAGCGCCACTTCAGGAGACGCCGATTTAAAATCGTTCTGGCCAAGCTGCGCTTGGATTCCTGGCCTTCAGCAACCGTGTGAGGTAACATGCTTGTTTTAGCTGCTAACTTTGGGGCAATTTGTTAACAAATGAATGGCTTAGTTAGGTGACGTTAAACGAAGGTGACGACAAGTTTAGAATGCTATTAGGCATTTGGTCAGAGAAGTGAGGTGACGGGGAGTGCCAGTATCAAGGTAGGGAGGGGGTAGGGAGGGCTGCAGGCTGGGTGATGGATGACAGAGATGGCAAGCAGTTTAGACAGGCCAAGTCTAAGATATTAAGACATTCAAGTGGAGACTCGAGGAGGCAGCCAGTTGTAAAAGTCAGGTTTCAGGGAAGAATCAGCTTTGGATGGTATTTAAGCCAGGAGTCTGGCTGAGATCAGAAGAGTACAAGCACATGAGGAGGTCCAGGTACTGAAACAACTTTTAAAATCTTTTTAGTTTTGTTATGGGGTATGCATGCTTGCAGAGGGTGGAGGTTAAGGAAAGTGAGAAATCACCCCCTAAGAGGGATGGCCATGCCATGGACAATCCCTTCTCTCCATTCTCCTCTTGAGATTTTGGGTGTGCATGCATGTTCAGTATGTTTTTTAAAGTTAGCTGAGTCTGGGGCTTCAATTGCAGTTGGCCCCTGACATAATTTGTAACAAGGAAAAAGAGGAGTCTCAATAAGGAAGACGGAAAGCCAGAGTGAAATGCCCTGGAAGCCAAGTGTCCAGGAAGGAGGCGGCATTCCCTGGGCCACTTGTACGGCGAGGCTGGTAAGCTGGAGACGAACAGCGAGCTGGTCTGTCTAGCAGGTGGATGGCAGCCACCCTGACAATGGGGAAGGTAGGAGAGTAAGATGAGTCGAATGGAATAAAGAGAACAGAGTGAGGAAAAGCAGGCAAGGACTAGAGAGACTTCTTTGGGGATGTTAAGGAGGATTTTTATTTCTAAGGCACATACTACCATGGGGTGGTCGTATGCTGATGAGAACGACATAGAAGATGGGACGGTAATGATGAAGTCAAGGTGGCTTCCATGGTTCTGACCTAAATCTTGAGGACTGGACATGTGAATCCCAAAGTGGGGTGCAGTCTGGAGCATTTGACAGTGCCATGGCCCTCCCAGGTGTGAGCCCACAAAGCTGTGCAACACTCAGCCTGATCACCCTTGCTGGGCAACAGTGTCCTGAGAGGAGAGGGAAGCCTGGGAGGGCCCAGAGTCTTGCAGATGCTGAGAACTCAGTGATGTGGAGGCAGAGAACACAACTTTAGCCTCTTAGACTTGGTTTCATAGTGGACTTTATTGGGAAAAGTTAGTGTAAAAAATTCAAATTCATAAAATTTAAATAAGACAGTAAAATTATACCTTGCAGCTATAGTAATCATTATAGTAATCACAAATAAGGTAAAGTCTAAATTATTGCCTAAGCAAACACTATTTTGTCAGGCTTCTGCTGCAAGCCCAAGGCAGGAAATGTCGCAATTATTAGAAGTGAGCCCAATGATGAATTTGCATTTGAAGCAGAAAGAAAGGGAAAAAGCATCGTCTGATTACAGCATCACAACATTCTACCCTGAAAAAAGCAACTTTATTAATGTCCTGCAGCAGAGTACATTAGTAATTGTAACCATGCATTAAAATTCTCATTTTATGTCATAAAGAGAGTAATCAGTTTTCTTCATGATACATTGTGTTGCTGAATTTTGTATGGTTTGTCCCTCTTAAAACATTTCTGGGAATTCTTTTTCCAGGGACTGCTTCCTAAGACAGCCTGGTTGCTTACCACAGGTCATCCTCAGTCATTTAGTACCAAAACCAACTGCCTGAACCTGGGGCCAGTGGAAGCCACTGTCTTCTGAACTGAGGTGGTGTTACAACTCCTTTTCTCAAACCACTTAGAAAATGGGCATCTCAACTTGGTCAAAAAGGTTACTAACAGGTTTATGTGGGATTCTCTTTGGTTATGGAATTTTTATTTTTATTTAAGCTTATAAAAAAATATAGCTAGAAATATGCTCTTAAATTCTAAAAGCATTTCTGACCAATTTAAACACAAAATACATCCTTGCAAAATTCATCACTTGGCCATGGTCAAAATCTGCCTGTTGCTCTATTTAGCAAATACACTCAGGTAAAGAACAGTGACTGATCAGTAGGAGTCCCGAGAGGTGGGGGCAGCTGGCTGGGGCAGCTTAGATGCTGTCCATGGCTTTGAACTCACTGAGGGCCTGCACCGGGTTCACGTGCTTCTTCTGAGATGCCCGTTTAATCTTGGTCTGTGTCTCATCTTGCTTCTCTCTCTTCACCAAGGGCTTTTTCTCAGGTGCCTTCATCTTCCAAGACACAGCAGGAAGGTTGAGGGAAGCCATTCCCTGAGACTTCTGGTACTTGGTGGAGGCCACGTAGGATGCCTTCACTGTCTGCACCACGGCGTTCATCAGGTTCTTGGCTGCCTGAATCAGGGACATGGCGCTGTCCACCTAAAAGGCAGAGATGCAGCAGTGAGCAGCACAGGCTTGACCTCGGCCCCCTGCTCTGGGTCCCAGAGTTAGTGCATTATAGCAGTCCCGCTACAAATCAGCCATGTTGATGGCTGCTCCTATCCCAGATCCTTTTTAAGAAGCCAAGAGGATGACAAATGCAGGAGGCACCATTACCTTACGCACCCCAGCCCTCCGTATGCTGATATTCACTCCATCCACTGGGGGTGGGCGTGTACCTTTTGATCATGTCAGGCCAACCGAGACAGAACCCCTTGCCCTTCACTGTTTACAGTCACCTCAGAGCAGCTCTCCTCCCTTCATTTCGAGAATATGCAGGGATTACTTCCTACAGAGAGCACTTATGGTATAACCAAATGGAATCACCCTGTTCAACATAAAAAGTTTTTTTAATTGCCAGAGGGTTTGCTCACCAGAGACACACACACAGAGAGAATCAGAAAAAGTGGGAGAAAGCACCCCCTAACGGGGCAAGGTCACGCCTCAATCCCTTCTCCATCCTGTTGGGATTTGGGACATGCACATGTGCCCAGTATGCAAACGCTGTTTGTTTTGGGGGATCTGAATCATGGTTTGCCATGTGGGACCCAGCTCTTTTAACATGAGGCTATGGGGCCATCCACAAAATTTACTTCTTTTGAAGAACATTCAACGGGATCAACAGAAGCCCTGAGGACACGGTGGAGCCCAATATATGCAATGCAACTTCCTTGTCCTCTGCCAAAGTGACAGGAGCCAGGAACTGGCAAAAGGAAAAGGAAGAGATGGGGTAGAACCCTTTTGAGAAAGCCCCTATCTGCATCAACTCTACAATTTTTGAGCAGGCATAATTCCTTTCTGGGGAAAGAGAACAAAGATAAAAATACATTTTTCCAGTGAGTTAGCCAGCCACAGTCCAGTCCTTGTGGTGACTTTTGGCTGTCACCCACCATGCCCAGCTAAAAAGAGCCACAGTTCAGCAAGAGCAGATGATGAGCAGCCTTTGGCCTCCAGGAAGTGAGTGGAAACTTGGGTTCTGTGCAGCACCCTTCTGAGTTCAGGGCAGACAAGACCTGTGTGTGGACAGGAGGCTCTTCATTTTAGCAGGGTCGGCACATACCCTCTGACCTTTTCTCACAGATAACACTTACCCCAGAGACGACAAGCTCTCCACCGAGGTTCTGCACTTCGGCCTTGACTTTGCTGCAGATGTTGAGCTGGTGGCAGTAGAGGGCGATGCGCTGCAGGTAGGCCAGCAGGTCCTGCTTGCAGGCTGAGTCTGGGCACTGATGGGAGAGCAAGCTTAGCATCGAGCACCTTGGTCCTGGCCCAAACAACACCCCCATTCCCAGGGCTATTTCTGAAAAGCTCAGTGTGGCACTAACACTTTCATTTTTCTTGCCAGAGTTAAAGGCAAGGGAGATGAATTATCCCATAAACGGGGCCATCCCCACTGCCACAGCCACACTTTGGCTCTCACGGCAGGGCAGGAACCCGTGGCCCTTCAAGGTAAAACAAAAATCGCCTCAGCAAGCAAGAGCCTGGTTACTAAGAGAAGTCAGAAGGTTTTGTGCTGGATAAAATGACCATCCAAACACACAGGAAATACGCAATGACAGGAGATACTCACTTTGGGCAAAATGGAGCATAAATGAATAAGCCAAAGCAAGGAATAGACAACCTGGGGATGGTGAGGTCTTGACTAATCAGGGAAAATGGTGACCCTCCCCAGTTCCAATCTTGCTGCCAAATCTCAGGGCCGGCTTAGAAAGCTTTATCCAAAGACAGAAATAGCACTTAAGTATTTAAAGGAAACATTTTCCCCCAGTGAGAGTAAGGCATAGTAACAGAGTTGCATAAAAACGAGGCCTTGCAGACCATACTGAGGACTGAATTTTCTTCTAAAGACCCACTGTAGCAGGGCAGACTACATCAGATCTGCACCGTAAGATGACAGCGTTGACAGCTGTGAGGAGAATGGAGTGGAGAGAGGAAAATGCAGAAAATTAGAAGCCACAATGGTCTAGGCAGGAAGCTCTGGAGATCTGGATTGGGCAGGTGGTTGCAGACAGGAAAAGGCAAGATACTGTCAAGATCTATTTGTCGAGTCGAGGCCACAGGACTTACTACTGAATTGCACGAAAGAGCAGAGGGCCAAGGATGACTTCACAAGCTGTGTTATAACGAGACAGTTGTCACTCATCCTGCAGCTTAGATAAGAGTGGAGGTGGGATTGCAACTACAGAGAAAAACTGTAGAAGAGCTTCTCTGGTAACTCTAGGAGCAGCAGGAGAATGTGACGTAAAATTCCCCAGAGTGTGGGGACCACATTTCTTCTTCTTTTTTTGGGGGGGGAGAGATTTTTGCTATAGGGCGTGTGCGCTTGCCAGACAGACACAGAGAGACATAGAGACAGAAAGTGAGAAATCACCCCCCAGGGGGGATGGTCACGCCGCAATCCCTTCTCCTCCATTCTCCTCTCGGGATCTTGGACACGCACACACACGCGCCCGGCATGAGTTTTAAGCCACCGGGTCCGGGATGCGAGCTGCGGTCGACTACGTGGGAGTCCAGCGACATAGCCATTACGCTAACTGCTGGTTCCCGGGACCATATTTGTTGATGTATCAGTATGAGGTAATACAGGCATGAATGTTGAGTGGCTCAGAACACACAGTGCTGAGGACGCAGAAGCCTATCTCCAGCTGGGCACATCAGCCTTCCAAAGCACTGGCCAAATGGGCTCCTGGCTTTTAGAGGAAATAAATCATCATGAGTGGGCTCCTAGATATCCGGTTTCAGTGTCAGGGTTTATAGACGCAGCTCCTGGCCCGAGCCGACGTTCTGGAGGGAACTGAGAGACAATGAACAACAGTCGGTGGCAGAGGCTGATCTCAGCTAACAAGCAATAAAGGCCTGCAGGACACACACACTTGCTCCCGACATGAGCTCTACCACAAACTGGACCTAGTCCCTGAAGCCTGTCAAAGAAACAGGGATTCGGAAATCATTCAAAATCAATGCTTGGATGAATCAAGTAGGATCGCAAGTTAACAGCTTCGAGAGACGACTGACTAGCACGGTGGCCCATGAATGGACCAAGCGGGGCACCTGAGCCCCCGGATGAGCTTAGGGACCCACGTGGCAAGCCTGTCACTTACATGATCTGCGATAGTGCGGCCAAGCTTATCCATCCTGGATCCTGCCTCAGCGATTTTCTTGGCAGCACTAATCACATCTGATGTATTTTTGAGTGGTCCTTTTCCTCTGGAAAGAGAGAAACAAGGATCACTTGCACATGAAGCCCCTCATATTGGAGATGGGGCAAAGATGGCCACAGAGCAGCCTGGCCCGTGGGAAGGAGAGCTGCCCTCGTGTGCAGCCGGGGGCAGGGGCACTGCTGACCGGGTGAAGTCAGTCATCTCCATCATAATCATGCACATCTGCTTAGCCAGCACGATGATGTCGTTGCCACTGTCGTCCCATTTGGACACTTCGGCATCCAGCTTGCTCTTTTCCTCCTGGAAGCTGGCCACCTGTTCCGCAATCTTCGCTTTTTGCTCCTGGGGAAGCTGAGCCATGATCGCCTACAATCAGAAGCACAGAGAGCTCTTACATAAAGAGAATATCAAGTTCTCACAGTGCATTAGCCAAGAATATTTCCAACAAGCAATCTATGACATAGGTAGGATAATGCTTTAATAGATTTCGTTTTGCCTGAAGGGCTATTTCTTCTCATTTTTCACAGAAGTTTGCAGCATTCTGAATTCCCGACCCACTTTCATGAGCAAGTTTTAGTGTGGAGGGAGAGAATACAGGGGTAGCGAGCTCCTGTGCAGGCTTCGTGACCACCTACACTGGGACAGAGCCTGGTTGGCATTAATTCTTTACAAGTTTCGTCTTCTAACTCCTGCAGTGGGGACAGGAAATGGCAGAAGGAGTAATGAATGTGTGGACCCTTTCCCTGGTGGGCCCTGAATGGACATGTCCACCTTTTCAAGGTGAACTGGAAGTGGTCTTAGAATGCAAATTCTGAAGAAGGCAGATGAAGAGAATGTGCTAAGGAATATATATTTTAGCTACTCAAGCCATTTAAACCATATTAAAGCAGCCTGTTGCTCACCTCGAGCCCACAGGCTAGGGCTAGGGCTCCTCCCTCTCAGCTTCCCAAAGTGCTCATGACCGAGTGGGACCGAAAGCAGAGATGTGCTCACACACAGTTCAAGATGGATTTCCAAGGAGTGGGGGGAAGAAAAAGACTCTACAGAAATATTTCTTGGCGTCCTCCCAAAAACAGAAATGCTATTGATTGAACATTTAATGACTCAAATGAATGCAGTGGCTCTGACTAGTTTTATTGAATGTACCACTGTTATTTTGTTTAAACCCATGAATAATTAAATAGTTCATACCCATGGGATCATTGAGACAGGCAAAAGCAGCAATCTTCTTCAAATTTCACAACCCTTTTAACAAATGTTGCATTGACTAGATCCTAGGCCTTTCCTGACCCAGGCCTCTATCATACACCAAAGCCTCAGGGTGCAGCTGAGGAGGCCCACGGTCCACCCTGCTTGCTCCCAGCTGAGGAGACATTTTGGAGGAACCTACAATGGATTAGCAGGTGTCACGACTTAGGTTAAGTTCAGACACACTGCCGGAGAAAAAGAAAAAAATGTTGTTCTGAATACAGACAGTGTTTTCCTGGAAAAGAAAAGGCAAGGCCTGGTAGGCCTTGGATAGGGAAGGTCTGCAAAACAAGTTAAAATGCCCCAAGGAGCACTTCCTTACCCGAGCACTTTGGCCAGCTATCAGCTGATCATCTTCTGTCTGGACACTTGTCCTACTTCTGACATCGAAATCTTCCGTCTCAAAATCAGAGTCATCCAGCTCCTCAGGGGTCTGCACCAAGACAGAGACAGTAAGTCAGATGCGATGCCAGGCCTTCAGGCATCCTGAGCCACTCGGCCAGAAGCACTGAGGCCCAGAATCCTGGATTTTCATGTGTAGTGCTGCAGAAAAGGGTGGGGAATACAGTTAAACAGTCACCTCCGAGCCCCTGCTGCTGTGCACTAGCACACTCTAAGGAGCCCGAGCTTCTTAACAGTTGCAGGACTGTTTCTTTCACTGAGTCCAAACTCTTATCTGATAGAAGGTTTTCACTTTCTTTTTTTTAAAGAGAGACTTTTGCTATAGGGTGTGTGCTCGTTGGAAAGACTGGAAGCGAGAAATCACTTCCAAGAGGGGATGGCCACGCTGCAATCCCTCTCCTCCATTCTCCTCTCAGGATTTTGAGCATGCATGCACAAGTGCCCAGCATGAGTTTCAAGCTGCTGGGTCCAGAAGTCGAACCATAGTAGACTATGTGGAAGGTCCAGGGATATAACCATTAAGCCATCTGCTGGTCCCTAATGTACTTAACACCTGAGTTGTAAGACAAAGGTGAAACTGTCTTGGGTGGAAAGGGGGCCATCTTAAAAATAAGGAGTTTTATACAGCACTCAGATTCATATAACTTTCCTACGTTATGACAAAAATAAATACTGGGCCTTTTCTTGGGTAGCAAAGGCTGCTTTCAGTATCGGGTGTCACAC
>NW_006207460.1:1259797-1262535 GCF_000334495.1 Tupaia belangeri chinensis | reverse complement strand
ATCCTAGAGTCCTGCGGACTTGCTGACACAAAACAGTGCTATCACTTACTGCTTTAATGCTCTGTCACAGACACCCTGAGTGTCCGTGTGTGCTATGCTAAATCCGCTAGGTTTTCAAAAGGCTGCCTCCTTTCATTTCCACTTCCACATCTCCCTAGCAGCCCAACTCCAAACCAAAACCTGTTCTTGCCAAGAAAACCAATCAACTCTTTCATTCATTCATTCAAATATTTGTTGAGTATCTGCATGGGAAGCATAGTTCTGGGTTCCAGAGACATAAAATGACTAATATGGACAGAAGTTCCTGCACTCTCACATTTGGCGGGGAGGAGGGATTGGTGTGTGCATGACTGTGGCGGTGACCCTTCAGTGTTATAAATAAATGAAGCCACGAAGGGAGTCTGTAACTCAATATGGGTGGTCAGGAAAGGTCTCACGGGAAGGTGTCCTTGAGGCACTGTGGGGAAGAGAGTTTGCTTGCAAAACTGGATGAAGGGCAGGGAGACCATAAATGACAACTCAACTCTCTGGTTTCATGTCACAGGCTTAGCTGGAGCCCTGGGAGCAAAGCAGAGAAGCAGCAGGAGATGGGTGAGAGAGGTGAAGGGTTCAGGTCCTCAAAGGCCTTCCTGGCCAGAGTAAGGGCTGGGCAACATGAGCAGTCTCTGGAGAGTTTAGAGCAGCGGAGAGATAATAGGATCCAACTGAAGTGCAAGGTATCTTCCGGCTGCTGTGTACACGAGACTGTAGGCACCTTGGGATGGACTGGGAGACCAGCTGAGAGACACCTGGAAGAATCAGTGAGCGATGCGGTGGCTTAGGCTAGGATGGGAGTTTCTCTCTTTCTTTCTTTTTTAAGTAACTGGAGGGTACATGGACTCAGAGACAGACAGAGAAAGAGGTATCCCCGATGGGGGATAGAATTTGAACATGTAAGACAGAAAGGAAAATCAAGGGAGAATCCAAGGTTTGGGTCTGAGCAAGGGAAGGAGTTGCTGTCAACTGACAGGTGAAGATCAGGTAGGACAAGCTGCTGGTGGAGAGAAGGTGCTCACTTGTGGGCACGGAGAGTGAGAGAGGGAATTCGTGAGCTGGCTAGACGAGGATGGGATTCAGAAAGTCAGCCTCTGTGTGGGATTCTCAAGTCTTTAAATACCATGGGAATGTGGGCAGAAGAGGTCAAGGACTTCAGACACCAATGTTAACAGGCTGAAAACACAGAACTGGAAAAGGATGGGGGCTGAGAGATTGTCTCTCGTAAGATGGGAGAAATAACCGTGTACTTGGAGAAATAACCGTGTACTTGGAGAAAGGCACAGGAGGCAAGGGGGTGAATACAAAATCTAGTGTGTCCCAGTGCAGGGGACAGCTTCAGCGAGGAGCACAGACAGGGATATCCACAGCGCCTGAAGGACTAGCACAGACACAGTAAGGCAGTGAAGCCAGCAGGACTGGGGCTCAGGTGTGGGAGGGCTGAGGTGAGGAGAAAGGGCAGACTCTGAGGCCAGAGTGGAATGCTGAGGTTCCAGGGATACGCAGGTGGCAGTGACGTTGCAGGGAACCAAGCGCTCCCTACTGGTGATAGCTTCAGCACAGCCGGGTGTCCATGCAGAGCTTTACTGTGTAGTCGGAGAGCAGGGTCTCTGCAGGACTAAACTCGTGTACGGAGGAAAGTGGGGCAGAGAAATGGTTCTATTGGTGAACTAGAAACTTGAAGCCAGAGGAGTGAATTGAGACTCAAGGGACAAGTGGGGAGGATGCTGGCGGACTCAAAGAACTGCCTGGATTCACAGTAGCAGACCAAGCTGAATGAGGAAAGTGGGATGAGGGAGGAGGGTTGTGGGTACAAGGGCTGAGGGGTGCCTATGAAGAGACATTAGGCGGTGGTGGTGGTTGTGGGGGGGATTTCAAAACCTGAGAGGCTCAGGAATTGGCAGAGTGATGCTTGAATTAAGACAGCAGGAGAGTAAGCAAGGAGCTAAGCCCAGATGTCTTGCAGGCCTCCCCTCTGCCCTCACTAGAGGTCTTCCTACTGGCCAGCCTCTGCCTCCATCACACAGCACTTGCCTGACTGTCCAGAAGGAGGTTATGTTGAGACCTCTGTCACTCACATGTTCCAGCCTAGCACTGAGCATGGGAAGAAACAGCTATTGCATGCCAGGCCGAGCTGAACCTATCCCCTGCGTTTCATCTCAGCAGAACCCAAACTCCCATGATTTCCATTTTTAAGAGAAAAAAAGAGAGAGATGAGAGAACTTGCTGGGAGGGGTTCTAGCTACCTGCCTATTCTTGGGATGTGCTTCCCCAGGATGGAGCTCTGGAATCTGCAATCATCTGGAATGAATTCAAGTTCAGCCTGCTTCAATCCCTAAAGGATTAACCCTCAGACAGCCAACTGTTCCTCTTTATCATTAGGTTTCTTTTATTCTATTTCTAGGTGTAGATCAGCATGGAAAAAATACTGGAAAAATAAAGCTGTGTACGTTAGCGCTGGTGTAGGTGACTTGGGGCCCTTTCAGTGACAGCCTGTGGTTTCCTTGAGTTTACTCAGACCAGGCCTTTGCTGAACATGGGTTCTTCTTTGGCACAGCAGCAAGAATGAAGAAGCAACAGCTGCCACGCCAACTTGCTGCCCTCACCTGTAACATGCCTGGGTAGGCCTGGGGCCTGCAGGGGCAGCCAGCAGTCAACCATGAAGCTTGAATCTTCTCTTTCCTCTTTGCCTCAGTGAGAAGAGC
>NW_006207460.1:1231650-1259766 GCF_000334495.1 Tupaia belangeri chinensis | reverse complement strand
GGTCTAGCAGCACTTTCTACATTCCACCAACATGAGTCCAGCCTATGCATGGCCTAACACATGGCCTGTTTCCAGCTGACACTCTGGCTATGTTCCACAGCCTGCCAGGCGGAGGGGGTAAAAAATGGGACAAGTCTTGCCTGTCCTAGGAGATTTGACTATGAAAACCATGAAGGTGTTAATGGTCTCTCTCTCTTGATGTGACTAGATCAACAGGGCAGCAAAGTAGTCACCAATGCGGACAGCTTTGCCACAAGGGTGGGGCCTGGGTAAAGTCCTGAAGAGAGGTGGGGATGTCCAGGGAGCCCGGGGAGAGTATTCGAAGGCCCCACTCTCAGATACCAGACCAACGTGCCTATGCTCAGAGCATTGTGCAAGGGATCAACTGGTGTGGGCCCACACCCTGGGGAGTTATTACGGAGGGGCTGGTAGTTTTTGAAACCCCTTTGCTCATACCACCCCAGAGAATGTCCTAGACTTTTTCTCATGTGGTGAGAACTGTTGCTTTCTCAGAAACACTGGGTTGACTGGGGCCCAGAGCAGCTGACACATTCATTCAGCTATGGGCAGAGGAGCTCAAGGCTTGGTCATGAACTGGGCACATCATCATGGTGCCAGAGTCCGTCATCCTCGCCCCGAGCTCACTGGAGTTCTGGCCTGCTTGTCTACAGCCCCTACAAGAAGAGGACACTCCATGCAAAAAAGAGCTTCAACCTGAATTAAGGAAATACTTCTTACGCTAAAATTAACTTTAAAATCTTTATTTTCTGTCATTCTCCTTGTAACTCAAACTGAAGCCCCATATTATGGTGATTATTTGCCTTAAATTAAATCGTCACATCCTACTCATGCTATCTCCTCTTCTCGGCCCAAGTTTGGGCTCTAACTTGCAACTAACAGTCATTGTAGACAATGTAATTAAATATATCTCATTCTAACAGCTTTCAGATTCATGGTTTTAATATACTGCCACTGCATCTGCTGAGTTCCAGAATGACGCATTGCTCAAGTTTAGCAAATGATAAGAAAGAAGCTGTTAAAATGTCTGAGATGCATTTACTCACCCTTATCATCAGCACCGCTTTCCTGATGTCCCGGATGCCATCATACACCAGGCGGGAGGCATCGATAAACTCGTTTTCATCCATGGGCTGGGCAGGGTCGGAGCTGAGGGCTTCCACGGCTGCTTCTACTTGCTCGGTAAAACGTGGCATGACTGTGGAGAAAATAGGTACGGCAGATCCCCGTGGTGAGCAGAAATCAGTATTCTACCAGCCCCTCACTAAATCCCTCAGTCAGACAGAAAGAGGCGAGGCTTATGATGAAAAGCCTCTGCTTCTACCTATGTGAAGGGTATTTATAACTGAAATAAATTAAATGCAGGATTTCACGAGACACAAATCATCTTCCTTGTCTTCGACCAGATTCTGCAATGTCGAGTTTGGATGGCTGAGAACTTAAAGTGGGAATAATGTGAACTCTTGCTCAGGAACGGGATCCATCTTCACTTAGTATTTGCTCGCTAGTAGGGGACTTAACTCCCAAGTTCATCTTAAGTAGTATGTTCAGAACTAGTCCCATAACTACTTACACGTGAAGGAAATGTGTAGCGTGAGCCCTGAATTTGGCTGACCAGTTTCTCACAAATCTGACATACCACCTGAACTCTTAAAACCAGAGCTGAATTCTAAATCTGCTTCCTAAACACAGAGCCTGAGCTAAAGCAGGATGGCCTGCTCCGCTCGGGGCCATCTGTGTGTGGGCAGCATAGTAAAGGGAGAAAGTTTCCATACCTGTGTTGGAGAGCAGTTTGGTAGCTTCCAGAACCTTCTCGGTGTATACTCCTGGCTCATAGTTGTCCATCTCTGAGGTAACCACATGAATGACCCGGGCTGCCCGGCCTCGAATTGCACCAGCTGTACGATCCAGCCCATCCACATCTTTTTCTTGGAGAGCAATTACGCATTTGTTCACATCTTCCAAAATGTGATTCTCTGAGGAACAAGCAAAAAGCTGAATGAGGGAAGAGGCCTTCCACTAGAAGGTGGCAAATGCAAGTTGGCATCTATCATTTATTGAGTATTTGCTCGAGCCAGCCACCGAGCAACTATATGTATCATTTCACGGGGGAGATCAGATGAACTGTTCCACAGAAACTCAATCTGTGATCACCCCTAAGAATAACAATCTTCATTCCAGATTTAAAAAAAGGAGAGATGCCCATTTTTGAAGCATATTCATTCTGCAAGCCAGGCAGAATATTCTCATCAAAGAAATTTTAATAACTCCTCTTTCTCCTTGGCTGACTGTGTGGTTCAAGTCCTGAACAGAGCAGCTTTAAAAACATGCTAGGCATGTGTGTGTGTATGCCCCTAAATCCTCAAACAAGAAATGATTACAGCACGGCCATCCTCCTGGGGGCGGGGAGTGCTTTCTCACTCCCACCCACACGCCACACAGACACCCGCCAGCAAATTTAAAAAATAAATGACTTCTCTTAAATTATTTCATTGAAGAACCAGCAGTTAGCGTAATGGCTATGTTGCTGGACTCCCACATAGTCAACCGTGGTTCGCGTCCCGGACCCGGTGGCTTAAAACTCACGCCGGGTGCATGTGCGTGCCTGCCCAAGATCCTGAGAGGAGAAAAGAGGAGAAAAGATTGCAGCGTGACCATCTCCCCTTGGGGGTGATTTCTCGCTTTCTGTCTCTCTGTCTCTCTCTGGCCAAGTGTGTGCACACTATAGCAAAAACCTCTCCCCGTCAAAAAAAATTCTTAAATAATTTAAAACTTAAATTTAAAAAATTAAAAATGTAAATTTAAAAAGAA
Source organism: Tupaia belangeri chinensis (assembly GCF_000334495.1). Classification (NCBI taxonomy): domain Eukaryota; kingdom Metazoa; phylum Chordata; class Mammalia; order Scandentia; family Tupaiidae; genus Tupaia; species Tupaia belangeri. Next base: position 1,256,937 of record NW_006207460.1, on the reverse strand, counting down.
TTATTTATTGGGACCAGCAATTAGCATAATGGCTATGTCGCTGGACTCCCACATAGTCGACCGCGGTTCATGTCCCGGACCCGGTGGCTTAAAACTCATGCCGGGCACGTGTGCATGCCTGCCCAAGATCCCGAGAGGAGAATGGAGGAGAAGGGACTGCGGCGTGACCATCCCCTCTGGGGGGTGATTTCTCGCTTTCTGTCTCTATGTCTCTCTCGGGGAGCGCGTGCCCCCTATAGCGAAAACCCCCCCCCCCCCCCCCCAAAAAAATTATTTCATTGACCTTCTCCCCCAGATCGAGTTTAAGTTAGAACAAAAGTTTAGTATCAGGCTTTTTATGCATTAGGTCCCTATAGCCTCCGTCCAGGAGATGCTGATAATATTTAAACAATCTACCAAGAATGCCTCACACAGGCCTAAGATAGGAGAAAGTTATGGAAAGAAGGTCAAAGCCTCCTCTGGAAGGCACTGAAAAGAAATATTTAGTAACCTTTTCATGGTATGCAGATGGGTATGTTGTGATATTTACAGGGTCCCTGGAGACAGAAATCCTTGAATGCTTTGAAGCTGACAAGTGGCTTCTACTGGTCATAGAGCTAGATCTGGAGGACCCACCAGCACTACTTTTCCTTAAAGCAAAGAGCTTGACACTGCAGTTTCCAGGAACCCCAGAGGAAGAGGTTCGTTTGTTCAACCTCAACTATAATAGCAAAATGAAAAACACCACAATGTCTAAGAGAAGAGTAGATAAATGAGTCACAGGAACTATGCGGTGATTAAAAATGGACACGACAGCCACGTGGCATGGTCACTAAGGTGGCTAAATCCCATATGGCTGACTGCATGGTACAAGTCCTGGCCACAACAGCTCCAAAACCATGAAGGGCGTGTGTGTGTGCCCCAAATCCTGAGAGAATGGAGAAGGGGTTGCAGCGTGGTCATCCCACTGGAGGATACCTTCTCTGTCTCTCCGGCTAGCACAAGTACGTTCCAGCAAATTTAAGAAAAAAAGGATGAGGCAGGTCTGTAAGGGTAGTTCTAGAATAGTAGGCAGGGAGAATATTCTTGCTGATCCAGAACCACAGAGACTGCCAACAAACAGTCCACGTGATGGGGCCACCCAGATTCCATGTGGTGGGCAGGCAACACTTCGGAAAGTCCTCAGGTCATCACCTGGCCATTTCCGTCCTGCCTGGAGAGGAGGTTTCTCTGAGACATGTTAAGAATTCTTTGAAGCAGTATCTGTCAGAGACCTGTTCACTCCCCAAAGCCAGGCGGGTAGGTGGTGTAGTAGGGAAAAGGTCTTAGTCTCTTGGTAAGAGCCAGAACAGTCACAGCAAATGTGATTTCTTTAACTAACACAACTGGGGACCAGCAGATGGTGTAATGGTTACACTGCTGGACTGCCATGTAGTCAACTATGGTTCAAGTCCTGGACCTGGTGGCTTAAAACACATGCTGGGCGCATGTGTGTGTGTGCTCAAAATCATGAGAGGAGAATGGAGAAGGGATTTGGTGTGGCCATACTCCCTGGGGGTGACTTTTCACTTTTGGTCTCTCTGGTGAGCAACATGCCCTATAGCAAAAATTCTCAAAAAACAAAACAAACCCCCCCCACACACACACATCTGGACAGGTTTTTGCTATAGGGTGCGTGCGCTCACCAGACACACAGAGAGAGACAGAAAGACAGAAAGTGAGAAATCACCCCCCAGGGAGGATGGCCATGCTGCAATCCCTTCTCCTCCATTCTCCTCTCGGGATCTTGGGCATGCATGCACACACGCCTGGCGTGAGTTTTAAGCCACCGGGTCCAGGACTTGAACCGCGGTCATCTACGTGGGAGTCCAGCGACATGGTCATTACACTAACTGCTGGTCCCCTGGACATGTTTTTTTGTAGATCTGGCTACCTGATGCTTTCACGTGTCATTATCCAGAACTGGTTTCTGATTTAATCCACTTCTAAAAGCCACTGTTCCTTTTTCACAGCTTCTTCTAAAATAATCCTGTTATTCATGACAATATTTGGAAGGGAGATAACAGTAAGTCTGACCAACTCTTAAGATATCCAAAACAAGAAACTGGTCACCATGCGATTTCCTCCTATCCCAAGATAAGCTAGAGCAAAGAATAGAGTCACCAAGGTGCCATATCTTTTGGCTTCCGGATGCCTTGTAGGCCACAGAACCCTCTCTAGTTCCCAAAGACTATAGGCAGAGACTCTAGAAGTGTGAGGCCACATGTATGATGGAGTAAGAAACATCGTGGTAATGAAAAACTAACAACATTGAAAAGATGGGGCCAGCAGGTGGAGTGATGGCTAAGGTGCTGGACTCCCACTTGGCCGGCCATGGTTTGAGTCCCGGACCTGCCTGCTGGCTTGCTCGCTCACTCTCTCTCTCCTTCTCTCTCTCATGAACGCACATGTCCTACAGCATATTAAGAATTAATAATAAATAAAATTAAATAACTGGAAAAGTTTTGCAGTTAAAAACAAAAAGATACATCATGACTTTTCCAACAACCCAACAATTTTAGAAATCTGAAAAGAAACTTTATAAAAACATCTTTACAGAGAAAGCCAGGAAATAGTAAGACTTGCTATTATCACAATATAATTAAGACCATATTTTGATCTTTACCACTTCAAAAATTATGAGACTTCCCAGAAAGTCTTTCCAATGCACTATTAGAAAGTTAACATATTAAACTTCTAATGCAAACTTTAGAGGGGGGATATTTGAACCAATTATGATTATTTTGAGTCCATCACAAGCAAACTGTACTATACCTACCTATCATACAAGGCCCTGGGTTAAAAACGACTAGTTTTACTGAGTGGAACCTAACACTGATGTGGAAAGATTCTCTTGCATCACTAGGGAAAGGAAAGGGATAAAAGAAAAGATGTTGCCAACCAAACCATGAGCCCCGGTGCTTTCTCACATCACTGACTCGAAGACTCACCCCTGTCTCAGGACTGGTACCGGGTACCGGGTACGAGGCAGGCAGGGCGGCAGCGCAGGCGCAGACCCTCTCAGTATCAGTGGAGCACGACATTCTTATCTGCTCATTAAACAAAGTGACCCAAACATCCGCCGAAGATTTGGCAACCTCATTTAGACACTTCTATGTTTTAAAAATCCATTTAGTCTTTCTTGAATCCATACTGGCTTTCTTCCAGATGAACCCAAACCAGGAAAGAGTACGCCGTTCTTCAGCGACAAGGGAAGCCTTCTATTTCCGGAAGCTGACTGAAGTAATATCCCTGCAGCCAAGTCTAGCTGAGACCAACAAGCACCCGGGAGACAGCATGGTACCTGCTCTCTAAACCTGAACCTTAAGACAAATAAGTCCACTGGTTATGAGCAGAAGTGGGGGCAAGGAGGTACCCACACCAACTGAAACCATAGCTTCTACAGTTCCAAGGAAGCTCAGCATAGGCCCATCACGAGCAGACACACCACTCTGTGCCTCATCAAAAACGAATGCTCAATACTGTCTGTATGTGTAGGTGTGCTTTCAAAAGGAAGGAAAATCACACACACACCAGTCGACAAGTATGCACAGCTACGGTGTAAATTAACACAAGATATTATGGACACTCACTTGAAAACCTTTCTATGTCTGGCCCTACAGATTTACTTCATTTTAATGGCTGAATAGGGCCCTACTAAATAGATGGAAGGGATATACTTTACTTATTTTTCTTAGACACTTTGGTTGAAGAAAACACCCTGTACAGGTATTCTGGCAAGCATTTGTGACATTTCTCTAGGGAAAATTTCTAGCAACGAGATGCCTGAGTTAGAGACAAACATGTTTAAAGCAGTGGTTCAGCACCTAATTGCCCTCCAGGAACCATGCCAACTGGCATTCTCCAGAATGGCTGCAAGAGCTTCAGTCCACCATGTATAACAACAGGGCCTGATCATCGCACCTTCTGCCCTAGATATATTTATCACCGCAGCCTTGCACATATAAGAAATGATAAGATTGTTTCATACTTTAGGTAGAGGACTTACTCTAGACCAGGCACTGCTCTGAGTGCTTAACATTTAATTCTCTATGTGGGCAACTTTTTAAAAAATCACCATTTATCAAGGAGGAAACAGGCACAGAAGGTCTGAGCGGCTTGCCCAGGGTCACAGAGCTCATCAGGTATAGGAGTTAGAAATAAATCATTCTAATTTCACCACTACCTATATCACTTCCTCCAAAGAGAGAAACTCTCATCTACAGTTTTGCATTTTATGCAGTTAAAACACAAAATCAAAAATTAAGTACAATAATTCTTTTATTTAATGGCCTCCTAATTAGACCAATTTCTTTGGACATACTGACAATTAATGAAGATGACAAATCTGGGCAACTCACTTGTTACCCAAATTATTTAATGCAATATATTTGTTTCCAAAAACATTTGGTAAGAAATGTGGTAATAAACCAATTAGAATTATTCTATGCAATCACTTCCAGTGCCAGTCCCAAACAGGATGGTCCCATGTCTCCCTGTATCAGGGGCGGGGTACCTGTCATCTGGCTAACAAGAGCCTTGGAGTAGTTCATGGCGTGAAGACCCTGTTGAAAGTGTCTGTCTCTGTCTCTTACTTGCTCAGAGAACAAACAAACAAGCTTAAACAAAGTAAAAATAAAGGAGCCAAAACTTCAACTTGTAAGCAGAATAAGCAGATGAGAAAGTAAACCGCATTTCCATGGGAAATATTTATCAAATACAATTCAAATGAAAATCAAATAGTCTTTATCACTTTGATAAATTTCAAATCAGTCTCCTTGAAGATCAGTCAATATAAATATATTCTTGGTTTGCTGAATGTTCTCTAGCATCTTAAAACACCTCCACTATTTACAGGAAACATTCTGAATAGGACAGCTTGGAGAAGAGGTTGTCCCATTCCCTCTTCTCAGGGAATAACATCCATGCCCCTCTCTTTATCTGTAATTGCGTGTGTCTTGTATTTGACATGCTGTGAACCAAGTTGCCCCCTGCCCGGCAACCTCATATTGTGTTGGTATCGGGGTTCTGGGGGCTTCGCCAGGTTATATATAAGATGACGGTTACTGTTCTTTCTCTATTCACGTGAGTGTGTGAGTGCAACTGTGAGTAAAAGAGTGAGAGGTAGGGATGCGGCAGAGAGAGAGGTGAGCACCCACCAGAGTCTGTCACGCTGTAACCCGCTTCTTCCGGATCATCAGATTTCAGGCACTAAAGCATGTGCTTAGCATGTTTCAGGCTGACCAGGCCAAGGATCTGAACCTCAGTCACCATGTAGGCTTGGCTTCTCTTGAGTAACATTACCTCTATGCCACTGAGACGGGCCTCTTTAATTTTTTTTGAATTAATGTCCTCCATGAGAGAGAGAAGGGCAGAAACAGGCAATCCTAACGCCACTTCCTCCATCGCCGCCATCTCAGACAGCCCAGCTAACAGGCACGCAGGCCCAGCATGTTCAGGGAGGTCCCAAGATAAAAACTCAGGATGTTTCCCACTGGGTCCTGTTGTGTTACCACTGCTCCACCACCTGCCTTGACCATAAGACATCACAAATGAGAACATGGTTTGCGTAAGTATGAGGGAACTTCTGGAACCAACAGACGGAATAATATCCTGGAATAATAAAGATGAAGTAGCAGCAGATCCTTGGCCTGTTCTATAAATAACTTCTCCTGGAGGGGTTCTCAATAAGTGGGCATAGCAACAGCAAACAACCAGCCTCTGTGGGTTCTAAGAGAGAATCTGATGGTAGGATATCATTAGTGAAAACATTCCACAAAACCACTCACACTGCCAAAGGGATTCAGGTCCTACGTTACAGTAGGAAGCAACTACTTCAAACAGCGATGCTTACTTTTCCTTTAGGGAAACAGGCAGCCCCTACTCAGAAACATGCTCATCTCACCATGTGTCTCAGGGCCAGGGACTTCTTGTCTAAATACTGACCATGACTGCCCACCAAGGCTGTGTCAAGAGAGATGGGGAGACATCTCTAGTCCCCTACATAAAAGGGCCTCCTAAAACTGCCATGGGTGAGGTAGGTAAGGTGAATTAGTCATTCTAGGAGAAATCTCCAGGCACCTGTGGCTCCTCCTTTTGTCCTATCCTCCTAAAGAGCACACCATACAAATCAGAGGAATTGTAAATAATCGCCTTGCCCTATTAGTTACATGACATTCCACAGAAACCTGTGACAGAACATTAAAAAAACATGCCAAACAGACCTCTCAAGTTCAGATGCTCTGAAAACACCACCACCTCCTGACTGAGAGAATTGTTCCATGTTTTTATTTGCTAAATAGAAACTGTCTAAACTCTTTTCCATCAAGTCTACCCTCTCTTATATATTTGCATAAAAATTGAACACACTCACCAGACAAAAGTGTATCTGTTGAAGAATTTGATTTCTCTCTACCATTCTTTTATCTTATGTTATATATCCTAAAGATACTTCTGGATCCCGCTAAATGATGCTGCAGAATCCTTTTGTTCTCTGAAGAACGATGCATGAGGGATATTTGATTCTATTACATTTTATTTTGCTGTAAGAAGGACTGCAAATCCCTTGAGACCAAGCCTGAGATATACCCAGCCTAATCACAAGAAAGTAACTTTAGGAATGTAATATCTACCCAGAGGGGGACTTTGCATTTAGATTTCAAAAATTTTTGTTTGCTTAAAAGCATACAGTGAAGGTGGAATGTTTTTCTCTAAACCTATGAAAAAGAATAATTCAGTACTTCACTGGGAAAAACAACAGAAGGCCAAGATTTCCCAAAAAAGCCATTGCTGCATTTTTGGCACCTGCAAAGATGTGCTTGCAAATGAGTTTTTTGTTTTAAAGTACTAGCAGCACCTGCAATTTGGCAGTCCTGCAGAGACTTGGTTTACCCCCCTTTTGCAGTTTGTGGATTGCCTGCTCCCCACTTTCTCAGATGAAGTCAAAGCTACCAATCCCAAGGAGAGTGTGCAAAGACGGAAACATTGGTATGCGGAACACAGCCACCCCTATATAGGTCACTGCTGGAGGACTGTGCTGTGCATGTACTTAAGCCTTGCTTCTGTTTCAAGCCCCATTGCCACTCACATCTCCCATATTCTAGCCTGCAGTTCCCTGGGGTGACAGATAGATCCAGCCCTACAAGAATGTAGCCACTGACTGTGCCCACGGCCACTGGCCTCAGGAAGTCTGGCACTTTCAGAGAGCAAGCCGTGTAGCCAAGGGCAACAGAGGCCCTGTTAAATGGAGAATGCATTTACAGTTACTCAGCTCTAAGGAGATGGATTGAAATTTATCTCTGTGTGATAAACACTGAATTGCATTTGACAGACATTTTCTATATGAATGCAATTTACTATGTCATTACCAGTTTATGTTTATATAATGAAATCAACTGTTTTTGTGAGGTGAATTACCCAGATTTATTTTTTGCAAGTTCATAATTAAATGGCACTTAAATATTTCCTCTCTGTTTTCTATCTGTGTTTCATACAGACAGAGTCTTTGGAAAAGTAGGCAGTTGATCTATGATCATTTCTGAGACAGAGAAGAGGCTTTCCCAAAAAGGGAAATATTATTTTAAAAAAGAAACTAAGGTGATGGTACTGAGAATTCCTTCTTCTAAATTTTAGAGTCATAACAAATAACTACAGTGTTGACTGGATCAATGTTTATTCTATACACAACAAGAGCAAGGGAGGCTGATGGTTAGGGACTGTACAGGCGGATGGAGGATCTCACTCTACACAAGCAGAGAAAACCTTTGCCAGCCAGCTTTCTAATTCATGCTTTTAGTGTGAAGCCCTGCCACAGGGAAACAACTCCAGCCCTACTTCTCACTGCTCAGGAGTCAGTGGTAGCTTTCTTTTTTCCTGTTTCAATTAAAACGAAAACCAGTACAATACTATTGCTAGAATAATTTACCTGCCCAGACTTGGGGGTGTTTATCCATTATTGTAACTTAGACGAAAGTAATTACGCACATCCTCACACGCTCCTCTGGGGAAGTGAGCTCATTACCTGAGACTGCCAAGAAGTCATCAATGGAAGTAATGTCATCCACAGCGTCTGTGAGAACACGAACTTGTTTTTCCCACTGTTCTTTAAAAAGATCCATGTTCTCTTGGGCCAGTTTGCTCTGTGGTTTTGCTGCTAAAGCCAGTGCAGCATTGATAACCTACAAAAGATATCAACATTCATTGTTTATGCTTTCTCAAAGTCTGCACATCAAACAGATGGCACAATATGGTCAGTGGAGTTTTACATGCATTTCACAACACACAATACCATGTATTCCACCATGACTACTGCAAAGAGGAGGTAGAAGTGTTAAACAATAGCTCTTACAAGTCAAAATCGAAGGATACATATTTTATTTGGAAACTATAGACAATTAAACAACAACAACAACAACAACAAAGTATCTCTAATCTCTCTACTCCACAACAACTCTACAAATTTTGACATTAAATTTTGTTTTTTTTTCTCCTCATATACACACATATGCCAAAACCACATAATTACTGGGACCAGTCAGTTGACATGGTGGTGAAGGCTGCTAAATTCCACATGGTCGACAATGCAGTTTGAGTCCCAGACCCAGCAGCTTGAAAAGCATGCCAGGTGTGTGCGTGTGTGTGCCTATGGTCTCAAGAAAAGAATGGGTAAAAAGGTTGTGGTGTGACCCTTCTTCCTGGTGTGTGTGGGGGGTGCTTTTTCACACTCTATCTTGTTCTGTCTCTCTGGTAAGCACCTGTGCCCTGTAACAAATTAAAAAACAAAAACAAAAACCTACATAACAAGAAGTACTATCAATACATAAAACTGATTATCCCATGTCTTCTTTGAAATACTTCTCCATATCATTAAATTTGTGTTAAAAAAACATTAACTGGGGACCAGCAGTTAACGTAAAGGCTATGTCACTGGACTCCCAAGTAGGTGACTACGGTTTGCGTCCCGGACCCGGTGGCTTAAAACTCACGCCAGGCGCGTGTGCGTGCGTGCCCAAGATCCTGAGAGAACGGATGGCGTGGCCATTCCCCTTGGGGGTGATTTCTTGCTTTCTGTCTGTCTGCCTGCTGAGCGCACACGCCCTATAGCAAAAAAAAAAAACTCTCCAAAAAAAAAAAACCACACACACATTAACTGTTTAGTATTTCCATCTCATGGATGTACCGTTATTCCACTGGATATTTGGATTATTACAGTTATCCACCAATATAAATAATCTTGTGATGAACATTTGGCACTATAGCCATAAAAATATATTCCAACTCAAGCCATCTCATTAAAAAAAAAAAAAGAGTTAATTTTATTTATCATTTTTATTATTTGATACAGGTACTCACCAGAGAAAGAGAGAAAGAGAAAGAGAGAAAGTGAGAAAGCAAGCCTGCAGGCCCAGGAGACTTAAACCACAGTCAGCCATGTGGGAGTCCAGGCCTCAACCACATGCTGGCCCCCAACTCAAGCCATTTCTTTCTTTTTTACTTTTTAATTAATGAGAGGAAACAAGCGAGCAAGCATATAAGCACATGTCTGTGCCGTGGGAGGGGAGAAAGACATATTAATATAATTCTAAAGAACTATTTTATTATCAGTACTATTTGGGGGAGGGAAAGTGAAAAAGCGAGCCTCCAGGTCCAGGATTCAAACCATGGTCGGCCATATGGGAGTCCAGCATCTCAATCACCACACCACCTGGTGGCCCCAATAGGTATATATTTTTAAATAATTATTTATTAATTCATTTACTTTTTAGTTTGACTAGAGAGAGACAGAGAGTGAGAGTGAGGGAGAGAGGAAGTGAGAAAGCAAGCCACCAGATTCAGGACTTGAACCCTGGTTGGCCATGTGGGAGTGTCCAGCACCTTAACCACCACGCCACTTGCTGGTCCCCCAAATAGATATTTTATTGACAGGATCTCACCATTATGATCCTCTGGCCCAGCCTCCCAGATCACAGGCACATGCCATGGCACCTGGCCCATTCAGGTTGGTCAAGGATGCGAAGCTAACCTTCCCATATGGCCCCAGCCTCAAGTACCCTACTACTTACACCATGTGGCTAGGCCTGGGTATCTGGGTACACACCCAATTTGTTTTCAGACCAACCCAAGGATCTGAACTATGGTCACTGTATGGCTTCCAGCCTTGCAGGGCACTTGTGTTGCCACTGCACCTCAGTAGTTGGGCCCTGCTCTTTTTCTTTCTTTCTTTCTGTTTTTTTTTTTTTTTTTTTAATTTCCAGAGGGCATATGCACTCACCAGTGAGAGAAAGCACCCCCTAAATAGAGCGTGGTTATGCCGCAACCCTTCTTCCTCCATTTCTCCTCTTCCTGTCAGGATTTTGGGTGTGCACACACACATACCTGATATGTTTTTTCAAGCTGCCTGGGTTGGGATTCAAACTGCGGTCTGCCATATGAGCTCCTGCCTTCTATGCACAGCACTTACCCACTTCATTATGGCGCCAACCTCCTTTTCCCTTTTTTGGGTTTTCACTAGAGGGTGCATGCGCTCTCCGGAGACAGAGAGAACGAAAGTGAGAAATCACTCCCTAGGGGGATGGCCATGCCGTGATCCCTTCCTCCATTATTTTCTTCTCAGTACTTTAAGCGCGCACACACGTGTGTGCACCCAGCATGATTTTCAAGGATCCAAGACTTGAATCATGGTCAGCCATGTGAAAATCTAGCACCTTGACTATCGGGCCACCTGCTGGCCTCGTTTTACTTTGTAAATGGAAGTATGTTCGACTTATAAAAATCTACACAGAAAAGTGAATCACCTGTTAAGTTTTTAAAAACTTTTAAAAATGGCTTTACTGAGATAATTCACAGGGAAGAACAAGACATTTAAAGTATGCAGTTAAATAATTTTATAAATAATATTCGCATGAGGTTGGACAGTCAAACATGATGCTCTGTGAGGCAGTCCCACATGGGAAGGTGGCTGGTTCATGTACAGAAACCTCCCACCAGGCATATGTGTGTCCACTGGCTGGCTGGCTGAGGCTGGGAGCGAATTGTAGTGTCAAGTTCTTGTCAAGTGTGTTCTTTCTCCCTTTTTGAGAATAAATAAACTTTAAACAATACCCAGAGTTGTGCAACATTTACCACATTCAATTTTAGAACACTTTCACCACTCAAAACAAAAACCAAATCACTCACCCCACCCTCTTATTCATTAGCAGTCATTTCCCATTTCTCTGAACTCCCCTTTTGGCAACCACTAACATTTTCTGTCTCTATGGATTTACCTATTCTGGACATTTCATATAAGTGGAATCACGTGGGTTTTTATAACCAGCTTCTTTCATTTGACATTATGTTCTGAAAGTCCATTCGTGTTATAGCATGTATCAGTGCTGTGCTCCTTTTCATTGGTGAATAATACCCTATCTATGAATAGGCTACATTTGATTTAGCCATTCATCAGTTAGTGGATCTTAGAACTGCCTTCAATCTTTGGCTATTATAAATAATGCTGCTATAAACAGTCATACGCATGCTTCTGTGTTTTCATTTCTGTAGGAATGAAGTAGAATTGATAGGTACCATGACTAAATTTACATTTAACTTTTAAAAGAAGTCTTTTTTTCTTTTCTCTTTTTAATTGCCAGAGGGTATATATGCTCTTCAGAGAGAGAGAGAGAGCAGAGAAAAGGAGAGGAAGAAAGCACCACTTAAAAGGGATGCCATAATTCCTTGCCTCTACCCCTCCATTCTTGTTGGGAGGTTGGGGCAGCACACATGCAGAGTGTGGTTTACAAGCCACAGAGGCCAGTATTCAAACCCCAGTTAGTCATGTGGAATTCAGCTTCCTTAACCACTGGGCGGCAAGGCCAGCTCATGCCTTACTTTTTCCTAAAGTAGTTACATTACTTTACATTCCCACCAGCATGTATGAGGGTTCCAATGTCTACATCTGCACTACACTTACTTCGCCTTTTGTTGCTGTTGTTAATACTAGTTAATACTACAGGATGAAGTGACTTCATTTGCATTTCCCTGACTGCTAAGGATGTCAGATATTCTTTCATGTGTTCATTGACCATTAGTATACATTCTTTGGAGAAATGTCTATTCAGATCCTTTGATGTATCCATTGAGTAAATGAGTAACAAAAGTAGTGTGAAAATGAACTGAAAAAATTAGTAAGATTTCTAGGTACAAGGATGCTTACGGGTTATTGGAAATGAAATGTTACTGGAAATGTTTATAACAATGCAACTTGGAAAGGATGCAAGGACAAGAGGAAACCAATAGTGATGAAGTAGAGATCTGGGTGACAGAAAACTAGAGACATCTGGCATGCAAACCTGAGAACAGGGGCTGGGATGAGTTTCCACAGAGGCCAGTATTCAAACCCCAGTTAGTCATGTGGAATTCAGCTTCCTTAACCACTGGGCGGCAAGGCCAGCTCATGCCTTACTTTTTCCTAAAGTAGTTACATTACTTTACATTCCCACCAGCATGTATGAGGGTTCCAATGTCTACATCTGCACTACACTTACTTCGCCTTTTGTTGCTGTTGTTAATACTAGTTAATACTACAGGATGAAGTGACTTCATTTGCATTTCCCTGACTGCTAAGGATGTCAGATATTCTTTCATGTGTTCATTGACCATTAGTATACATTCTTTGGAGAAATGTCTATTCAGATCCTTTGATGTATCCATTGAGTAAATGAGTAACAAAAGTAGTGTGAAAATGAACTGAAAAAATTAGTAAGATTTCTAGGTACAAGGATGCTTACGGGTTATTGGAAATGAAATGTTACTGGAAATGTTTATAACAATGCAACTTGGAAAGGATGCAAGGACAAGAGGAAACCAATAGTGATGAAGTAGAGATCTGGGTGACAGAAAACTAGAGACATCTGGCATGCAAACCTGAGAACAGGGGCTGGGATGAGTTTTTTAGGTGCTATAGAAAATGCACAATTTCAGATGTGTATAATTCCCAGTGTACTGGAGGGTGTTCAAGGAAGTAAGCTGTAGATGATAACAGACCGAAAAATAATCAGATCCACGAGTTTGGTACCACTATGCCTCTTCCTTCCTACACACTTGAGAACTGGTAGACTATCAATAGATTCATAGGCAGAATGAAATTAGTCACCCCAGTTTATGAATTATCCAAAGCCCATCACTGTCCAAAGTGTTCGTGTTTGGACAGCAATTTGAAGGAAAAGATGTCTGTTCTTTCTCACACATTATGCTGTGGTCACATTTCAGGCTTAGTCTTCTGACTTTTTTCTTTCTTACCATTCTCTTTTTTACTGGGTATGTTCATCATTGTGGGATACATTCTTCATTAATTAACTTATTCATTCACTAATACATCATGGTGGAGCTATACCTTTAAAAAATACTTAGCCAGAAAAAAAAGTTTCCTAAGAGAGTAACATGGACAGGGAATTAGTTATACGTTTTAAATAAGAAGATAACTTTCCATTACAAAGATAAAAATGCTCTCTTTGTTCTGTAATATATCTCATACAGTACAACAGGGGAAGGGGGGATATCTTGTCTAAGATCACCTTTCTCATTTTGACTATAAAACGGTTTACAAACAGTTTACAGAACTGTTTACATCTAATAAAACTGAATACTCATTTGTGATGACTCTTAATAAATCAAGAATGCAAAGATACTTCCTTAATATACTACTGTGAATAGTCATCCAACAAAATATTTAGCTGTAAAACTCTAGAATCATATTTGCCTTGACAATCAAGGTATTATTAGAAAACCTATTGTCACCATCAGCTAAATAATAACATAATGACTCTTTAGCTAATGAAATACAATGAGAAATTAGAAAAAGGTGCTAGAAAGAGATGAGAAAAGTTACTTTTTAATGCAGATTATCTTTGCTCATGTAAGAAGTTTGTTATTATTTAGAAAATAATTTTCTACTTTTTTTGGGAGATATTTTTCGCTATAGGGCGCGTGCGCTCGCCAGACAGAGAGTGAGAGACACAGAGACAGAAAGTGAGAAATCACCCCCCAGGGGTGATGGTCACGCTGCAATCCCTTCTCCTCTATTCGCCTCTCGGGATCTTGGGCACGCACACACACACGCCCGGCGTGAGTTTTAAGCCACCGGGTCCTGGACGCAAACCGTGGTCGACTACGTGGGAGTCCAGCGACATAGCCATTACGCTAACTGCTGGTTCCCTAGAAAATAATTTTCTATTTCTGAATGACAATTTGAGAAGTCAACTTATAAATCTGACATTATTATGTCTATATTTAAATATAGGGGCAAGCAGGTGACATGGTGGTTAAAGCACTGGACTCCCACATGGCCAACTGTGGTTCAAATCCTGAATATATAGTGGTTCATTTTCTCATTTGGGACCAGCAGACGGCATATAAGTTACATCACGGGACTCCCACATAGCCAACGATGATTCAAGTCCCGGATCCGGTGGCTTAAAACTCATGCTACGCACATGTGCTTGTGTGCCCAAAATCCCAATAGGAGAATGGAGGAGAAAGAATTGCAGTGTGGCCACTCCCCTCATGGGCTGATTTCTCGCTTTCTGTCTTTCTGTCTCTCTAGTGAGTACACATGCCCTATAGCAAAAATCTCTCTTAAAAAAATTATAAAGGGGCCAGTAGGTGGCATGGTGGTTAAGGTGCTGGACACTCCCACATGGCCAACACCAAGTCGAGTCCCAGACCAGATCTGGTGGCTTGCTTTCTCACTGCCCCCACCCCAGTCAAATTAAAATAAATGAGTGAATGAATAAAATAAAATAAATAATTATAAAAAGTTGCCTTTAAAAAAATAATAAAATCTAAAAATAAATATATAATAGACTAAACACATAATATTAGGTAAATCAGTAAGAACACCAAAATGCTAGCAGAACAATGGGGAAGATACTCATGGCTTACCTAAGGTGAAGTAGAAACAACTGAGGAACAGGAGAAAAAGTTTACTCTCACTTACAATGCAAGAAATACAAACTAATCCTGAGTTCAAGGGGCACAGAGGGAACATTACTCTGTTTACAGTGTCTTAAGGGACCTCTCTGCTTCTATCCTTCATCACAGACGTTCACAGAGATCCTATTAAAACCTATCTTAGATCATATCACTCCTCTACTCAAATTCCTTCAATGTTTTTTCATCTCTCTAAGAGCAAAAGTCTCAAAGTCCTACATCATCAACTTCCGTTAGGTATCTAACCGCCTTCATTAAAGCCTTTGTACTTGTTGCTCCCTCTGCACGAAGTCTCTCCCCTCAGACATCCTCCATGGCTTGCTCATACACTCCTCCCTTCCTTCTTTTATTGCCAAAGAGCACATGTACTCACTTGGTGGGTGTGGGATGGAGGCAGAGAGCACTCCTCTAATGGGGTATGGTTGCACTGCAATCCTTTTTCTTGCATTCCTTTTTCCTGTCAGATTATTGAGTATGTGCACATACACACACACCTGGCAAGTTTTCCAAGCCAGGAATTTAAACTGTGGTTGGTCACGTAGAATCTGCACCCAATGCACAGGGCTTAACCACTTACACTATGGGTCTTTCTTGACAATCCTATCGATGCTATTTAACACATCATAATAAAAACCTGTGCGATACAGCTAAAGCAGTGCTTTCAGAGAAATTTGTGGTATTAAAATGTTTAAGTTTTATCACAGAATATTTAAACTGGAAAAGGAAGAAAGTCCTCAGTCAAGTTGAAAGCTCCCAACTTTAGAAACTGGAAAAATGGTAAATTAAACCCAAATCAAGTAAAAATAAGAAAATTATAAAGATCAGAAATTACTCAAAGACAAATTACTAAAGCTCACAGGATAAACAGACAGGTCCAGGGGGTGGTGCAGCAGTGGTATGAATGGCCCACATCCTGGGAATTTCCTGAGCACACCATGAGTGTGCAAGTGTGTGCCTATAATCCAGACTAACTCAGACTGGGGATGGACTGATGAATAAAGAGCCTGTGGAGATGCCTTTGTGTGCGTGTGCCTCTCTGCCTCTCATATGGAAAGACGTGAATAAATAAACTTAAAAATACACATAACCCGAATAACATCATATCTATTAAAAAAATTGAATTCATCATTAAAATGTCCTACAAAGCAAACTCTAGGCCCAGATATAATTTATCAGTTACAAGCCTCATTGAATTGGTATATTCTCCTAAATATTTTAAGGAGAACAAATACCAATTAAACACAGATTTTTCCAAAAAAGTAGTCAGAAACATTTATTTTTATAATGTACAAATCAAATTATATAACAAAGGAAACCAACAGACGAGTATCAATATGTACGGCTTTTAAAGAGACTTCAGTGTCTCTGGGAGCCTATTACTGCAGACCTTGGCTGGGTATGGGAAGGTAGGTAGAAATGAGAGGACACAGAAAAGGCTCAGAGAAACTTTCAGTCAGGAGTACGTCTCCCTTGAGCTCTTTTGTGAAACTGCTTCTTAAGAAAACCACAAGTGTAAATGTAAAGTTATTCAAAGGCTGATAGTTCTATGATTAAGAAGTAATAGGTATGGGTAATAGGTATGGGCTGGCCTTGTTGTCTAATGGTTAAGGGAGTCAAATCCCACATGGCCAACCATGGGTTGTATTCTAGCCCCAGTGGCTTGAAAATACACTGGGTGTGTTGTGAGTGTGTGCTCCACATCCTGACAACACAGAGAAATGGAGGGGAATGGCCATGCCCCATTGAGGGTGGGTACTTTCTCTCTCTGCCTCTCTGGTTAACAACGCACATGCATTCTCAGGCAATAAAAATAAATAAATAAAATTTAGAAAAAAAAAAAAAAGAAATACTAGGTGAGTGAGAGATGATGTCCCAGGTCTGCCTTGTCTAGAATGCCTTAGGTTTTCCTTGAAGGGCCATATTTATTTCCCACCAGCTATAGACCAGGCCAGCCTTAACTTGTGCTTAGCTGATGTTGGTCAAGTAATCAGCCATGAAAATATGATCAGGGTTCCCACAAGCATAATGGGAGGAGCAGAATGAAGATTAACTTGAGCAGAGGCAAGAGGAAGACTGGACAATTTCAGAAGTTACTTCTTAATTTAGTTCATGGGAAGTATAAAAATAAAAAGAAGAAATGTAGATAAGTAGTGGCTTCAAACACTTAATTCATCCCTTGTGTAGATTTCCAAGAAAAGCCATGCATTAAAGCATACTATATGAATTATTAAAATCTCAGTTTTGTATTAACTTAAATGAGCAATGTTCATTCTTGCATAATGAATTAAGAAAAATAAAATATTAAGTGAGGTATCTCTGAAATGTCCTCCTCAGATTTTAAAGACTCAATTGTCAGAAACCTGCTGCTAACAAGGTTTTGATTTTTATGTTTTTGTGTTTCTTTTCTTGGCCAGCACCAAATGGTTTTGAATTTAAAATCTGAAATATTTAGGGCATGCTCCTTGATGCAACAGTAACATTCTACTCAACAGGTCAGATCCCACATGATGATCTCTGTTCAAATCCCCATGTGTGCAAATGCCCAAGATCCAGTGGGCTGGAGGACTGGAAGAAGGGGTCTGTAGCACAACCAGACCTAGTGAAGGGTCTTCTCATCTCCTGTATGCACACAATGATGAACAAAGGCAAGAAAATTTTAAAAACTGAAATATTTAAATTTGCTACTATAGATAAAAACATGGGAATCTATGAGTAAGACCTAATGTCTGGGAAATGTGGGATACAGGTTCCCGAAAACAGTTTGTAAAACTCTTTCCTTATAAAACTTTGTGAGGCTGAGGGTCTGTGCTGAGGGAGGCAGGTTCCTGGGGAAGAGTGAGACAGTAGAGTCACAGAGTTAAAGGCAGTGCAGAGAGAGAGCACACCTCTTTCTTTCCTACTCGTGATAACAGCAAATCACCAAAACTGTGGGTGCATTTTCCCCTCAGAAACAACATTTAGCCACTATTAGCTTACTTCAATTCCACTTTAGTATCTCAAATATTTGGACTTAAAATTGTTAAAAAGTTAGTACCTTCGAAGGGATTTTTCCATTTTTGAAGGTTGCTTGGTTATTGGGCGAACTGAAAAATGGGACTAGTGATTTCATTTGTGATTTCTCCTCTCTAGAAAGGACCAGTGAGCTATAGGAATCAACTCCAAACTGTGGGTGGGGCCACAGAAAAGACACTCCCAGTAGAGGAGCCAGGGCTGCCTCTATGTGAGGCACAAAACCCAGTCTGGAAGAGCTGAACATCTGAATCTGTACTGTGGACAGATGTCAACAGTCACTTACAATAAAGAAACATGCATTTTAATAAAATGTGTGTCTATGTGCTGTAGTATATTAAAATATTACCTTAAACTGTTGCGTTAACTAGCCTAGTTAAGTAACTTGTTGATTAATTAACCTGTCTAGACTCTCCTCAGAACTAGGACCTCTGACGCCTGTGATCACTGCCCACATTAAGCTGAAGAGGAAGCAGAAGTCTCTGCCATCTCAGATCTCTTCCTCTGAGGGACAGCGATGAGCTGCCTTGAAGGAGCACAAAACACATGAGCCAGGATAGATCAGAGATAGATTTCGAGAGTTTGATTTATATTCTTTACAGATTTTCAAAACTTCAGTTACCAATTGTTTAAAATTGAGACTTCGCAGGACCAGCAGATAGAGTAAATGGTTACGTCAGTGGACTCCCGCATGGTCGACCATGGTTTGAGTTTGAGACTAGATGGCTTAAAACTCACACTGGGTACATGTGCATGCACATATGGGTCCAAAATCCTAAGAGGAGAATGGAGAAAGGTGTGGCCATCTCCAGGGGGGTGGTGGTGGTGGGGTGATTTCTTGTTTTGTTTTGTTTTGTTTTGCCCGAGATGGCGAGTGCAAGCGCCCTGTAGCAAAAATCTCTCTTAAAAAAAAAGAAGACTTTATAGGAAAATTCTGAAGTGCTGACTTCTCTTTAAAAATAATGAGATCAGGCAATAATGGGCTGGAGTTGCCACAGCTGCCTCACTGCAAAACAGCAGCAGATGCTGCCCAGTTTGCCAATGCCACTCCTACAAAAGGCAGGATATAACCATAGCAAGGGTGGGAATGGGCCCATGTGGGAAGCTGGAGAACAGTCACACCTGGAGAAATAGCCTTTAATCCTGAATATATATCTAGTACCAAGTGTGGTCTGGGCGCAGCTTGCCTAAAGCCCAGTGTGCCTGAGGTCTGTTTCGGGAGAAATGAAGCTACAAAGGAGAGGGGAAAATTAAGCTTTCTGATGGCAAACTCAAACCTCTGTGAGATGGCCGGGCCACACGTACCTGAGGTGGCCAGCATTTTCATTAGGATCTACTAGACCTTCCGCATAATGTTCCCCCCCCCGGGGTTTAAGATCATTTATATAAATACTTCTGGTAGGTGCGATCAGTGTATGTTATTAGATGTTTCCGCAGATATATGGAAGCACTGTCACTTTTCAAGCATTTCAAAATCAAACAGGGACCAAAGACATTAAAAACAAAGTGCTGATAAGGTAAAATGGCAAACTTGAGTAGAATGCTAAATCTTTAGAAATCCATTCTAAATTTATTTCCTCCACCTTAATCATCTATGAACTTTCTGGAGGCAGTGATTAAATCCACTGCGCTTACTATCTGTATATCTATCAATCACCGGCAGATTTCGTAATTGCATTAGAGCAAGGAAATGTCCATCAGGTGATGCGGATTCATGACTGGCCCCTCACACTAATATTAAGACAAAGCAACTTTCACTGGCAAACTAATCCACATGGCAGGGAATTAGAATGAATGTCCTAACCTCTGTACCAGTTAGAGTCCTAGATTCATAACCATCAGCATAAGCTTTCCTTATTTTGGCACCTAATTTGAGTGTAGGGGATTATTTATATCAAAGAGCCAAAAATGGTCACAATGTATTTTAAAGTTGGTTACATCGCAGCTCTATTCCCATCACCTCCATTCCATTACTCCCTTCATTTGTGGCCACTTCCATAAGCCGGGACACTAGAATGAGGTTCTCAGAGTGTGCCATGAGCAATCTCTACTTGGGAAAGTGGAGAGGCAACCTGCCCCACCAAAACACCACTCACACTGTTTAGTAATACATGTGTAAGGCAAGGATTATCGGGCCATGCAGAGACGGCTCCTCTCACAGGAGGCAAGAAACACACAGGTGCTTAAAAAAGCTTTTGTCATTGTGTGTGCTTCGAATCTTTCCAGAGTACCAGATGCCTAGCCTGACCTAATCGCTAATCTCCAAATGGGCCCCATAAGTCAAGCTCTCAGTAGCCGGCTGAGTTAGAGTATCAATGTGTATATCAGAAGGCTACTTTGGACATTCTAGGGTGAAAGGACTAGCTTTAAGAATCTGGTTCTCTTCAACACAAGAGACCCAAATGCCAGTCAGTAGGATGGAATACAGACACAGCTGCAGTGTCATATGCTGCTAAGATTTTGTGTTCTGCAGGTTAGAACCACATGGGAGGCCCAGGTTCAATTCCTGGTCAAACCTAAAGGCCTGTTGTAATGGCACATGCCCGCAGTCTCAGCTGGGAGCCTGAAGCAGGAGGATCATGACAGGACAAGACTATGCCTTTACGAAGGGGAAAAAAAAAAAAAGATGGAGTGTCGGATAGCTGTGACACTTTCAGGATGTGGGGAACAGCCACAGTTCAAGGACTGTCAGATGTTATAGGTGGCCTCCCTCAAGGAGCGTGCAGCCTGGGCACCGTAATCACCACTCCCCCCCATTTTCCAGCAACGCCATTTCCAGCAAAGGAGGGCACTATGCATTTTTAATGAAGGTCAAGGAGGGAGTAACATGTGATGCCCTGAGGAAATGTCACTTAAACAAATTTTTCCAAACTACATCGGCTCTGCGTCAGTGATTTGTCCCTTAGACCTCTATAGAAAATCCTAAAAGTAAAAAGAAAACTTAACGAAATAAACCTCATCTCTACTCTAATCAAAATCCCATTTGGCAATACCATAAACATTGCTGGTTGTATTTTACCTGAGGACACAGGGCTTCTAACTGGCTTGCAGACATTCGAACAAGTTTTACACCTTCTTCATTGTTTGAGATGGAACAGGCCAAGTTGGCAACCTATAAGAGAAAATAACATAAAAAGAATTTTAAAGATTTTTATCTTTTGACTGCTAAAGAAAACAAGCACGTACATACCCTCACCCCTAACCTTTCCAGAGCAGATGACAAGAGGACCAATGGTGCTTCACATCTCACAGGCTGGTTACTCCTTACACGGAACCACTTTTTTTTTTTTTTGGAGAGATTTTCACTGTAGGGCGCGTGCGCTCGCCAGACAGACAGAGAGAGACATAGAGACAGAAAGCGAGAAATCACCCCCCAGGGGGGATGGCCACACCGCAATCCCTTCTCCTCCATTCTCCTCTCGGGATCTTGGGCACGCACGCACACGCGCCCGGCGTGAGTTTTAAGCCACCGGGTCCGGGACACGAACCGTGGTCGACTACGTGGGAATCCAGCGACATAGCCATTACGCTAGCTGCTGGTTCCCCACGGAACCACTTTTTAACTCTGTACTCTGCAACTACACAGGCTCAAAACACACAATACACTGTAAGTTAGTAGAACCCTGAAAGATCACAGGGCCCATAACTCAAAAGTTTTGCACCGGCTCTAACCTGACTGAACAGTAACTTAAGAAAGAGGTTCTCCTAGTATGGGCAATAATGTGAGGAAAGCTGAGGAACCAAGGTCACCAGAAAAGAACTGTTGCTGTCCTCAAATAAAAATGTGTTTCAGGGCTATTCTTGAAGGAAGGAAATAAAAATTCTAAGTTACTATTCTCATTTGACAGGTGAATGGATAGTTAGTGTTAACCAAGATGAATTTTATTTGAACACAAGGTTATTTTTCAAGGAAAAAATAAAAAGGGCACAAAGATGCCCTTTTTTCCATCAAGATAAAACCAAGGTCATTCTCCTCAAAAATGAAAAAGGAAGCAAGGATGACGTTGACGTTTCATAGTTAAGAGCGAAACTGTCCTTCAAATGGCTACTCAAAAATACAACTGAGCTGGACTCTTTCCTGACTGATGTTGCTTAATTTGAACTAAAATCTTTACCTCTGTATCCAACCAGCTCAATGCAACAGTCAAGTAGCCAAAAATTATCTTTCCAAATTGTGCCATACTTCCTTTGCTGAAGCTCTGGCTGTACTGAGAATGCTGCTTTATAGCTACTGCGAAGGCTGTGATCAAGTATCTACATTTATAAATGAACAGGCTTGTCAGTTCCATTAGCAATTCCAGGACCCAACTGAATATGTGGTACTGAGACACATCTTTACCCCAGTTGCAAACTGAGTTATGAATGATAAAGGCGTAGGCAGCTGAATATCAGAGGCACTTTTGAGAAATTTAAATGCCAGAGTAAACAAGGGCAATGGCAATAACCTTTGATTTTCACTCCTCCACCCAACTTAAGCACACAGACGCACAAGAAAAATTATACATTATTATTGCTGTTGTTTGTAGTGTTACAGTCAAGGATTATCAGCTTTCTGTAAGACTGCTAACTATTTGAATCCCACAATGCCTAATCACAAGGAGAAACAAAAGTAACATGGAATTTTAATATAAAAATGTAAGAAAATGAAAAAGTCAGATCTCTACAATGTTTATAGGGCCTTCAAAAATCACATAGAGGAGCAGCATTTATACTCTCCTACACTTACAATTCTACCTTGCTGTCCACTGCACCTAAGCAAATAGGTACTGCTCTTCTGGATGATAATCAACGGATGATTGTAGATTTCCATTTCTTTTTAAATCACCCCCCAGGGGGGATGGCCATGCTGCAATTCCTTCTCCTATGTTCTCCTCTTGGGATCTTGGGCACACACGCAGACACACATGCCCGGCATGAGTTTAAGCCACCAGGTCTGGGACTCACACCACAGTCGACTATATGGGAGTCTAGCAACATAGCCATTACGCCAACTGCTGGTCCCACCTCAGCTAAATTTTCTTAAAACATAAGAATTTTGGGGGCCGGCAGGTGGCGTGGTGGTGGTTAAGGGCACTGGACTCCCACATGGCCAACCTTGGTTCGAGTCCTGGTGGCTTGCCTTTTCACTTCTCCCCACCATCCTCTCTCTTACTCTGTTCCTCTCTGGTCTAATTAAAATGAATAAATTAATTAAGTTAAATAAAATAATTTTTTAAAAAAGAAGTTCTGAAAATGAAATTAAAAATGTGATGCTGATCATTGAATCAGCAGATTAACAAAGACCTCCAGGGTGAAGCAGGTGAGCCCTGTCCACAGCCATGGTTTTGTCAGAGCTCAGTTCAATGTTAGTTTCTGGATGGCTGGTGGCTGATTCTGCCTTTCACTCTTTAGTCACTATGAATACAATTTTATTTCAATTTATATTCTCTTTACTTTATAAATCCTTAAAAGGCTAGAAAAATATTTAAGAAGTAAAAGATTATGTAAGTATTCTTTACTAATACTAAATCAGACACACTCAGGTGGTATATGACTAAGGCTGAAATGGCTGACTTCTTTAAACCATTTTTTCTGTTTCATGAAACAAAGCCTAGCAAAACAAAGGTTATGGAAGACTTGTTCTTTATTTTAAAATGTTCCTTAAAAATGCTTCTGATGTACTGTTGCAGCGGTAATGTTCTACAAGAGTACACTGCCTGTTTCAGAAGGCCTGGGAGGAGGAAGCGGCGCCTGTCACTGACAGTCTTCTCCAGATGAATGAGCTTCAATTCACCCTCCAGGGACAGGGCTACTCACTTCTAACAATGACAAATGTGCAAATGCAACATCTCAACCATAGCTCAGAGAGGCTAACCTCATATACCAGTGCCAGGCCTGACTACAGGGAAAGGAAGGGTGAGGGCAGGGATGACTTCCTAAATGCCTTTCTGTGGAAAATCTGGGCTCTAGAAATCCATGATAGCAATTAATACTAAGACTGAAGAAGAGGCTAAAGTTAGACTTAAAAACATTCAGGGCAGTTAACTTCCACAGAGGACTCAGCAGCACCAAGACTTCATATAGCAACAAGCAGTATCTTTAGATTTGTTCAGAGAATAAATTATTTTTTTATCTTCCTTACCACAGTTGTGCATTAGCAACCAAAATGTCTCCAATTCCTACTAATCCAAGAAGAGGCCTAAAACCAACACTATAATCCCTAGCTTTGGGATCATGATCTGCACTACTTCTGTCTGTCCCCAAGTTTAGATTTCAAAAAAACTTGAAAACACCTTAAGAAAAAAAAAAATCAGTTTTAGGAGCATCCCATTTAACAACCAAGCCGCTGAGGAAGACTGTCATGGCCAGGCTATCTCAGATCAACCAATCTGACATCTGTACATGACACAACTTTCCACTAGTTTGTAATGCTCTACTTTTCTCCACAACAGATTATCTTTACATAAAATTTATTAGACAAAGCTTTGTGTTATAAAAAATCCCATTATGGGAACCAGTAGTTGGTGTAACGGCTATGTTGCTAGACTCCCATGAAGTCGACCGTGGTTTGAGTCCTAGACCCAGTGGCTTAAACTCACGCTGTGCGTATGCGGAAGATCCCAAGAGGAGAAGGAATTGCGGCATGGCCATCCCCCCTGGGGGGGTGATTTCTCGCTTTCTGTCTCTCTCTGAAACAAGCGCATGTGCCCTATAATAAAACCTCTCCAAAAAAAAAAAAAAAAATATATATATATATCTAGATCCCATTATGACTGCTTTCCTCTATTTTACATGGATTGATGATCTGCTTAAGTTGAACAAACCCAAGTTGTTTCCCACTGCTCGCAGTAACTGCTACTGGTTTTGAATTTGGCCAGGCTGCTCAATTACTCATTACTCTGGAACCTTTATAGGAAGACAAGATTTCCTTTTGCTTTTGGTAATAAATGCATGACCTATTCTCATAACAGCTGATATCTGACTGGAAGTGAATAAAGTGAGCAGAGCTTGAGACAAGGAACTTTAACTCAAAACTGTGGCACGTGACCTAAGTAGCAGGCCATAGGGATGACACCTCTGAAATTCACCTAGTGAAATGATTTTTTCCAGAAACAGGGCAGGGTCTAGCCATGGGCACATAGATAATAACATTGCTTGGGAGCACGGAAGCTGCACAGGAGGCCCAGGTTTTGTTCCCTGGCAATCTGAACACACTGGGCATGGCTGTGTGTGCCTGTAATCCTAGCGAAACAGAAGGCAGTACAGGAAGATCACAGCACAGAACCTGTCAAACACATCTATCCCTGTCTCTTCCCC
>NW_006207460.1:1203715-1231634 GCF_000334495.1 Tupaia belangeri chinensis | reverse complement strand
CTTTCACACAGGAAAATAAAAAGAATTAGGGCAAAACAGAAACATTAAGACAAAAAACAATAAACAAGAGATCTGAGAGCATTTACTCCCAACAGCTCTCCCCTTCCCCCACTGAACAAATCTGTAAAGAAAGTATCGGGCTGTGGAAAAAGTCATGACACATTTTTGCATAGAAAAGTACATCATGAGGACCAGCAGAGAGAAGGCTCAATCAATCCAGAAGAGGGTAGAAGAGTTAGAAAAGGAGAGACAGGAAGTAGTAGGTTAAGAAATAGAGTAAAATATAATGATAACAATGTATCCACATATCAGTAATGACAACAAATCTCCTGAATTCTCCATCTTCCCAGTACTGACACTAGAGGCTGAAAGCCACATACTGGTCTTCACCAAATCATAGCTGTTCAGCTCACAACTCAATGGCAAGTAATGCTAGGACCTTACCTTTACAGAGCATACTTACAAAAACAAAACAAAGAAACAACAAAAAACAAACAAAAGCAAAAAAAAATCATGTAGAAACTGTCACCACGTTTATTATTAAAATGTGAGGTCTCTATTTATTCAATGTCCCTTTTATAAAAACCCCATGTAAAGATTCTTTAAACGCTTTCAGGATAGACCTATTTCTCATTTGAAAAATGGTCAAACTTCCTTCATCCTAAAGAAAATAACTATACAACTGATTGTATTTCACCTTTCCCTCACGGCTACCAGTAAGTTCAGGACAAAACCCAAACTCAAGCATTCATAACTATTCCTTTCTTGGTTCTGATTTCCCACATCTATCTTATTTTATCATATGTTTTTGTTTAAAATAAGCCATATCGAGATGCAGCAGATGGCATAATGATGACATCATTGGACTGCAGTTCGAGTCCTGGACCTGGAGGTTTAAAACTGGGTACATGTGGGTGCGTGCTCAAAATCTCAAGAGGAAAACAGAGAAGGGATTGTGGCATGGCCATCCCCTCCAGGGGGTGATTTCTCACTTTCTGTCTCTGTCTCTCTGGCAAGTGCATGTACCCTATAGCAAAAATCTCTCAATAAGTAAATAAATAAAATAAGCTACGTCAATCTAATTTTAGGAAGAGGTGGGATCTAAATATAAGCATCTATAGTAACAGATAAAAGGCAGGTTTAGAAATAGTAGATTTACTGAGATATGGTAAATTACTTTAAACAACTTGCCTATTTGATATTTTTAAAAAGCTTTCACTACTCAGAATATCTTATAATCATTTCCACTTCCATGGTATTATATAGACAATTTTTAAAGCTGTTTCTGATCTACTGAACTGCCTGTCTAATCAACCAGTAAAGCAAGATAAGGTCTCTCTCTAAACATTAGTCCATCAGCTCTACTGATGAGGAAACAAGAGGCTTGGATAAACTCTCTCTGAAACAGCCATGGTTGGGCCAAGAGCTTCCTTAATCATTCCTAAGGAATGATTCTCTCCAAGAAGAAAAGAAAACCTTCAAGGCCCTTTAAGGCCCTTCAGAACAAGGCTCACTCAACTGCTTTTGCTTGATCATCCCAAAATTTGACTAGGTGGTTGGTTAAGTCAAAAATGCTTATTTTGGGGGGATGGGGGTGGTAAGGTATTAAAAACAGTACAAACAAGACACTTTTGTTTTACACAGTCCCATACAGCCGAACTTACAGAACGCTTCAAATGTTTAAAAAAAAAAAAAAATCAAGTTCAATATGCTTAGAATTCTTCTGGAACCGAAGGTCAGCATTCCTCCAAGGATACCTGACTTCTTTCATGCAAACACCCTACATTCCTAGAAAATTGAAGCTTCATTTAATTTGCTATTTGCCAGACTTCCACACTACAGTATCATATAGAGGAAAAAGATGTCACATGTAGTCGTTTAAGGTCAGTGCTTAATTCAAATGCTCCTTACAGAGCCTTCTTCAAGGCCACTTTACTGCACATTCAGCACACCACAGAATAAAAGTTATAATGCAGATCATTCAATTTGCAGTTAAAATACACATTTCAAACCAATAAAGCCATACCCTATGAAGTCTCAGATAATGGGAAATACTGGGGGGGTGGGGGATATAATGATAATATAGCTCAAAAGCATGCCAGTTACATTCACTTTTTGATTCTTAATTCACAAGGCAGTGAATGAGATACAATCTTATTGTAGCAAATTCATTTTAATAAGAGGTATATTTTAATACAAAGTCTGGGGCTGAGGGGAAATGGATACTAAATGATATATGGTTTTTATAGACAGGATTTCATGAAACACATTTTCCCTGTTTCACTCTCTCAATTTGTAAAATTGAAAAAGGACTCAGAAGAGAGTAAAATTAAAGGAAAAATGGATTGGTCTTTGGCTATTAAGCTGCTCACAGCCAAAAGCGGTGGGCAAGGAATAAAGCAATTAAAAAGGACACATGGGTGTTGCATTATTGACAAAAAGGTTAATATTTTTGACAGCAAATAAATTTTTCACCTCAGTACACTTAAACTGAAGAGCAACATAAAGAAATCATTAACATGGGAAAGAGAGTCAAGTATAAAAAGTGCTACTGTTACCCTGAAGCGCAGCCACCCGCCATTTTACAAACAGATGAAAGAAGAGCGCTCAGTGCAGTACACCGGAACAAAGAAGATGGTGAGGCACCATCCAGCTCTGGCCCTCAGCTCTGCTCCCCCACTCACAGGGACACACAACACCTATGTACCCTTCACATAAGGAAATGGGATTCGATTCCCTGTGAGGAATACCAGGTTCCATGGACAGACAACTGAGGTGTGAAGCAGTGAGATGTCCCAGCTGGATCCTCAGAAAACAGGAAAGAAAAACTTCAGGCAAATACTCTGCTATTTTCTTTCAAGTAAAATTGGAAAAGTTATCTAATAAGGATTCAAAGAGCAGCCAGCACTACACAGACTCAATGGCACTGTGCATACACAGAGGGACTGGATGATTTGCTTCGTTGATACAACCTCAACAGTCAGAATGTGGTTTTACTCTTGACACTAATCTTGCATTTCCACAACATGACATATACAGAAGGCATCATAAAAAGTTTTCATTTCTGAAGTGGGTATTACCCCTAATACTCCTCAGGACCTATTAACACACGCAAAGCAACTTTACCTGACACCTCAAATTACAGCTTAACCTTTTTATACTGTTATATTTGGTCTGGGGTGAAATGTATTTCTATTAAAGCAATATATACGACTTCCAAAACCCAGGTTGGCAAGATTCAACAAATCTGTTCCACATTTATTTGATCCTGTATTAAAATGCTACGAAGATATCAGATTTTGCTCAGCTTCCATTTGAAACATTGATAAAATTGGTAATTTTTTTCACATATCACCTCAGTAAAACTTCCATTATATAAAATATACACACTACATGGGGCTGGCAGGTGGCGTGGTGACTGAGGTGCTGGACTCCCACATAACTGACTGCAGTTTGAGTCCTGGACCTGTTCACTTGCTTTCTCATGTTCCCTCTCTCTCTCTCTCTCCCTCTCTCTCTGATCAAATGAAAATAGTAATGAATAAAATTAAATAAATAATTATTTTAAAAATACACACTACCTAAAATATGTATTTATTTTGATGGCTTCTCTCTCCCTAGAAGAAGATAATCATGATGCAGGAAGGGATTTTGTTTTATTCACTGCTATATCCTAGTGCCAAGAATGTGAACAAGACATATTAGGAACTCTATAAATATTTGTTACACAAATCATATTCCAATTTTTTCTCCCTCAACTACAGAAAGTATGCAATGGGTTTGTTTAATGCCAGAGGGCACATGCACATAAGAGAAAGAGCAAAACACCCCCTAAAGGGGTCATGGTCACACTGCAACACTTTTTCCTACAATTTTCTATCCTCTCAGGATCCTGGACAAACATGCCCTTGCCCAGAATATTTTTCAAGCCAACAGAGCTGGGTCTCAAAACCTGGTCAGCATGAGGCACCTGCTTCCTATGCACAGTGCCTTACTGCTGCATGGCAGGTCTAGTTCCTGCTACAAGTTTTTGAAAGCTGCATTGTGTTAACAACAACAAAAAGGTCTCTAAATTTTCCCTATTACTTCCACACCTCAAAAAAATTCACAATTTATCCCCCCATGCATGCTTATTATACAAAAGGACACATTATGATTGGCTTAAATGAGAGACAATAAAGAGGGTGGTAAGTAGCAGAACTCACATGCATGGAAGAAATAGAGGTATCTTTGATAGGCTCTTGCTATGCCACTATCCTCCTGTCTCAGCCTCCCAGCCAATTAGGATCAAAGGTGTACACCACTGCCACACCCAGCTTTTCATGTCAGGCCAGAATCCAACGCAGGCCTCAGTAACTGCACAATGGTGCCCTCTCTCTCGTGCCACTGCGGCTGGGCCTATGATGCTTATTTGTATAAAATATTATAAATCATTCAAAAAAGACCAAGCTTAATATCACTGATCTTCGTCACAAAGTACAGTTCTCAGACCAATGAGGCAGAATCTCTGAGGATGGAGCCCAGGAATTAGAATGTTGTTTCTGGGTAACTCTAATGTTTATTAACTTTGAGAACCAGTAAATTCATTCATCTAATAGTGGTTGAGCACTTACTACATTCCAGGGACTAAGAACAGGACCTACATTGTCACAGAACTTACACTCCATTGGAACATGTGAAAAATAAGAAGATAAATCTTCTGGAAAAATAAGAAGATAAATTCAACCATCTCAGATAGTGAGAAGCGCTATGAAGATACAAAATAGATGACATGATTAAAAAGATAAAGACTGCTAGAGGTGGGACAGAGAAATGAGGGGTCCAGGAGTGAATTCTGTTGAGGCGACATCTGGGCAGAGGGCATGAGGTGAAAATATGTTTAGATATTGCCATGGAAGAAGTAGTAGTCAAGCATGACTGGTCAGTCAGCATGGGAGTCAAAGGGCTAAATGAAGGAGGAAAGGCAGGCAGGGTACCTTATGACCTGGAATTAAAAATCTGGACTTCAGGATTTTATCCCAAGTGTGACTAAGGCCACAGGACAAGGGAGGTGGAAAAGAGTTGGTTCTGGGGCAAAGGAATGACATGATCTGATTTAAAGGGACCTTGCTGGCTCTTCTGAAGAAAGAGGCTGGAGAGAGAAAAGAATGTAAGCAAAGAAATCAGGAGCTGCTGCAGAAGTCTAGTGATAGATGGTGACTTGGCCTAGGGAGGTAACTATAGAAATAAAAAGAAATACAGAATGATAGGAAGACTTGTGAATTAGATATGGAACACGAGGGAGAAAGGATAATAAAGCATGCACTCTAGATGTGTGGCTTGTGAAACTGAATGGGACAGTGACAAGAGGAAAAAAAGTACAAGGGGGCCAGCCCCAGAGCCTAGACGGATCCTACATGGCTCAATGCAGTTACAATCCCAGCCCTGGTCCCTTGAAAAACATGCCAGGTGTTTGTGTGTATGTGTGCTCAAAATCCAAAATGGATGGAGAAATAGAAGAGAAAGGATTATGGTGTGGCCACACTCCTCTGGGGGGAGGAGGGAGTGCTTTCTCCCTCTATCTTTCTCTGAAAGCACATGTGTCCCCTAACAATTAAAAAAAAAAGTATAAAGGTATTTATCAGAGCATTATATATGGTAGTAGAAAAACTAAGAGCAAACTAAATCTAAATGCTTAATAGCAGGGACTGGTTACATAAGTGGACTAGTAGGCAATAAATATAAATGCTGTAAATGAGGACGTTATAACATGGTAAAATAGCTATAATTTAATGAGCAGAAGGAAACAAATTACATCATAACACTTTACTATATCAACAAACCAGTATGGTATCAATTTTATTCTTTAAAAAAACCCCACATATAGATGTGTGCTAATCTACTCGAAAACTTTTTAACCAAATTTATTAAAATGAACTTATACATCTTTTACAGTTTTTTTAAGCTATGTTTTTAAACAACTGTGCCCCAAATCTGCACCTACACTGGCACTTTCACACTTTTCCCTGCAGGCACCTTGCTACATAACACTTACAGAGGCTCTAATTTTCTAATAAGGAAGTTAGGCAAATGAGCCTAAGCAGCTGTGCCACAGACAATCCTGGCGTACCCTGGCTGGTGAGTTTTATGTGTTTTGCGATCCCCAGTGCAGCAATCACACAGCATCCCATCATGGTTCTGGGAAGGAGCCTGGTTTTGCTTCAGTGTTAAGAGTTATTTTCTAATACCCTATAAGTCAGACCATATACTCAGGAATCAGACGTGAGAGGAGTTCATTTAATCTCAGGGGCAGCTAGCTATACGATGCATGTAATGTATGTAATGGATCATAGGGAAAAAACAAATTTTTATTTTAACTGTAAGCCCAAAATGTTTCTGGGAGTACGTCAATGCTATTAAATATAAAGCAAGGTCAGAATCCTCATACTTGAGCCAATACTAATAAATAACTTCTTAACCTCAAATCGTAGCCAAAAAGTTACTTGGCCAAGCACATGTTCTTTATCTACCTTGTAAATTTGCTTCTCATTTTCTAGATACTGTGAAATCATGCATCGCACATTAATAAACCTGCCCTAGGAAGGAGAGAGGTAGTGATATCCACAAAGAAGATGCTAGAATATGCTTCTTATAGTTACCATTTTAACAGGGGGATCATGGTAGATATTGAAAAGGACATGAGGGGAATAGAATAGACATGCTCTAGCTAGATGTCTTGTAGAGAGCAAGACAAAAAGGAAGGTTCTTTTTTAAAAAATTTTTTTCCCCTTATTTTATTTTTTTCTTAACTGACTGGAAGGCCAACTATCATATAAAGCTTGCTCAGTCAAAAAAAAAATGCTTTCTAGTGGCAAGCTGAAAGGTTCTTCCTTATATCTTATCTTAGACAGTATTTCTTAAATATTAGACTGGATGAAAGAAGGAGTACTTATTTTTTAAAAAGGAAATAAAATTAAATGATTCAGAATGGGGAGCCAGTAGTATGAAGAACAATGCCTACAGCAATCCTCACAGGATTAAACATTAGACTGGATCTAAGAAGTTTATACTGAATGTGTTAAAACCACAAGATAGGAGCCAACAGGTGGCATGGTGGTTAAGGTGCTGGATTCCCACATGGCTGACCACAGTTTGAGTCCTGCACCTAGTGGCTTGCATTCTCACTGTCCTTCTCTCTCTGGTGAGCACACATGCCCTATAGAAAACTAATGATAATAATAATAATAATAATAATAATAATAATAATAATAATAATAAATTAAATTACCCCCCCCCAAGACAGAGCCAAACACCTATCCACATCCACATCCACACCAACAGGAATGAGAAAATAGCACTAAGGACAATAACCAACTGTGAGCTGGCTGTGAGCTGCTAGGACTCACAGAGCAAGGTCACTCCCCAAAAGGCTGAAGCCATCCTGGGACACCAGTGGGCAGTCTCCCTTCACAACTGTCCTACCCATTCCACTGTCTGCCTGCCCTTAGAGCAGGCAGGTGTTTGGAGAAGGCTAGCACTTGGGTAGAAAGGTCTGAGGGAATCACCAAGATCAGCCCTGACCAAACAAAATACAATGTGAGTCGCTGAAGAATTTTTTTAGAATTTTAGTAGCCATATATTTAAGGCTACTCTCAATTCATGTGGGTAGCAAGCAAGAGGATAGACAGGAAAGGTACCAGAGAAGGAGCCTGTGGCTCTCCTTTCCTAAAAGTTGGAGACTCACCAGTGGGATGTGGTCCTCTGGAGGGAGAGTTTCTCGCTATGGAAGGAGTCCAAGAAAGGCTGAACTCATTGATGTGATGGGAGGATGATGTACCCTGATTCCACTGGGAAGGGGCACAAAAGTCCTGCATTTCAGACCTTACCAGACTCTAACCTAAGTCTCTCCATTTGGCTGACTCTAATTTTTATCCTTTATAATAAAATGTTCTATGAGCTGTTCCAGGGAATTACTGAACTTGAGCTGTGTCATGGGAACTTCCTAGATTTGTAGCCAGAGGGTCAGAAGTGAAGTGGCCTTGGGAGAATCCTCCAACTTGCAGCTGAGGACTGAAGTGAGGAGAATTTGTTGGGACCATGTCCTTAGCCTGTGGGGTTAGCATTTGAGTGGGTAGATATTCAAAAAGTTCATGGACCTTTTGGCTCTCCAAGTAGCACCATGGCGGTTGGCAAGAATAAGCACTTTATGAAAGGTGGAAAAGGGAGCCAAGAAAAAAGCGGTTGATCCATTTTCTTAAAAAGACTGGAATGATGTAAAAGCACCTAATATGTTCAACATAAGAAATATTGGGAAAACACTAGTGACCAGGACTCAAGAAACCAATATTCCATCTGGCGACCTTAAGGGCCGTGTGTTTGAAGTGAGTCTTGCAGATCTGCAGAAGAGTCACATTCAGAAAATTCAAGCTAATTATTGAGGATGTTCAGGGCAAAAACTGCCTGACCAACTTCCATGGCATGGATCTCACCGGTAACAAAATGTGTTTTATGGTCAAAACATGGCAGACCATGTTTGAAGCTCATGTCGATGTCAAGACTACCAATGATTATTTGTTTGTCTCTTCTGTGCTGGGTTTACTAAAAAAAGTAACAATTATATACAAAAGACTTCTTATGCCCAGCACCAGCAGGTCCGCCAAATCCGGAAGAAGTGATGGAAATCATGACCTGGGAGGGGCAGACAAATGACTTGAAAGAAGTGGTCAATAAACGGACTCCAGTCAGCACTGGAAAAGGCATAGAAAAGGCCTGCCAATCCATCTATTCTCTCCATGATGTCTTTTTTTTTTTTTTTTTTTTTTTTTTGAGAGGTTTTTGCTATAGAGTACATGCGCTTGCCAGAAAGAGACAGAGAGACAGCGAGAAATCACTCCCCAGGGGGCATGGCCAAGCCACAATCCCTTCTCCTCCATTCTCCTCTGGATCTTGGGCATGCGTGCACACACGCCCATCCATGATGTCTTTGTCAGAAAAGTAAAAATGCTGAAGAAGCCTAAGTTTGAATTGGGAAAACTCATGGAGCTTCATGGTGAAAGCAGTAGCTCTGGAAAAGCTATTGGGGATAAGCCAGGCGCTAAAGTTGAAAGAGCTGATGGATATGAACCACTAGCCTAAGAATCTGTTTAAAGCTTAGATTTTTTAAAAGAATTATTTCATTTAACTTTATTTTTTAACTTGACCTAGGGGACAGAATGAGAGCGAGAGAGAGAGAGTGAGAAAGCTAGCCACCAGGTCCAGGACTCGAACTGCAGTCGGCTATGTGGAAGCCCAGTACCCTTAACCACCATGTGACCTGCTAGCTCCAAAGTTCAGAGTTTTAATAGTGACAAATAAAAAGTCCTATTTGTGACAAAAACAAAAACAGTTCATGGAAAATACATATTATGTAAAGATAGTAAAGAAGCAATGTATGGATTTCATGGGGGGTAAGGGGCACCGAAAAACCTCAACCTTAATTCCATTGTTCTGCAGCTTTTTGAAGTCTCCTCATATTGTACCATTTTAGGAGGACCACTCCTCTCAAACACATCTGAGATGAGAATTCTCAGTGGCTGCAGAATCTGATCCGAGGTTTATCAACAGCAGCTCTGCCTAGTTTCTACATAGCACCCCTACTTCCCTGATCTCTCCAGGGAGACTGGCAAATGACTCCTAAAACCAAAGTTGATCTGCAGACATTTACTCCAGTTAGGAAGGAACTAATGAAAAGAAATTAGTAAGTCAGATAATCAAACACTCACCATAAAGCATATTACCTCTGTTTAAAACAAGTGCCTGACTATTTCAAAAGGGTTTCATTATGCTACAGAAGTACAGGGAGGAGAAGCCTTGTCATTAAAGAGGAAAGTTCTGCCTTGAGTAAGGAATCTGAGGCTTCTACAACACTTTAAAAACTCATTTCCTTTTCATGGACATATGCAATTATATATCCTAGTGTCTCTATTATCGTAGTGTAATTTAACTGTTTGCAGAATGACATCACAAAGCCTGTGGTTATGCCACGAGTAATGAAAAGCCATGTGTCATTTAATACACAGAAAATATGCCATGTGTGGGAGGTGGGGGCAGAGGGCATGAAGAGGGGAGAGAGGTGAGAAAAGGGTCAGAACTGAGCTGTGATGGGAACACCAAATTCTAAATGCTAGGGGGCCCATGGTTGGGGTGTTCGGAATGAAAAAGAAAAGTTTAAACCTGGGAAAACTAGAGTGAGGTCTGCAGTGCCACCAGGTCCTCCCAGTGCTTCTCAGAGGGCATTAGGCAGTCTACTAAACCAATGAGTTTGAGTACACAGCTCTCACACTGGAATGATGCCAGCTGGGTGAACTTGGGCAAGTGGCTGAACCTCTCTAAGCCTCAATGTCCTTACCTAAGAAATGTCATGGGAAGTGCACTGTATTTGTGCAAAGCTGGTACACATTATTCCACAAGTGTTTCAGCTCTGTTAAACTGGAGAGGTTAAGGATGATGCAGATAACCCTAATAATGGGCCTCCCCACTCCAGTGCAGACAAGGACCGTACTCTATTCAGTTGCCACACAGTCTTTTACCAACCCAAGGCCTTGGGCTGGCAGTGTGCTGCTTCTGGCCACACAGATAAACTTTCTAATACACAGACTACTTATGGGATACTGGCTTCCTGCAGACATCTTTGCATATTTGGAGTTCGCACCTCATCCTGTCATATGACTACTGTGAACAAGACTATGCTTAATGGAGACACAAAGTGAAAATCTCCCAGTGTTAGTTCCGAATGCAAGAATCTTTCATTTGAACGGCAGACTGACCTATGCATTCTGTACATTAATTGAGTTCAGAACACTTAAATTAACGTTCAAAGAAAACTAGATGTAAAATTAGTAATGCATTTAATGTGATTACTGATGTTTTCCTTGGAATATTTTTACAGTATTAATGTGGCCTACTGTCACTATAAATCCAAATATACAAAACATACATTTTACTTAAAGGTCCATTTTCTGTTCTTATATAATGATGAACTTACCAATTCGACTATGGAATATCTTTTCTGGATATCAGACAGATATTCTACATTAAGGTTAAAAATCAAATAATATGGATTTATATCTACAATGTGGCAAATTTCCAAAATGTAGCATTAGTGAACAAATTAAACAATAACACAATTTCAGTTAATAAAATATAGGAACAAGTCTAACTTACCTGGAAATTAAATGGCAATTCACTCTGTTTGCTTGCTACCCTACCAACCAATCACCCACAGAGAGATTTCTACTATGCAAACATATATTTCAGCACCATGTCAAAGCCTCATTTTCTTCACTTTTAAAAAACACAAAGTAATGGTCTGAATCTATGTCTTAGGCATTAGAATGAATGCAACATACATCATCTCTTTCAGTCCTCAAAACAATCCCCAAATGGGTATTATTAGTATCCTCATTTTACAGACAAGAAATGAGAATTGAGAGAGGGTAAGTAACTTTCCAGGATACAAGCCAGGCAGTGAGACTCCGGAGTCCTGCTCTTAACTATCACTGCTTTCTCCACTGTTCTCTGAATGTAGACACATAGACATCTGTCTTTATTTGCAATACTATTAAATTAATATGTTAAGCTTCCAGGATGGGGGCTATTTATGTTTAATTTTATATCTATCTATCTATGTATAGAGATAGATATAAAATATACATATATTTATACATATATACATATATAAAATATATATATATAATTAATGCAGACTGACAAAAATAGCCATTTTAAGTAGATGTTAAGTGAAGACTATCACTTTATACAGGATGCATATGAGGTTAGTCTTTAAAAATGTAAACAAATTAAATGTGCTTAAAACTCACTGCATTTCACCAAGCAACATACAGTTAATGAAACTGCTAATACACTTACCTCAATCAATTTGTTGGCATGTTCACGGAAAACTTGGGCATACTCCTTAACTTCTTTCTCATTTCCATTCTTTGCAGCTTCAATCAATACTAAAAGTGGAACATTGGTTTCCAGGAAAGAATCTGAAACGTGGTCCATGACAGCTTTGCGGAGCTAGTAATTAAATTGTAAAACTTGATTTTATTTCCAAGAAGCAAGATCACTTTTAAATCTAAAGGAAGATTATGATAGATTGGCTACATTTATGTGAGGGCCCCTCATATAAGTTATGCAGTCACATAACCTGCAATATTTTAATAGAAAACATACGATCACAAAGACAATGGTTTGTTTACACTATCACATCATTTCTCCCACAGAATCTTGTTTTTTCAAGACAAAATCTTTCTTAAGACTTACAAAACTAAGGCTTACATCTTTAAAGAATACTACAAAGCTGAAAAGAAAGCTCTGGGTTGAATTGGAATATATGTAAATTATCGTCTAATCGGTTAAATAAAATGAGAAGAGAAGGAAAGAAAAGAATACTCTCTGGTTTATCTAAAAAGGGTTTCATGTACTATAAACGTTAAAATGTAAAGGTTATCTTTATAACCGTTCTAACACTGCTTCACCAAAGGAAACTGAATAAAAACACAGTTTATCTTTAATTCTGCGTCCATCAGACATGAACAATAAAATATCTCTCCACTAATTCCTGGATACTGTCTGACTTCTTGTTACCAACCAATTTCATAAGTAACTTCTTTTTTTTTTTTTAATTTGTTTTTTTTTTTTTTAGGGGGAGAGGTTTTTGCTATAGGGTGCATGCGCTCACCAGAGAGAGAGAGAGAGACATAGAGACAGAAAGCGAGAAACCACCCCCCAGGGGGGATGGCCACACCGCAATCCCTTCTCCTCCATTCTCCTCTCCGGATCTTAGGCATGCACGCACACGCGCATGGCGTGAGTTTTAAGCCACCGGGTCTGGGACGCGAACCGTGGTCGACTACATGGGAGTCCAGCGACATAGCCATTACACTAACTGTTGGTCCCTTTTTTAGAATTATTTTATTTAACATTATTTATTTTAATTTGGCCAGAGAGGGAGGGGGTAGGGCAGTGAGAGGGAATGTGAAGGCAAGCTGCCAAGTCCAGGACTTGAACCGCAGTTGGCCATGAGGGAATCCAGTGCCCTTAAACACCATGCCACCTGTCGGCATCCCTAAGTAACTTCTTTATAAAGACAAAAACTCAATTTGATTCCAGATGTTAATGGAGTAATTTATCATTAAATGAAGAGATTCTTTACACTAAATTTACTAACAGAATATTCTACACCCCAAATATCTCTATACATAGCATATTTGAACTGGAAATATAATCTCTGCCAAAGATCTAAATGAATTTCAAGTACGTGCTCAGAATAGGGCAAACAAATATGCAACTGGAATTCCAGTCTCTACATAAGCTAATATAACAAAATACTTCAAGGTTATTTTCACAGGTCCCCAAGTCATGTTTAAATGATTTTCCTGGGCTATCAGTAGCATGCTAGTAAAGGCAGTTGGATCTCACATAGCTGACTATGTGGACTGAGTCCTGGACCAAACAGCCTGTAAAACACATCGGGCACATTCATGTAGCCAAAGTCCCAAGAGGAGAACTGAGAAGGAATTGTGGCGTAGATGTGCACCTCCACCCTGCCCCCTGTCCTCTCTCTGGTACACACTTATGCCATATAACAATTTTTTTAAAACTTGATTTTTCCATCTGTACTTTCTTTTCACATTCAAGTTAATTTATTCAGTCAATCCCAGACTGTTTTATTCCATGTCCTCATGAGATTTCATTAACCATTTAGAAACTTATTAGCAACAAAACAGAGAAAGCTTTCTACTTTTCTGTGAAAGTCCATTCTTTTCCCTCAATAAAATACAAACTCAGTATTTATTCAGATTTTAATCAAAACTATAAAATTGAGAATTTAAGAAAGCAAATAGCAATTTCTTTCAACTTACCTGTCTACGCAAGTCCCTGGTCTTCTTAGTCATTTTATCTATTGCAGAATTCAGTGCATCACTTCTTTCTTTACGTCCAGCCTGGATAAAAAGAGATGCGTATTTTAGTAGTTCACAAGGAACCTTATTAACAGGTGATAGCTATTTATGCTCAAACCAATACTGGAAAAATGGTACAACTTTTTTAGCCCAAAGATGGAAAATCTGGGGTGGGGTAGAAGAAAGACTATGTGTCTTTTTCCATAAAAACCTAATCGTACAATTTTAGGATTCACATTATCTGATTATTAGAATTGAAGGAGTTTTGCCAAAGTAAGAGATGCCAAGAGGCAAAATTTTTGCTTCAAGTTTGGCCTTAAAATTTAAATTTATATTTTAACACTGCATATGCCAAATTCATTAATGCACAAGTTCTCCTTGAACTGCTAGCGAGAACAAGTTACACCTGAATTTGATGAACTCTGAGATTTGAAGAATGTTGGCACCTGGC
Source organism: Tupaia belangeri chinensis (assembly GCF_000334495.1). Taxonomy (NCBI): domain Eukaryota; kingdom Metazoa; phylum Chordata; class Mammalia; order Scandentia; family Tupaiidae; genus Tupaia; species Tupaia belangeri. The sequence continues at coordinate 1,217,258 of NW_006207460.1, read as the reverse complement.
ACTAAAACAGTGTGAAACAACAGATTTTAAACCAAAGATATAGCATGATCCGCCATCTTCAATAATGTACCTTACACAGCTCAATCTGGAACGCTTTGCAAAACTACCTCAGTCATATTTTTTTTACAGTCTATGTAAGGGGGGAGCAGGTGATGTGGTGGTTAAGGCACTGGACTCCCACATGGCCAACCAGGTTCAAGCAGACCTGGAGGCTTGCAAATCATGCCAGCTAGATGCGTGTATGTGCCCAAAATCCCAAGAGGAGAATGGAGGACAAGGGCCATCTTCCCAGGGGGTGATTTCTCACTTTCTCTCTCTTTCTCTGGCAAGTGCACATGCCCTGTGGGGGAGGTGAGGGGAAAGGTCCATGTTGTGCTTAATGAAACTGTACTGCACAGGAAAGAATGCATTACATAGTCTTGGGGAATTATGTGAATCAGCATTTCTTCAGAGGTCGGAGATTGAAGTGAGATTTGAAAGAGCAACACGCTAAGTAGAATTAAAATGGGTAACAGTTGAAAGAAAAGAGATGAGATAACCAGGTAGAACTGTGTCTCTGAAAATATCTAATAAGACACCGTCTAAGTTAAACTATAAAGTATATGAAGTTTGTTTTCACAGAACAAATGTGGTTCTCAGGGACCAGCAGTTAGCATAATGGCTATGTCGCTGGACTCCCATGTAGTCAACCGCGGTTCGAGTCCCGGACCCAGTGGTTTAAACTCACGCTGGGCGTGTGTGCGTGCATGCCCCAGATCCTGAGAGGAGAATGGAGAAGGGATTGCGGTGTGGCCATCCTCACTGGGGGGTGATTTCTTGCTTTCTATCTCTATATTTCTGGTGAGTGCACATGCCCTATGGCAAAAAACTCTCAAAACCAAACAAACAAACAAACAAACAAAACAAAACAAAAAAACAAATGTGGTTCTCTCTGTAAAATATGCTAGCAATCAAAAGTAAGATACGAATGGATAAAGGATTTTATTTTAACCCAGCGTTCTCCCTTTGGGTGCCCTCAAGACATTTTCATATGTGTATGCTGTCAGTACAAAAGCCAGCACACCAGATGAATTGGTGGGGATGGGAGAGCTGGTTATGTATTTACCAAGTGCTTGTTATATACATCTGTTACTCACTTTCTCTCATCCCCTATCTGTTAAATGGGGACAATGCCACTTATCACGCTGCCTCCATCTCTATGACTGTTACAAAACAGAAGGAGTATTGAGGGACACAGCTTATTTATTTATTTATTTATTTAGAGAGTTTTTTTACTATAGGGTGCGTGTGCTCACCAGAGAAACAAGAGAAAGACAGAAAGCGAGAAATCACCCACCAGGGGAGATAGCCACGTCGCAATCCCTTCTCCTCCATTCTCCTCTCATGATCTTGGGCACTCACGCACAAGTGCCTGGCGTGAGTTTAAGCCACCGGGTCCGGGACTTGAATCGCAATCAACTACATGGGAGTCCAGCGACATAGCCATTACGCTAACTGCTGGTCCCAGGGACATAGATTATTTAGCAGAGAACAGAAAGGAGATAAAAGGGGATTTGTGAGTATTAAGAATTGAAATAGGGGCCAATAGATGCCATAGCAGTTACATCCCTAGACTCCCTCATGGCTGACCACAATCCAAGTTCTGGACTCAGTGGGTTGAAACTCATATCAGGTGCATATGTGTAGATGCCCAAGAGATCCCAGGAGGAGAATGGAAGAGAAAAGATTGTGGCATGGTCATACCCCCACCAAGGGGGTGATTTCTCACTTTCTCTCTCACTGTCTCTCTCTCTCCAGCAAGTTCATGCATCCTAAGGCAAAACATCTAAAAATAAAAATATAGAATTGAAAAAAGGGACCAGAAGGTAGCATGGTGGTTAGGGCACTGGACACTCCCACATAGCTGAGCATGGTTCAAGTCCTGGACCTGGTGATATGCTTTCTTGTTCTCTCTCTCTGTCTGACAAATTAAAAATAAATAAATGAATAAACAAAATTAAATAAAGATTGTTTTTTTTAAAGAAGAACTGACAAAAGTAATAAACTGATATGGTCATTATTATTATCTGGTCAGGGTCTTATGCCTTACACTCATTCTCCAACACTCCTGTTCTGCCAATAAAATTAAGTAGTCCACTAGTATTAATGGGGGAATGTTTCATCAAAACATCAAAAATTGATTCAGGTATGAGGATTTCTACTTGCAGGAATAAACTGATTTATTCAGAGCCAACAGTCAGAAAAGAACTCAAATGGAGGAGTTTAACTAGTTACCTGACAATCTCAAAGATCAAAATACCAGGATCTAAAACAAAGGTAACTGAAACCAAATCAAAACCAAACTGACCTCATAATTAGTGTTTTAATCGGGAAGGTCTCGGCACACACCTTAGACAGTCAAGCATTCACTTCAAGAAAAATTCTCTAAATAAACTCAGCAAAGTTTATCACTGTTCCTAGCTATGTTTGTTTTAGGGGTGTTTCTAATAAATTCTTTGTTCCAGAAAATAAGGCTCACAATGACCTCATGAGAGCTCAATCTCCTACAACCTGGAATGACTGGGAATTTTCTCAATTTAGGTGAAAGAATTTACTGTAAAAGTTATGTAAAACCAAATCCTTGAACTTGACTTTTGAGGAATTAGTCACAGAGCAGTATTTGCTTTAAGATGCAATGCAACCCACACCATGAATCTGTAAATTCTTTGTAAAATTGGCCTAAAAATCAATTTGTCCTTCTTGTTACTGCAGGAAATGGAGATTTATGCCTCATTAATCAGGAGGGGGCAGTTCAGGAGCAGTTATTTACTAAACCTTTTAGGTTATACTAGACAGACTGCCTTTTAAATCAAAGTGCCCCTTTAAATACAAAAAAATTATACATACATGAGTCCAAATTGCAAGTTTAGAATTCCAATAATTTAAAATACAATAGGGATGAGCACACACACCTATATATACTCCCAACCTTAATACTGAACTTGATGACAGTAGAAAACTTTGCTTGAACAAGACTTTGCCTCTTTTAAAATTAAAGTTGTTAGGGTTTCTATTTAGTTTTAGTTAAGCAATAATAAAGTTATTGGAATATAACCCCAGGAAAAGCAACCCTGTAGCAGAAACTATTACTGTATTTAGTGAGTCAGCTTTAAAGTAACCCTCAGCCCCTACATGCTGAAGAGACTCCATTCCAAGAGTACAGAGATCACCCCAAGTTCACTCAATTTTGGTATGTGTACCCCTGCTAAGCACTGTTGCTCATAGGTGAGAAGGCTTGACCTTTGAAGAATGTGGGGACTTTAAAGAGAATCTCGAGAGAAATGTTTGAAAACCAAGGGAGAGATAAAGGCATCTCTGAGCCCACCAAGTAGGTACCATGAGCAAAGCTCACCCTCCCGAACTGAAAAAATTTATGGACAAGAAGTTATCACTGAATTTAAATGATGGCAGACATGTCCAAGGAATATTGTGGGGATCTGATCCATTGATGAATCTTGTGATAGATGAATGTGTGGAGATGGCAACTAGCGGGCAGCAGAACAATACTGGAATGGTGGTAATGCGAGGAAATAGCAGCATCATGTTACAAGCCTCGGAACGACTACAAATAATAGCTGTTCAACAGAAAAATCCATGTCCCCTCATCAACGGGCCTGTTTTACTATGATGTAAAAATCAGGCCATGTACATTTTCATAGTAAAATTTTTCTTAAGTAAAAGGAATAAAAACAAAATAAAACCAAGGGAGACTAGTGTCTATTAAAGAGTCAATTCATATCTTCTTGAGTAGGACTTAAAGGTTTGCTATGGGCTAGGCAACACACTGTCATGCAATATACATTTAGCAACTTAACAGGAAAGGCAATTTGACCCCGGTCCACCTGGCCCACAGATGGCTGATGGGCTCTGCAAGAGCCGAATATGTGACAAGAGTCACACTGAGCCTTCTGTGAAGTTCAATTGGTAGCTCAATCTTAGAATACAATGTTTATATAGAACTGCATCCTCATTTCTTTTCAGAGTACCCATTTAAATGATAAGGAACAGAATAGTTTCTGGTGTGCCTAATATTACCTATCTTATTCTAAAAATTAAAAAAAAAATAAGTGGAGAACTTTAACATCACATACATAACACTCCACTTATATTCCCTCTTCTCTCACAGAGAGCAGAAGCCTAGAAATTTGCATTACAGTTTGGGTATTTTCTCAGATGACAGCCACATTTTTTTTTTTTTTAAATGAGAGAAACAGACAGGCATCCTTGACAGGGCTTCATGCCCCTATTTCCCCATGCGGCCTTTTCCTCAAGTCCTCTAGTTCCTCAGGTTCCTGAGTGCACATTCAGCATGTTTTCAGACTAACCCAAGGATCCAAATCTGTGGTTGGCCGCACGGCTCCCAGCATTATGGGGCACTAGCTTTTTAATGCTGTGCCACAGTAGCTAGACCAGAATCATATTTAGCAAAAATACACAAGATAGCACAGAAGACAAATGGGTAAGTAAAACATATATATTTGGGGCCAGCCCCTGGCCTAGTGGATGAAGCAGCTGGATCCCACATAGCTGACAGTTTGAGTCCCAGACTCAACAGTCTGAAAAGCACACCAAGAGTATATGTGTGCATATGTGCCCAAAATCCCGAGAGGAGGGAGAAATGGAGAAGAAGGAATTGAGGTATGACTCTGCCCCATGGGAGGTGCTTTTTCTCTCTCCCTGGAGAGCATATGCACTCTCTGGCAAAAGTTGTATAAAAAAAAATTTGTAAAATATATGGCAAAGTTCATTCCATTTAATAAGCAAAAATGTCTTACAGATCTTTAAGAAAATGACTAATTTGGGGGTAGGGATTAGAAATAAGCAAATAAAATATTCAGTATACAGGAACATACAAACATGCATACAAAACAATGTTGAATTTCAACTACCATTAAAGAAGAACAAGTCAAAGACCAAGTATTTATCAGTTTTATAGATATTCTTACCGTTTACTAGCTCCTAATATGGTATTAATAATGGGGAGCAGTCGTGTGTAATAGGCTACTAGGGGAAATAAAACGGTTTAAAAATTTTTGAAAGGCATATGGCAATGTGTACCAATATCAACACCCTATAACCTGGCAATTCACTGCTTGGAACTTACTTTACATATAAACTTACCTAAGGATACAAAGATATTAAAAGGATAATCATTTTACACTGTGCAAAAGTCACAGGCCTCAAAACAATTTATCCATAAATTAGAATATCGTCATACAAAGAAAAAACCATGAAGCCACTAGCCAAGCAGACAGACAGACAGACAGACACACACACACACACACACACACACACACGACAGAAACATGGACACACACAGTGAACAAGCAGCAGGACAGAACTGGCTCTCAGAAAAATACAGCCTTAACCCCAGCATTTCCTCAAGCCTTAGCAACCCCCGTTTCAGCAATGTATAATGCAGGAACCGACATGTCAAGCAGATACAATGCTGACATGCTGCTATAAGCCTTTCATAATAAGAAATGATACTATTCCCTTCAAGCCAAATTTTTGTTATCGATTTTCTTTGCATTGACAATATCATATACTCAATATTTTTGCTTGCCGTGGTGTGTGCCACTGTCCCTTCACCCCAGGACCTTTTAAAGGAGTTCTCAGAAATGATGTTTCCAAGCTTCAGCAACCAGGAATGCTAGTATCTACCTAATATGCATGCAAATTCACCCCTTTAAATTCAGCCAATTGGGTCAGAGAGCTCACTAAAATCAAAAGAAATTCAAGTATGCATAAATGGATATCTTACCTCTTAATTCTATCCTGCATAAATGGATTTGTATAGCCTATAGATGTCTATGTAGGTGGGAGGAAACACATCTAAATGAAATGCTACAAAGTCAGGAAGGACACCTTCCTAAAGAAAAGATTCCCATCACCTTCAAAAAAAGGGGGGGGGGCAGAGGGTAGTAAAACCCACTTACATTATAGTACAAGTCTCAATATAAATAAGCCCAAGTGTGTGGCTGCCAACTAGGGCCTTAAAAGGTTCTTAGCTAGGGATATACTCACACCCACAAAAACTAGAACCTCCATCCTAAAACTTGCTAACACTTTTTTGATAAATGTGAAATTTTCCCAAGCAGCCAACAAGACTGCCAGCAACAAGGTTTATTTTAACATGCTTCTCCAGAGTATCTCTGTGTAACTCTGGTGCCAAGGTGTAACAATTTTTGGAGATGGGAATGCTTAAGAAAATACTTGACTTTTTAGCACAAAGTAAACATAAAGCCTTTTCTCTACCACAAAACATTAGAAAATTTTATATATGTATCTCTGTACCTATTTCTTCAGGTACAGGAATAACTCTTCCTAATCCCAAATCCAACAAAAGCAAACTCTCATGGGCAAGAACGTGGACAACTACAGCTAACCAACTGCCTGAACTCAATTTGCTTAAAACCATTTACAGAGGACAGACAGGTTAGATCTTATTCTCCATTGCCCTATCACAAACATCTAAAGCAATGAAAATGGAAACAAATGATATGGATAGTATCTTCCAGAAATAGTACTGCCACTTTAATTAAGTCAAAGGCATATGTTTGCAGAGTAAAACTGCTCTAAAGTGAAACCAATATAAAGTTGAGTTTAGGAAGAATAAGGGCACTGTTTAGCCCTTTTAGCTAAGCACAGATAAATAGATTTTAAAAGTGATACAAAATTCTATCGACAGGAACTGCATACTCTTCCAATCTTTAAGGCAAACACTATGTCTTCTTTGGTTCCACAGCTTGAACCTTTTGAACCCAAAGAATGGGCACATGAGAAAGGAGGCTAGTGGCACAAGGAGCAGCTGAGCCTCGTGGGCACGGGTGTCCACCAGGTATTACTGCTCACTTCTTCAGGGCACCAGAAATCAATCACTCTTTATTGCACTGGTACATCTCTAGGCAATTTCTCTTGCCCACAAGTCTGGAATACAATAATTTAAATAGTTTGCATTCACTAGAATGTAAGAGGTAAGTTAAACAGACCAGAGAGCAGGAAAAAACCTGAGAGTCTAAAGGGAAGGAGATACTTTTCCTTCTGCACTTTCACATACAACTCATCCCTAATCATGGTTGTTCTAATCCAACTGACTTAAATGATTTTTCCCCTATGAAATTAAAGTGGTTACTTGAAGACTTGAAAACAGCTTCACCTGGATGGCAAAGTTCCTCTCCCCCCACAAGGATGGCTGACTTCAATAAGGCATTGACAACATCCCAAGGGCTTGTTTTTATTTTCAAAAATAATAATAAAAAAAATTAAAATAATTTAAAAAAAGAGACCACCTTTTCAGACTTCCCTCCCTTAAAACTTTTTGGTGCTGGGACCAGCAGTTAATGTAATGGTTATGTCTCTGTACTCCCACGTAGTTGACCACAGTTTGCATCCTGGACCCGGTGGCTTAAAACTCACACCAGGTGCATATGCGTGCATGCCCAAGATCCTGAGAGGAGAATGGAGGAGAAGGGATTGCGGTGTGGCCATCCCTCCGTGGGGTGATTTCTCGCTTTCTGTCTCTCCCTGGCAAGCGCACGCACCCTATAGTGAAAACCTCTCCAAAAAAACCCAAAACAAAACAAAAACAAAAAAACAACTTGTTGGTGCTAATTCCTGTAGAACAAACAGTATCTCTGCAATCTAGAGTCACATATCTTGTAGAAATCTGATTAAACTATAGCCACAGAAAAATGAACAGGCAACAGAATTTTACAAGCTAGTCTATGGACCCAAATTAAGAACGCCTAGCTTACAGAAACCACAGAAAGGATCAAGGTCAGGCGGGCTCAGGGGCACCACAGTAATGGTAACATACTGCTTAAGTGAAGCTAGATACATATGGGAGATGACGCTTTCAGCTCCCTAGTGCACCCACGATTCTGGTTGGTTGGGAAAGCTGGATGGAGGTAGAGGGGTGTGGATCACAGTATGGGATCCTGCTGTCTTCACTTTGTCTCTCTCTCTCTCTCTCTCTCTCTCACATATACAACTAAATAAGCTTTAAAAAGGGGAGGGGGGTTAAGTTAGGGGCTGGGAGAGTTTGGCATCTTTAGCACATAAAACAGGGTATGTCCTCCCCTACTCTTTAACCAGCAAGCAGGAACACAGTGGGTGTACTTGGTGTGGGTTCATTCCTAAGGGCTAAGGTTCTGTTCACAGGCAAAGTTGGCTTAAAGACTTCCATTCCACCTGTCTGACAACACTGCAGTATGAGACTCTGCTGGCCCTCAGAGTATTTCTGCTTTCTGTCTCCCTTTCTACTTACCAGGCATTTCCCCAATTAAACTCTGGACTTGTAATTCCATCTTGGGGTCACTTCTAGAAGAATTCAAATCACAACTAGAGCATTTGCTGCAGCTTTCACAGCACCTTTTCCCAGGCCCCTAAGGAAGGAAACCTTGAAGTCTTCCAGTTCTCACTTCAAAACAAAAAATGTTATCCCTTAATATAATGACTTCTTACACTTGCCCAGTGGAATGAAGCCCTTGGAAGCTAAAAGGCCAATGATGTTCTTGGTTTGAGATTTCTACCCTCAGGTCTGAGACAAGGCTAAGGATGGGTAGCAATGAGATGGGAGAAACAGGTCCAAATCATTAAGGTGAGATGTATAAAAGGCCTTGTCTTTGCCAGGCCCAAAAATTCGGCACCAATTCTAGGAACAGCTTTTGCATTTATAGAACACTTAACATGGAGATGTACATTCATAACTAAGGTCTGAAAAAATAATGACACTATTTGACAGGGGGAACCTGGAGTCAGGACAATAAGCCAGAGCAAAAATACTATTTCAAAGTATGAGTGACCCTTTGTATTCACAAGAGAGATCCTGAAACGATGAGCGTGAGACTCAAAGTCAGTTCTGAAGAACTGTGAAGAAGGAAATAGTGTGCAAATGCTGTGTTATTTTGAGACCCACAAGCCCCAAATCTCGTATCAACTGAAGCTTTTCAGTAAGTGGTAGGTGAGATTCTGAGGTAAATATAAGGAACCATGTCAGAATCCAAACATGCTGTGTAGCCTGCTCTAAATCAACTCTGGTCCACTGTTAATGCTCAGGGCTTATGTATTAAAATAACTGTATCAATCCATCCTTTTCTCCTAGTAGGACATTCAAAGATCAGTTCAGCATTATTTTTCAATCAGCATAGTGATAAAATGTTGTTATAAAGTAGGACATAGGAGAAATCTTTTAAATTAGAGTTCCCCTGAAATTCTCAGAGAGATAACTAAATGCTTTGTTTTGTAAAATTCTGACCTTTTTTTCTTGGCGTGTGATATTAAGCTCTTAATGACAAAGAAATCAAACCTATTTAGCTAGTGTACCAACACATCTAAAGCAAATCATAGTCATACTTTGATTTTTTAACCAAGCATGACAAGGCAATTGAGTAGCTTTCTGAACTACCACAGCAGTGGCACTACCTTGCATAGGCAGGCGTTAAATCAGCACTTCATAAATCGTGCAGGAGTCTGCCCATTTAGACGATCTCTCTATGCAGAATCAGCAGTCTAACACTGGCTCTCACAAGCATTAAAAACCATCACTCTGCTAACCCAACTCACTGTTCAGATGAGTCTTCTTGAATGCAGCCTTTATTACAACCTCACTGCTCCTTCCTACACTGAAGAAATATCATGTTTTAAGCCAGGAGCTCTTCCTTCTCACTTTATTTTAATCAGGGGGTCTTGCAACGACCCTGATACTGTTAGAAAGCATGGTGCTTTTTAACAGTAAAGCTTCTGGAAAACCCAAACAAAAGACACGTCACCAGGTGACGTCAGCCTATATACAGTTCTGTGTGGTCGCAGCACATAAGCAAACCCATTCTTGTGCCGTTTCTCGGAAAAGCTTTTCAGTAAATGCACTCATGCTGCCCCAGGAGCTCTTCTCTGCAACAAGCCGCCCATCTGCCATCAACAAGTTCAGACCGGGAGAACTAACGGCTGCGGAAGATAGAGACTGACGCTTTGATTAACCAGCCGAGCAGTTAGGAGGAGAAAATTAATAACTTACATTCAAAACTGATTTAGGGGACCAGACCCATCGCAGAAAATGAAACCAATTATTTCCAGAGGAATATCCTAAGGAAAAAGATCAGCTCATCCTGGATTTAATTTTACTCAGAAAGCCTAGGACACAGAAACAGGAAACTGGTGAAAGGCTCCTGCATGTTAGAGCCTTTTACAGACTCACTGCGTTGAGTCTTAACAACCGCGACTGAATGCAGCCTCCAATGTGCTCAGAAGAATGGGTAAGTCCGTGCATTTTTATGTCTTATGCAATCAACAACGAAGCATGCTTTTAAAAATAAACCACTGAATTCACATTTTTATGGGAGAAATCACTATCACATGTTTGGATTTTGAGGTTTAGGTAAAAGCATATATCACTGATGATAGGGCATGTTTAATTTTCCTTTTAAATGGTTTAAGTTTTGTTCTAGTCATGACAACAAGGTTAATTTTTCTGCAGTAAATGAAAAAGAAGTTACATGCAGTAAAATTACCATGATGTTATGTTGTTGTTGTTGTTGAATAGCCCATATGTTCTGCTGAAAAATATCCTATCTTCTTGTTTTCCTTAAATTATATTCTGCAGGCTTACATTTCAAGTGGCCATTAGGGGCCCCTATGCTGGCAGCAATATATGCAATGAGTATGGTTTTAAAAATGCTGCCTGCCCTGGGTATGGCGTGTCCACCCAAATGCCGCTGCGAGAAGCTGCTCTTCTACTGCGACTCTCAGGGCTTCCACTCAGTGCCAAACGCCACTGACAAGGGCTCTCTAGGCCTGTCCCTGAGGCACAATCACATCACAGAGCTTGAAAGAGATCAATTTGCCAGCTTCAGTCAACTTACCTGGCTCCACTTAGATCACAATCAAATTTCAACAATAAAAGAAGATGCTTTTCAAGGACTCTATAAACTTAAGGAATTAATCTTAAGTTCCAACAAAATATTTTACTTGCCAAACACAACTTTTACCCAACTAATTAACCTGCAAAATTTAGACCTGTCTTTTAATCAGCTGTCATCTCTGCACCCAGAGCTCTTCTATGGCCTTCGGAAGTTGCAGACCTTGCATTTACGTTCCAACTCCCTGCGGACTATCCCAGTACGCCTGTTCTGGGACTGTCGTAGTCTGGAATTTCTGGATTTGAGCACAAACCGTTTGCGAAGTTTGGCTCGCAATGGATTTGCAGGATTAATCAAACTGAGAGAGCTTCACCTAGAGCACAACCAGCTGACGAAGATTAATTTTGCTCATTTTCTACGGCTAAGCAGTCTGCACACGCTCTTCTTACAATGGAACAAAATTAGCAACTTGACATGTGGGATGGAGTGGACCTGGGGCACTTTAGAAAAGCTAGACCTGACTGGAAATGAAATCAAAGCAATCGACTTGACAGTGTTTGAAACGATGCCGAATCTTAAAATACTCCTCATGGATAACAACAAGTTAAACAGCCTTGATTCCAAGATCTTAAACTCCCTGAGATCCCTCACAACCGTTGGCCTCTCTGGCAATCTATGGGAATGCAGCCCCCGAATATGTGCTCTGGCCTCTTGGCTGGGCAGTTTCCAAGGTCGGTGGGAGCATTCAATCCTATGCCACAGCCCTGACCACACCCAAGGAGAGGATATTCTAGATGCAGTCCATGGATTTCAGCTCTGCTGGAATTTATCAACCACTGTCACTGCCATGGCTACAACTTATAGAGATCCAACCACTGAATATACAAAAAGAATAAGCTCATCAAGTTACCATGTGGGAGACAAAGAAATCCCAACTACTGCAGGCATAGCAGTTACTACGGAAGAACACTTTCCTGAACCAGACAATGCCATCTTCACTCAGCGGGTAATTACGGGAACAATGGCTTTATTGTTTTCTTTCTTTTTTATTATTTTTATAGTGTTCATCTCTAGGAAGTGCTGCCCTCCCACTTTAAGAAGAATTAGGCAGTGCTCAATGATTCAGAACCACAGGCAGCTCAGATCCCAAACACGACTCCATATGTCAAACATGTCAGACCAAGGACCGTATAATGAATATGAACCCACCCATGAAGGACCCTTCATCATCATTAATGGTTATGGACAGTGCAAGTGTCAGCAGCTGCCATACAAAGAATGTGAAGTATAATATCTGCCCATCATCAAAAATCACATCAGATAAGTAACCTATTTTACATAGTAGGGGCTAAATACATTATCTAATTTTTACCAATGGTGACATTAAGCCTAATTTTCCAAATCCAATGGAGACTTAGTTTTTGAAGTGTTTAAGTATTTTTAATTTTTTTAATGAAATCATATTTTAAATGTTAAATGAAGCAATGCTCACACTGATTTGCACTGTTGGAAAGTCTAAAAATGCTTAATTCAAAAATAAGACATTTCATGTATGTGATTATATACTCTCATGTGTAAACATTTACACTAAGGTCTCCATATGCTGTTTTATTCTACTGAAACAGTTTTGAAAGAAACTGTTGAGCAAAACGAGATATGAATCAATACCTGTTTGATCATTGCTCTCCATCCCATGTACCACAACTGGCTTGCTGCTTAAAAGGAGACTTAAAGTTCTCTTGTATGATAATTTGGTATTTACTCAAATCTACAATCTACTGCCGGTGTGGGAAGTAGAATTTCATGTATGCTGAAGGTTGGTAAATATTAAATACTCTCCTTCCAGAGTTTTTGCCTGGGTTAATAGACATTATCAAAGTCCACATCATGAAATCAAAACCCTTTATGTAATTCTAATAAGCCAAGTGACTCTTGAATATATTTAAACAATGAATCCAAGTGATTGTGGAAAGGTCTCATTACAAAATGAAATCAAACTAAGAATTATACCAACTTACCATATATCTCTAGTTTGACTTTATAGTGGATGCACTGATTTTTGTAGCATTTAGACAATTATTTTAAATTAGTATTAAATTACCACTTTACTAATTAATTTACTAAATATTATATTTACATTTCTACATAAAGATTTAGAAATTATTTGAGAGAAAAGATATAACTGAGTCAATTTAACAATCCCAACATCATCCATCCAGTTTGAAAGTGTGTGCACACACACACGCACATGTATGGTCACTCTCTCTCTCAACTGTTGTGATCAAAGGAAGCCTGGACAAAAGGGTTTAAAATTCTTTCTTCTGCCTTTTCCTAATCTTCAAACCTCAGAGCCAAATTAAAAATAATTGGCTAGCAACAGGCACATTGATTTATTGTAAAGAAACCATAAAGGAAAAAAACACTTTCTGTATATGATATGCTAAATTTCGACCTTTTAATAAAGATACACACTCACATTAAAAGTACAGTTCCTTGTAAGTGAAGGGAATAACATCTACCTGAGGTCAGTCTTACAGAACACAACAGGCCTATGTAGCCATGCCGTGAGGAGGTGCGGGGACAGAGGTGAAAGGCAGATTTTGAAATCTGGCTCACAGGTTAGCTGAAGTTACCGGGCAGTCAAG
>NW_006207460.1:1183077-1203684 GCF_000334495.1 Tupaia belangeri chinensis | reverse complement strand
GGGAAAGAGGCCCTGTCACCTGCTGCTGAAACAGAAAGAGGGGAAGGTTTTCCAGTGTAAATAAAGACATTTTGTTAAGTAAGGAATGATAATTCTGCCATTTTTTTTCACATAAAAAAGAACCATAACTGTTCAGTTTCTTCAGTTATTGTTTCTATAGAAAAACTGGCATAGTAGAATTTAGTCACAAGTAACCAATTCCCACAGAATTTTTCCATAAATAGGCTCCATACATGTGAAAAATCATGAAATTGGTACACTAACTTAATTTTAGAAAATTAACATTTTTACAACTGCCATTTACTGTTATGTGTTAGAAGGCATAAATCCTTAGAGAAAACCACTACCATAAAAAATGATCTTTTCTTTAGCATAAATATTAACATGGTATCATTCATTTGAAGCATAATTTCTCCCAGGATTAAACTGAAAACATGTTAAAACTAAATACAGTTTAACCTGTATGATTTAATCATAATTTTTCTTCATTAAAACTAAAGGAAAGGTACCTACATTTCAAAGAAAACGTGTCTCAGTAAAAAGCAGGTAAGATCACAAATTATGGTAAAATGTGCTCTGTGCATTATTAAAGGTGGGTAGGTTAGTTAGGCAAAGTCTCAGTCTAGATCAATTCAGCTATCTTGAGCAGTGAGCATTTCATCTCTTAATTACACTAGATCCTGAGCTGGCCTGGGAAGAGACAGAAGCTGATTTTACAGCAGAGTGCAGTGCACTACTTCCCCACTGAGGGGTAGATCAAATGCCCCTATTATATGGAGAGTTCCATGAGTTAAATTTACCAATCCAGTTATCACAGCGACCACAGCCGTTTGTCAGGTGACAGTTGAGTCACAATACAACTGTGTCTTGAACACACAAGATCCTATCAGTCTGGAAGGACAGCAGGAGTATCTTCCATCATTTCAAACCACTACCACAATTAATTTAAACTGAGTAAAAGGGTAAGAAATATTGGCTGGAACCCCCACATTAACCCTAAGATCACAGTTACCAAAATGGACCTTTGGAAAAATGCTTAATGTTTATGGAAAAGCAAAGAGGAAGAGCAAGTCATTTAGTAATTAAGGAAAACAGCATGACCAGGGCCACCGAGGCATACTTTCCAGCTGAAAAATAACTGATTTTTTGGTCCTCCATTTTTTTTTTGAGTTAATGTCTTCTGAGAAAAGGGAATAGCAGTGCCAAGTAGGTATTTTCCTTTTTCATTTAAAGCACAAACTTTCTCTTCAAATTGACTACAGAAGGAAGGATTCCTTTTAATTTTTGTCTATTTGTTATCAGCACAGGTTTGAAGGTAAGATTCTTGGTCATTTGGACTCTTTACCAACAAGCTAGGGTGGAATAGCATCACAGCAACACTACAAAACCTGGTAACACAATGTTAGGGCTTGTGTTTTGGGGTGAGCTTTTATCCTCTTCACTCCCACCCCTGGGGGGGAGGGGGAAAGAGAGAAAGGGGGAGAGGGAGAGAGAAAGAGAGAGAGAGAGACTTTCAAGATCAGAGAAACATTAAGCACCAGAAAAATAATCTTTGGAAAAAAGAAAGCTAAAGAAGAGCATGATACTGTAGGCACTAGAGAGGGAACCAAGAACTAGTTTGGGATCATTTATGTTCCTTTCTGTAGGTTGGCAGGGATTTCAATCACCTTTCTGAAAAGAATAGGCTGGTAAATTTGCAAATCCACACACAACTCTGAGAATACCCACTGCCAACATCAAAAAGCAAAGATACTAATTTTGTAAGCCAAAAATCTGTACTAACACATGTAATTTTCTTAATGTGCCTAAGTTAATTTCTGTACCAATTCAATGAATGGAATTGACTGAACTTCCCAACTCCACTAATTATTAAAATCCATCTGCTTGTTATAATGCTAGTCACCAAGAGCTAGACTCCATCTTCCCAATAAAAATGAAACCTATGTAGCACTAGGTCTGAATCCTAAAATTCAAAACAGGCATATCATTTTCTTAATGCATACTTTCTACACATAATTATCTGGGGGAAAAAAAAAACAATCAATCAGTGCCCTGTTCAATTTTTAAGGTATGAATATCAATATGAAAATTTTAAATAAATATTTATAGCAGCTAACTGACACGATCATTTCCTAACACAGCAATACAGTAACAGACCTATCTCAAAAGTCTGTTTTGGGACACACTTTTCTTATTGGTTAAAGTACCTGAGCCAGAAAAAGGCAAAAGAAAAAGGCAAAAAGACAAGGAAAAGGTAAAAAGGCTATCCATAGATAATGAACTATTTCTCTATCTAATCTGGGGCAAGCTCATAGTACTTGAATAAAGCCAGAAACAAATAGAAAATGACTGTTTACACTTTCATTCTGTTATTGCAAACCTTTGAAAATTTCTGCAACTCCTTCAACTAACCTTTTCTTCCTTGGTAATTAAAAAAAAAATCTGATATATGACATATTTGATGAACCTATCAATGCTGAGACTGGAAACTCAAAATACAGTCCAAACATATTATGTTCAATCACCTTCAAGAGCCATTTGAGGGGTCAAGTGGGCAGACTGGGTTGGGGGTGGGAAGAAAACACTATTATACAAGGGATCTTGGGAGGGGGAGGGTTACATAAAGTACAGTGTACAGGAAAGTTTTGTTATTAAAATTATGTATACTGTAAAAGGTGAATGCCTCTTTTTTTAAAAAATAACTTTTCTTTGATAACCTATCAATTTTGACATGTGAAACTTAAAAATGTGTGACAGATATAAAACCTTAAATGAACAGGTGTTTTATACTATGTTCTGCTACAGTGCCAAGTGTGTCAACTGAGAAAAAGGACAGCTAGACATCACCTATCTTCATTCAGAGTGAGGCAAAATTAGGCCAGGAAAAAAGAAAAGGTAAACAGTAGGAGCTAAAAAGTCATCATGCAATTAGGAAGTGCTTTTCCAACCAGCCTTAACAAGTGGATAAACAGTTGTGTGTGGAATTCACAGGGCCTGGACTTGGCCACTCCTCTCCCCATACATTCTCGCCACAGGCTGCCGTCACGGTGTGTGGAGCTGCAGAAAGGCACCCAATTGCCTGGACTTGGCAATCAGTGATCTGGCCTCTCCCCTGGGCTTAGCTGAGGTAGATCCCAGCAGCGCCCTGCACATCACTCCTGGAAGGGAGATCCACAGGTGCTCACCACACTGAGGCTACTAGGATTCCTGCATAACCTACTCTACCCCCAGCAGCCAACTCAATGAGCATAGATGGGGGAAAAGGGACGATTTTAACTAGCATCCCTCACTTGGCACAGAAAAGCACTGTCAGGACGGGATGCTGTGCCTGGGGAGCTCTGAGGCAGAAATGGCCCTGGCCTCTGGAGCTGACTGCCAAGAGTCTGCCATGCTTGCCAGCATGCATGTTCTGCTTCTCTAGCTTCACAGCAACAATGGAGGACCAGATATGGGGAAAAAACAACGCCACCCTTTTCCCAACACCCAAGATGCTGGGATCAGAGAGGCAGAGTTCACCCCTGGAACCTCAGCCGTTAAGTAGGGCAGAGGCAGGAAGTGCAGCACACAATTTTACTGTCAAACTCATCCCCTATACACTAGAGGGCATAGGTGATGATGGTTTTAAATGGCACAAAAGAAACGAGCTCTTACACTTTATGGTTTTAAAAACAAAGCTTATTAACCCAAGTCTCCTCCATCTTAAACATGAAAATCCCATGTAAAACTACATCTACTTCTTTTTTGGTTCATTAATTTACTGTATCCCATAGCATTCTCAGGTTCCCACTCAAATATACAATAGAGTTTTTCAAGGTCTATTTAGATACATTTTCTTTGCAAACAGATCTAAGCAACTGGGGACTCAAGTCTTCCTTAGAGAGTCAAAATGTACTTCAAACTGTCTTTTACAGATACAGAAAGGAAAAAAAGAGGTGAAAGTCAGTTATTCCAAACATTTCTCCTTAACATGAATATGGCCTTCTTCCTCACTATCCAATATTTTGGGAACATTCTAAAGGGACGTTATCTTGAACCTTCCCTTCCCCCATCTACAGGGGATGTTACAGAGCAAGAAATCTCCAAAGGCGAGTACAAGGTATTCTATCCTGCAACATCTGCAGACTATGCCCTGCCTCTGTACTGGAGGCCAGAGAGAAAAGCTTGGCCCAAGATCTCAACTCGGGAACTACTGCTGAAAATCCAGCATGAAGGAAGTTCTGTAAACAGCAACCCACACAGGCAAAGGCCCATGGAACAGCCCTCACTTGAGAACTAGGTCCTGAAACTCAAGACCCCCCAAAAATTCCCAAAACCTCTCACAGCTTTCAAGAGACTTTACCAAGAACTATAGCAAAGAGACATAAAAATGTCATAATTAGGACCAGCAGTTGGCATAGTGGCTATGTCACTGGACTCTCATGTAGCTGACCACGGTTTGAGTCCCAGACCTGGTGGCTTAAACTCACACCGGGCGCATGTGCATGCATGCCCAAGATCCTGAGAGGAGAATGGAGGAGAAGAGAATGCGGTTGTGACCATCCCCCCAGGGGTGATTTCTCACTTCCTGTCTCTCTCTGTCTTTCTGGCAAGTGCACGTGCCCTATAGCAAAAACCTGTCCAAAAATAAATAAATAAATAAACGTCATTAAACATTATGTTATTAAACATAAACATTACTGACTACCTTATGTTTAGACACAAGAATGCCATCATTAGGCCCTTGTATTTGTTAGTTAAAACAAAACAGTCAAAAAATTCCCAGGTTGTTTTTCCTGGAAAATCATCAGACAAAAACTCTACCGCTCACCTGTTTTATCTTCATGATGGGTCAAAATGTTTCTATTGTTATGAAAATATTTCCCATGGCCTAGCCTACCAAATACACAGAAGATGATTGCTAAACTCCCAAAACCTCTGAATATAATGAATCTATCATTTATAAATAACTAATTTCTATGGAGTCAAAGAAACTTAGAATAATACATTTATATACACAGAACAGTTGAAATAAGGATGTAAAAAGATCAAAAGCAGGGACTTCTAACTCCAAGGGTCCAGATGTATTTCAGAGAATGAAAAACCTCTTAAAATTACAATGCAAGATTGTGTGTGAGTCCAGGTATTTCACCAGATCCTAGAGTTTTTTGTTTGTTTGTTTATGTTTTTGCCATAGGGTGCCTATGCTCCCCAGAGAGAAACAGAAAGGAAAAGTGAAAAATCACACCCCCAGGGAGACAGCGTGGTGGTTAAGGGCACTGGACTCCTCCTACATTGCTGACCGTGATTTGTCTTGCTTTCTCACTTTTTCTCTCTCTGGTCAAATTAAAATATATAAATTAATAATAAATAATTTTTTTTTTAAAAAAAAGGAATTTTGGGCCCATACACAAATGTGTCAGTCTAGTCACCAGATCTGGGACTCAAACTGTTGTTGGCCGTGTGAGAATCTAGTTCCTTAACCACCACAACACATGCCGGCCCCCTAAAGGGTTTCTGATCATTCAAAAAGGGATTAAGAAACCCTGGTACAATGATAAAAATAGTTCTGGAATACACCAATTTGGTTCTGACATTCCTGGTGGCCAAGGTAAAGAACAAAATCAACAGTTTCCATGTGATAAAGAAGCATGCTAGTTTATCAAAAGGAATAAAAATGTACAATTCAAGAGTCTGTGATTTATTTATAAAACAGGGCCAGCTGTAAGAAGAGTAAGGAAATACATTAGACTGTATCCTCAAGGTGGTTCTAGAGAATGAGCAGACTTGTTCTTCATGTGAACTTTTTTTTCTTCTTCTTTATTTTGGAGAGGTTTTCGCTATAGGGCGCGTGTGCTCACCAGACAGACAGAGACAGAAAGAGAAACATACAGAAAGTGAGAAATCACCCCCAGGGGGGATGGCCACGCTGCAATCCTTTCTCCTCCATTCTCCTCTTGGGATCTTGGGCACGCACGCACACGCGCCCAGCGGTGAGTTTAAGCCGCTGGGTCCAGGACTTGAACTGCGGTAGACTACGTGGGAGTCCAGCGACATAGCCATTACGCTAACTGCTGGTCCCGTATGTGAACTCTTGATATTAAAAAAAAGCTAAGGATAAGGGGCCAGCAGATGGTAGAATGGTTAAGGTGCTGGACTTCTACACGGCCGACCGCAGTTCAAGTCCCAGACCTGGCAACTTGAAACTCACACCGGATGTGTGTGCAGTGCATTCCCAAAATCCCAAGAGGAAAATGGAGGAGAAGGAATTGTAGAGTGGCCATCCCCTTGGCGGAGGGGTGATTTCTCACTTTCTGTCTCTGTCTCTCTAGAGAGCACATGCACCATATAGCAAAAATCTCAAAAAAAAAAAAAAAAAAAAAAAGGTTTAAAAATTAGTCTATACAAGCATGTCACATGCTTTGGGATGAGCTAATCTTTATTGTAACACAAGGCTGGAGCCTAGAGAGTTAATAAAAAGGAAAGAAGGCTGGCTAATGGCATGGTGGGTAAGGCAGCTGGATCCCACATGGCTGTCTATGCTTGAGTCCCAGGTCCAGTAGCTTGAAAACAATACCAGGTGCACATGTACCCAAAATCCTAACAGTAAAAATGGACAAGGGACGTGCTTCCTCATCCCCAACCTCTGTCTCTCTCCAGTGAGCTCACATACCTTCTAGAAAATTACTAAATGAATGAGTAAGGGCTCTCTCAGAAGAACAGCTCGTTTTTCCTTCTTATCACATCCCAGGGATACAAATTACAGTGTTCTAATGCATATAATTTAAAATATCTTCTACTACTGGAGGGACAAAGAGAAGCATGTTTCATAAGATATCTCTAGTTGTAATAATGATAATCATAAATATTCTTGGGTTAAGAACCAGGTCTGGGACTCAAACTGCAGTTGGCTATGTGGGAGCCCAGTGTCCTTAACCACTACACCACCTGCTGGTCCCCAAAATAACTAGATTTTAACAGAAGCAAGTAAACTACCAGAGTTGAGATGCCTGTTTCGTGCACTTGGGCATGTCACTCTGGACAAGCCCTCCAACCTCTATGTGCCCTAGGGCTGTCACCCCTAAAGCAGAATTAATAGCAGTAACAACCTGAAGAGGACTTATTCATGTAAACTCCTGAAGCTGGCACATAGTAAATGCTCAAAAAATGTTTGTACTTTTTTTAAAAAAAAAAAATTTATTTTAATTAATTAATTAATTAATTTTAATTTGACCAGAAAGAGACTGAGAGGGAAAACGAGAAAGCAAGCCACCAGGTCTAGGACTTGAACCATGGTTGGCCATGTGGGAGTGTCCAGCACCTTAACCACCATGCCACCTGCTGGTCCCAATGTTTGCTATTTTTAATAGCAACATGTAGAGAACTAAATGCTAGAGATCCATCAGGTATATAATGTAATCACAATAAAGACATGTAAGACCCATGTGTTGCTTCCTATCTGTCTTTCTTCCTTTCCAAGTTAATGTGCAGTATCCAAAATGAAGACTGATAATTAGCCAAAGCTTTCAATATGCCTCAACAGCCTGGTTACACTTTTCTCATCTAATATTGACATCAAGCTGACCATATTATCTCACGGTTTAATACTCTGCTTTATTAAATGTATTAGAATGTTAGAGATGGTATTATGGTTTGACTTTATAAATCAAGGCTAAATTTCTAAATAGTTAAGAGTCCCTAACTCCAAAATTCCTTCTAGGTAAGGTAGTGACTTGAAATCAAATGATGCCTCTTTTCCTTGTTCAATAAAATTAATACAGGATAACACATACTATTCATTATCATAAATGGACACTTTTTTCAAAAAGAGTAAAAAGTAAAATCTCATTGATGTCTCAGCTCTGACAATTGTATTTTAGGACAAAATAAAAGGCTCAGAATTAAGGATCACTGTTATGTTCATTTCTGCTTAGAAAAAAATGCTCTTCAAGTCTATCTCATCTAATTTAGGAAACAGTCCTTCTAACTGTGGCAGATTTGGTTTTGAGGCACATTTGCCAGAATTGTTACAGGGTGTGGGCAGGGAGATATGAGAATTTAAAAACACAAATATAACTTGTTAGTTCAGTACACATAGGAGGGTTTGTTTTGCAATACTTGAATAGTGATCCTCTATATTACCAAAATCTCTATTCAGTATAAAGCTTGCTCAGAATTAACCTTCTGAATGAAACACACATTTAGTAATTTTTTTAAGAGAGATGTTTGCTATAGGGCATATGTGCTTGCCAGAGAGAGAAAAAGAGAGAAATCATCCCCTTGAGGTGATGGCCACACCACAATCCCTTCTCCTTCATTCTCTCAGGATTTTGGCACACGCACTTGTCTTAAGTTTTAAGCCACCAGGTCCAGGACACATCTGTGGTCAACTACATGGGAGTCCAGAGATGAAACCATTACACCATCTGCTGGTCCCACACACATTCAGTCTTACCAGAACCTGCAGATCTTACGGCTCAGATTTTTCAAGTCGAAAATTTCTTTTGTGGTATTATCTTTCCAGTTTATTGAACAAAGAAAAGCATTTTATCTCTTTCTTCATCCAAAATTTTTGTCTACTTTCCCACATCTATTGACTCAGAGCTTGCTCTACCTGCTTCTCCTTAAGGCTCCCCAAATTCCAAGGAAACTGTCTTCCTGAGGGGAAGAATTCAGTTACAACAAATCATCTACTGAGCATCCACTTTCTAAGGAATATCTACATTTACACAGAACTCTCTAATTCCACAAAACTAAGTTACTATCAGCTGCAAAGTGGTCAACCAAATTTGGGAACTACAACTAGAAATACAATAATTTATTTGAGCTATCTTCTCAGTCTACCCTTCTCTTAGTAAAGATTCAAATATAAATTAATGTTAATTAATTTTGCTTTTACTTTAAAAAAAGACCAGGAATACCAACCATTTTAAGAAGTATGCCTGGGACAAGCAGATGGCGTAGTGGTTTACCTTGTTGGATTCCCACATGGCCTACCAGTTCTGAGTTCCAGACTCCGTGGCTTAAAAAAATCATACAAGGCGCATGTGCGTGCATGCCCAAGATCCCGGGAGTAGAATGGAGAAGGGACTGTGGCATGGTCATGGGGGGTAGTGATTTCTCACTTTCTCTCTCACTATCTCTCTGGAATGCACACATGTCCTAAGGTAAAAATGTGGGGGGAGAGGGCATTTACACTTTTTGCTTTAAATAAACAGCAGTCATTCAACTCCAGGTCTCTGACCAAATAAAATCCCAACACCTATACACGTTTAATATGAACAGATATTTTGATTTTTTATTTTCTTTAGACACAGGGAACATACATTGGGGGACAGAGGCCATGGGCTGTGTAAACTTTGGAAATGTAGAATTCTTAGGATAATGATATGCAGGGATCCCTACCTTCCCTAATCTCTGCTCTAAATTTTCATTTCACTTTTGTTGGAATCCACAGAACTGGCCACAAAAAACAGCAACCTTTCATGTAAAAGTATGTCCTGCCTGTTTTCTGCTCTAAACAAAGAAAAAGACATTACACAATAACGATTCTACCGAGGCCTTTTGCTATGTGGCTCACATATCAAGAACCATGTTCAAGAGTACCCCACCAGTGCTCCTTCTCTCTAATCAACCTTTCTACTTCCCCATTGAAATTCACCAAGGGGGAAAACAGCAGTGAAAAAGAATGTACATCCTTTGGCACACTCCAAAGACAACTGAGACAGCACAAACATCACATCACCCTTCTTTCTCCTGAAAAATCCCTTCAGGCCAGAGTGTACAAAACTGCTCTCTGACCCTTGCCATCAACTTCCAACAACTAGAGTCCATTTTATTATTGTGCTAAAACTGCCAGTCTAAGATTTATCTATTACTCTGCATGAAAACCTAATAGCAGGTGGTCAGGAATTTTCTTTCTTTTGATACAACATTCCTGAAGTGTCAAAAGGCATTATACTACATAAGCAATACCATCATCTAGACACAATCTGCACTCAGGATTAGATGCAAGATGAATCCCAAGTAAGACTGTGAAGAACAAGACAAATTGTAAAAGGGATTTTCTATTCTAGTTGACATTCCCACTGAATCCATCACCTTTTTAACTAAAATTATTAAATATGTATTTCTTTTAAAAACACTAATAGCTTCCCCAAACAAAAATCAATATTTGAAGATATCACTTTCTAAATATATTACGTCAACCTTCACAAACACGACTCAGTTTAAATTAAGGAGGGAGTCTAAGGGTTAGATGTAACCTAAGAAAGGCTAAACTTATTATCTTATTAGTAACTAACATTTTAATTAAATTAATGAATTCTAAGACCTGACGAATAGTGATGACAAGTCAAGGAGAAAGGTACAGGCCAGAAATATAAATTTAGAAGCCATCGTCAGTCACAATCCTGAAAGAAATCACCAAGGGAACGACTATAGATAAAGAGACTGACAAAACTGCACTTTTCTCCTGCACCATTCTAAGGAATCTGTAAACAGGATCTACAAAATGGCAATCACCAAAAAGAGAAGAAAAAGGAAAAGGAAAAGGAGAAGAAAAAAAGAAAAAGAAAGGAAAAACTAACAGGGCAGCATAGTCTCAACACCAAAGCCATTTGAGCAAAGTGATCTATTGGAAAACTAATGGGAACATGGTCTGTTTAATTCATGAAAATAACCCAAAACAATACATAACAAAGGAGTTTACATCAATTGGGATCTACACATACACTGCTTTAGGAAGTGAGAATGATGACTATAATAAAAAGTACACTGTCGGGGCCACCTGGTGGCATGGTGGTTAAGACAGATGGATCCCACATGGCAGATTGTCTGGTTCAAGTCCCACACCTGATGGCTTGAAAAACACTCTAAGTGCATGTGTGTCCAAAATCCCAAGAGAAGAATGGAGGAGAAGGGACTGCGGCATGGCCATCTCCCCTAGGGGGAGTGACTTCTCATCTTCCTTCTCTCTCTAGCTCTTTTTCTCTCTCTCCAGCAAGCACTTATCATGCCCTATAAAAAACTTAAAAAAAAAAAAAAAAAAAAAGCCCACTGTTCATCCTCTGAGTGTGTCTCCATGCAATGAAGTATCACAGATAGCCTTGCCAATGAAGTCAATATAATAAACTAAAGAATCAAGGAGAAATCATAAAATAATCAGAATAATGGGTTTTAATTCTGAGAAGAATAAACAGTTCATTATGTACTTGAACTTATAAGACAGTCAAATATCCAATGAAAAGGTAACCATATAATTTTCAATATCTTGGTAGAGGGTTTGAGTTACAAGGCATGTGTTGTATCAAAACTCAACCAATATATACTTAAGAGTTGGACATTTCACTGTGCATAAAATTTACCTTAAAAAATTAAATTCAGGAGACCAGCAGGTGACATAATGGTTATGTTACTGGACTCCCCCGTGATTGACTGTGGTTTGAGTCCCAGACTTTAAGTCACACTGAGTGTGCATGCATGTGTGCCCAAAATCCGGACAGAATAGAGGAGAAAGGACTGTGGCATGGCCATTCCCCCTTAGGGTGATTTCTTGCTTTCTGTCTCTCTGTCTTTTGGTTCTGGTGAATGCATGTGCCCCATAGCAAAAATCTCTCTTTAAAAAAGAAGAAGAAAAAGAAAGAAAAGAAAAAGAATTAAACTCTAGTTAACAACATGTCTGTTGTACACATACATTGTTGCATGCTACGTTGTTTAGACAGAAGTGAGTGTACAAGTGGCAACTGACTTAGAAATGCATTAAAACAATTAGATGAATAGAGAAAAATGTGGTAAAGCAAATATTACAAAATATTAGTAAAATCTAGGAAGTGGGCATATATATGGGTGTTCCTTACGGAGTTCTTCCAGCTTCTTTATATGTATGAACATTTTCATTTAATAAAATGTTTGGGGAAAGAAAAAAATTACAAATGTAATTTACGCTATTGGCTCTCTAACACATTATTCCTCCCAACTAAACATACAGTGGTATATAATGATTAAGGGCTCTAATTCGAGAGGCAGGTTGTGTTCAAAGCATAACCTCTCTACTAACTAGCCTTAGGAACCTTGTACAAGTCATATAACCTCTAATGCCTTACCAGTACCATATTCATGCTTTGAGTTTTAAATAGAATGTGTGTAAAGCAATAAGAAAAATTCCTACCACACAGTAAGCACTGAAGTGTGAGTGTTTCTGTTACTTTTATGTTAGTATTATTATTAAATAATTCAACAAGTACTATATTTCAACTTCCACTATACTCACCTTTTTTTTTTTTTTAACAAAAAAAAAGGACAGAATTTTGCTATAGGGTGTGTGTGCTCACCAGAGAGACAAAGGAGACACAAAGTGAGAAATAATCACCCGCTGGGGGAATGGCCACACCAGAACCTCCAGGATTCTCCCCTCAGGATTTTGCGCATGCACACACAAGCACCTGGCCTGAGTTTCAAGTCTCCAGGTCAGGATTCAAACTGTGGTCAACTATGTGAGTCTAGCAACATAACCATTATGCCATCTGTTGGTCCCAACTATATTCACCTTAATATATGAGATTCTATAGTGCTAGGTCCTTGATCAACAAGAACAGACCACTCCAGAGTTTTGGAGATGTCTGGGATATGATGATCAAAGCAGTGATTTAGCAAGATCAATTTTGGTAATTATCCTTGTTTTGTAGAGAAAGGCAAACCTATTATCAGAAAAGGGCGGCTAAGAGAAATAAAGGAAAGAAATTTATTTAAAGAACAGGCAGATGGTAAGAATAAATGATCAGATGAGAAAGAAAAAGATTACTCTCTCCACGATCTTTGCTCAAGAGAAATGGGCAACAGGTTGGGGCATGCAGGAAAAAGATCTAAGAAATCACCTGTTCACCAGGATGTACCAAAAAGAGCCTTGGAATTCCCATATTTGCTTTCAAGTGTTTGCTATTAATTTCTCATTTAAAACTATTTTCTGAGAAGACACATCATTTTTCTCTACTATACTTTCATATTTACAGCTTTCTTTTCACGTCTCAATAAGGAGTTAAGGAATTAGGAAAACAAAATGGCAGGACAAGTTTCTACTTCATAAAGTATGGGACACAGAAAAGAGGAAAGCTCTTGTTCAGTTCCCATTCACCCTAGTAAAATCTACCCCTTTTTTATGTACTCTTAAAATTTTAACAAGATAAAGTTAAAAATTTTTAGAACATTAATTTCTGGCTCTTTAATGTGGTACAAATATTAAACAGAAATGCAGCAGCACAGTTAGTGACAACCTGCTAATTTTACTCTCTCACATAGCACAAAAGAATCTTATTATAAGGTTTAATTTGTTACTTTCATATATAAGAGGTTCATTAAAGGCTTCACTGTTAGAAATCTCAGTGGAACTACTGGTTTTGTTAAAAACTATGTGGCATGGGTGCCAATACAATTTTAATAAAAGCCATAAGCCGTTATCTACCTCCCATCTTAATAACTGAAATTGAAGATGAGATGACACCTTAAGGGTTACACTTCACAACAGCAACAACTTTCAGGACTTCAGAATCCCTTCATTTCCTACCCAAATTTAACTCTATCATGTCTCTAGTTCTCTCTCCATAACGAAACAATACTTTCTCTTTCTGTAAAAGATGCTTTTAGAAATCATCATAATTCGAAGAGTGGCCCAGCTGTCGTAGTGAAGTAAAGCAAGTGTCCCGAAGGCTAGAAGCCATATGGCAACCATGGATTCAGATTCCTGGATCCCCGTGAAAACACTCCAGGGGCATGCAGGAGACACCCAAGATCCTAAGAAGCTGGAGGGCTGTGGAAATGGGATCACAGCCAGCATGACTGTGCCATGGGTGTCCCTACTCTTCACCCCTGCCCATTATCATAAAAGAAAAAAAAAGAGTTCTTCAGTGTCTCATAGAGGAACACACATTTCTTTCCACCTTTTCCTTATAATCAAAACTGGCTGACAACTCAGGCTTTCCCACTTAGGTAACCCCTGGAAATACAAAATAGACAGTAAAATTATTCAGTCATTTTTGTCTAACCAACCCAAATAAGGAATACCTACCAGAAATCAACTATTGCTGCTTGGTCTAACTCTTTTTACAAGAAAAGAAACCTTGTCCCACCCCCGCTCCTATTCCCCACCACCGCTAAGAGAATAAGAGACCTTGTCTCATTCACTACACAAAAGTGTGAGCTCCCTAAGCACCTCTTGCCAAGTGTCAGCAACTAAGAACTACGGGTAAAATGAAATTCTAAGTTTAAAAATAAAAAACCAACAAGGTGCAAATTTTTTTAGTAAACATGCAGAAAATAACTGGTGAGCCTTATACATGTTGGATTTTTTCTCACTGCTAGTAAAGGGCTTCTGCTAATTAGCTTGCAGTTCCCTGCATCCACATTTATATGTATATATAGGAAATGTAAGAGCTGGTTGGTTAACTAGCTTGGTTTAAGAATGGCGGTTAAAAAATCAGTTATGGGTTTACTTTCTGTGCAGACCAGTTCTGTTCTTCATATTCTAAACCAAGCATTTTTTTTTCTCTCTCTCAGAAATGGAAAATACCTGTTAATGGTTACTAGAATACTTAGAACCATGAGATCAGTGAAAATATATCACCTATACTGGGGAGAAAACACTCAAAGTCTACGTCCCACAGTGTGTAAGAAACGTCTCTGAATACACATGATGACATTAATATACAACTCATCATTATCCTTTTTAATGAATAGTATAAAATACAGAAGAACGTGTATCACAAAAATTAGCCCCCAAAAAAAAGGAGGGCCTGAAAAATGTCTACAGAGAGGTTGAGTAGCATTCCATCCCCCTATAGAAGGGCTAGTGGATCAAATCCATCATACACTTAAAATCCTTTATTCGATTTTCACTATACTACATAATTTCTGTATTTTAGGCTATTGCAGTCTGAGGAGTTTGTCAAACTGTTCTTTCCTCCTCTTCTTCTCCCACTTAAGTTTCTCTTCAGTGATGCTTGGCAGCCCACATTCAGCCTTTCATCCTGACTTTCCTTACTTGGGAGCTCTTGAGCATTTACACTCTTCACTTACGTCGGTGTAAATGAGCAGCACATGTGCACACACAAATACATGTGTTCAGCGGGGGAAATGAAAGCAAATAGTCCCAGATCAAGACAAAATAGCCCCTACTTATTTCAAAGAGAAAATTATGATTTTGTTCATTTCACATCAAAGATGGAGGAGAAGGAATTGCAGCAAGACCATTCCCCATGGGGGCTTCTTTCTCTTCTCCCTCTTTGACTGGCTCTAGTGAACACAAGCACCCTCTAGCACCCCCCCTCAAAAAAAATCCTGCAGATGTGATGTCAATGAGAACTGTGAAAGAAAGGTTTATCACAAAATGCTATAGAAGAAAGACTCTGAACATCTTCACTAGACTAGCTTTATGACTGGGCTTCTGCTTCCATCCATCCAGGTCAAATAAATTTTGAACCTAAATAATTAAAATGAAATAATTAACATGAAAAAAAATCTCTTAACCTAAAAGCTCAAGCCAGGCAATTAATTATTACCTCGTAGTCAACCATGACATTTTTTTTGCAAAGGAATCTTTACTTGGAGTATGTCGATTTATAAGAAACTGATCTGAAATGTGAAAATTCTTCCTAGAAACACTAATTCGCAAATTCCTTTCTCTTTTCTAAAAGAGCTATAAAGGCAACAGTCTCACAGAAACTGTTTAATCTGTTCTCATGATTGCATAATATCAAATTCTTATAATAAATCTCTTATATACCTTTCCTAGTTCTGCTTCTGTGATTTAACCTGGAAAAACAGAATATGTGTATGTGTAAGTAATTTAAGGTAGGGAAGACATTTTTACCCCAAATGGTAAATTCCCTAGCCATAATAACAAAAGATAAACACACATTCGTGAAAATAAAACCAAAATTTTGATATAGTTTATTTTAAAAACGCAGTGTCAAAAGACAAATGATGGATTATAAAAAATACATTTAAGTAGATGGCAGAGATCAGGTTAATAGCTATAATATACAAAGAGCTCTAGCAAAGAAAAAGATATGCACACTGCTGGAAAAACGGGCACAATATGAATAGGCACTTCACAAAAGAGCAACTCCAATGACTTACCGGTATATAAAAAGATTATCTGAACTCAACAGTGGTCAAGGGAAATGCAAATTAAAGTAATAATTGTTTCACACCTATCGGACTAGCAAAATTAAAGTAAATATACCACCTGGCTTACACAAGATCCCACATGGTTTGAATGCCAGCCCTGGCAGCTTTTTTAGTGGGGAAGGAAGAGGTGGGAGGTGCACAGGACTCCCTGACAGGTTGGAGAATGGAAGGAGGAAGGACTGTGGTATGACTGGCCCCGCTGGGGTGTGTGTGTGTGTGGGGGGGTGTGTCTCTCTCTTTGCGCACGCATGCACACACACAGACACACACATCCCCGTGTACCTTCTGCTATTTAAAAAAGAAGTAATACCTACTGTTGGAGTGGCTATAAAAGAAAGGGTATTTTCTTATCTTGGCGGTAGAAATGCTAATACTCTACAGAAAATATTCTATTAAAATTTGTTGAAATGAAAACATATACAAGAAGTCTTCATGAACTTTATGGAAAATGTGTATTATGAAAATAATGCACAGACTTCAAAACTTTCTGCACCAAAATAAGCTCATACTTTAATTCCATTTTTGTAGCATTTCTCCTTGAACTTTTTGAAGTCCTCTTGTATGTACCATTAGACCCAGCAATCTCATGGAAATAAAACTCAGATACTATCACATAGAAATAAAAGCACTAAGCAAAAGAGCATGTATGTTCAAGGATGTTCACTACAATACTATTCACAGCCCTTAAAAATAATAATAATAAAAAAAAGGTATGGTAGTAATGCAAATAGACCCAAATGAAAAAAGACCAAGGTTTTAGCCCAGGGATCTCTCTAAGCATGCCAGAGTGCAAAAGTGTTTGTGATCCAGACTGGCTGAGACTGAGGTGGACAGTGGCACAAAGACTGTGTTGGAAGTGCCTGTCTCTCTGTCATGGAAAAAATAAGTAAATAAATACAAAAAACTTTAAACAATTTAAAAAGCAATGTTGTTACTAAGAGAGGAATGGTCAAATAATTTATGGTGAATCCAAACCATGAACTGTTATTCAGCAATACAAAGAATTAAAGGAAACTAGTAGTCTTGAAGGATTTCCATGAGGTACTGTGGAATATGATGGGTTTATAAACAATAATCCTATTTCGATTAAGAAAACACCTAGAGGGGAAAACAATCTGTATTTTGGTGGTGGAGTTGTGAGAGCAGGAATATATCATATAAACAGATAAAAGTATAGAAATATTCATGCCTGATTGCTAACACTGGTTCTTTAGGGTAGGATATGGGATAGATGAGGATGAACGGACGGAGAAGGAATGGGAGAAATAAGATGACTCGACATGTTACATACAATCCATTTATGGAAAAGTTGAGTATATATAAATTTTAAAAGACTACTTTTGCCTTTATACATTTTTGTCCTGTATAGTTCTATCTCTTAAAATGAACCCTAATTTCTTATTACTATTATATATTAAAAGGGAAATACAGGTGGTATAGGGAGAAACCATAGTTGAACTACAGCAGTCATAAGATTTACTGAGTTGGGGACAGCAGGTGGCATGGTGGTTAAGGTGCTGGACTCCCACATGGCTGACCGCAGCTGGAGTCCCAGACCTGGTGGGGTGCTTTCTCGCTTTGTCTGTCTGTCTGTCTGTCTGTCTCTCTCTCTTGCTGTTTCTGTCTAGTGAGCACACATGCCCTATAGCAAATTTGAAAATAATAAACAAACTTGGGGGGGGGGAAAGATATGCTGAGTCTTAGAAAGGAACATAATAATAACCATGTACCGCAACAAACAAACAAAAACCAATAACAACAACAAAAAAATGCAGAAAATGGTATGAAAAGCAATGGACGAGAAGATATACAATGGCAAAGAGGACAGAATCACTGTCCTGAAACACTGCTTAACAAAGAGGTGAAAGAAACTAACTCCCGAGCTGATTCAGAAGCAGAAAACACTGCTATAAAGGAAGGGATTTGGTGGCTATTAGCCTGCAGCTCTCAAACAAGGCTCACTTTCATGGAGCAGCACTGAAACTTTGCTCAAAACACAGAATTAGTCTACGCGCCCCCTCAATTACTTAAAGGGTTAATGTCGAGCCCAGTAAAAACCTTCAGAATCCTGCTTGAGGACTAAAGCGCTAATTGGGTAGCACTCATGTTAATCAGGTATACAAATACTATCTTACCTGCTAGGAGACTAAAATCATCCATCCCTCTAATAATATTGTCAGAGTCCACTTTCACCCCCTGGCAAAATAACATAACCTCCCATGATGGCCCGCTGCCATGAACAACTGGACAATCTCAAGAAGATGTGAGGTTAAGGGCTCCAAAAGCCCTGTAGTCAAAGAGAAGGCACAATAGGCCCTAACACACAGGAGGAGAGGCTCAGTAAGGCAAGGCCCCAAAAAAGAAAATAAAGAAGGCAATTCTCTTCTCTCCTCATCATCCATGACATGCTTTAAACAAAATGCATTTCGTAGAATTATCCTGAACTGAACTTCCTGGGCATCTATCACTGGTGACATTATACTGCATGTTTTCTACACCAGTGCCAGCTGATAAGAGGCAAAGAATATCTTCTGTTTATTGAACAGTCTTCTTTCGTCCCAGAAAGAAGTTTTTACCATTGCTTTAGGTAATGCTCTGTGCCCAGCTAGAGTTAAAAGTCCAGTATTAGCCCTGGTCCCAAAGTGCAGAAGTTAGCGCTGTGCAGAGGAGGCTGGCTCTCACATGGTTAACTAGGTTTGAGTCCCAGGTATTGGCTTCAAAACACATTGGGCCCATGCATTAGTGCCCAGGATCCTGGTGGGATAAAGAATTGAAGGAAAAAAATTACAACATGACAAACCCTCTGACATTTAAAACGAAGCTATTTTAAAAAGGTCCAATACTAGGAAGCAGAATCTTATTGGGCTGTCTGAAAAGTCATGACTCATTTTTGCATAGAAAAATATGGAAAATGTGTTATGACTTTTCCAATAACCCAAGTATTAATAGTATCAGTCACCAAAAAAAGACTAACTAGGCAGGGTTGTTACGTTGTTTTGTAGTGGTAACAAGCAAGTATTAATAAATCCATAGAGGCACCGTTTTCCGGGTTACAAAACAAGAAGGCATCACTCAAAATTAAGAAAGAAGAAATGAAAGTTTTCTGGACCAAGAACCAGGATCAGGAATTAAAGACCATAAGACTTGTTAGATATATAAACTGAAAGAGACTACGGTGAAATGATAAAACCTTCAAAGTTGTTATAGTGAATGAAGACGTTCAACCACCTGTGATGAAGAAAAGGTAGTAGGGACCTGGCAGCTCAGAATAAACATCTGAAGGAAGATAGCAAATGCCTAATGGCTACACAGATAATACCCTGAGATGCATAGTTAATATTAATTATTTGTTAAACACAAGTATCCTCAATGTCATACAGAGCACTTGATAACAGAAAACGTAGCCTAAGGCCACTCATCTGACTTGGTTAAAAAACAATTCAGATATGAAACAAGACAAAATGATTACATTCCAAACACGTGAGCTTTACAGAGCTCACTGCAGTAAGGGACTCTAAGCAGATGCCACAGTAGAGAGAATAGGAATGTAGGCATCTAGGATTAAATATCTAAAGAAGCAGGAAAGGAGACAGACAGGAAATAATTTTCTTAGGGGTAAAAAAAAGAGGATGCAGAAGGTTTTGTCCAAAAGATGGTAAGATGATATTCAGCAGTTATAAAAGCAAAGTAAATCATTCCTACAAAAACATTTTTTAAAGGAAAAATTAGAAGCCAGCATATTATTACAGTTTATTTCACAATCAAGTAACTTAACTCTCAATACAAAGTCAAAAACATATAAAAAAATCTTAAACTCATATGTTTGTATATCCTTGTGTTTGCACTTTACTACTACATAAAATAATAGGTTGTTGGGAAAAGTCATGATGCATTTTTTGTGTAGAAAAAAATATGTCATGACTTTTCCCTGCAACCCAATTATTTCTAGAATATGACACAAGAAACTCTAAAGAAAGAAACTGAATGGCTAGAGAATAGGGGTCAGAGAGGACTACATACTATATAGTCTTTTATATTCTTTTAATGTTGAGCCATATAAAAACAGTCCCTTTTAAAAAAAAAATTTTTTAACTTTTTATCAGGTATAAAGAAATAATGGAATCATAAGGATCTCAGCTCAAAACAGAGACCTTTTATTAAACAAGAAACCCATGGGAGCCTGCAAATGAAATGCTTTCCTATTACTCTTAGTTTCTAGTATCATTTCTGAAACAACTAACCATTAATCCAATGAGCAGGTTCACAGATAACATCTGAAGGCAACTGTTCACACATATCCTAAGTGGATAGTGATGATACCAGCCAGCCCACGTGTTTCACTTCAAAGTCAGCCCAGCTTAAGTGTAAAGATTTTCCCTAATATGATTTTTCTCTTCAGCCATTTTAGAGCTCTGAAGAGAAAGAACGATTATAACATGAAAGGGAAAG
>NW_006207460.1:1176519-1183056 GCF_000334495.1 Tupaia belangeri chinensis | reverse complement strand
CACACTGCCTGGATTATGGTCTTTTTTTTTTTTTTTTCATACTATATAAGAAAGGCCAAAATTTATTGTTTTTAGCTAATTATCCAATTAGCTCTAAGGTATATAAATTCTCTTAGATAATGAGCTACTAGGTTTATTTTTAAACCCTATTCATAACTGGTTTTCCCTCTGGTAAAACATTTTTTTTTTAAATAGAGGGGAAATATAATCATGACTTAGAGGAAACGAAGAAAAAAACTATAGATGATATAGGATTCAAATAAAAGATCCACTTCAAATGTAATCACCAAAGAAATTCAAAATGAGTGGGAAAGAAAAAAGAAGAGATTTTATATAGAGATACCTATACAAAACTCAACACAGAAAATGAACACTGATGATCGGAGCCTTCCTTCCCCAAGCTAAATAACTCAGAAATAGCTTTAAGGAAGTATCAGACTCAAGCAAAATGGACATTTTAATAGTCAAAAGAACACAGTATGAATCTGGGAATAAGGCCACCAACTTCACATAAGACAGTTAAGACAAATGGAGAACAATAAAATAACCATTGCAATATAGTCAACACGCACACACTTGCTGAAAATTAATACGATTTTTAGACGCAATTACCAGAATGCACATAAAAAAGGAGAAATTACTCAAAATGGATTTGACCATCACTGAAAGAAAAGAAGGGAAAAGTGGAGGGAGAGAGAGTAAAGATTTTCTACTCAACAAAAAGAAATACAGTAATTCTATGAAATAACAGTTAAAAAATAGAGGGACCAGCTGGTGGTTTGGTTTAAGGCAGCTGGATCCCATATAGCTAACTTTATGGCTCCAGGCCTGGACCCTGCAGCTTGAAAAACACACCAAGCCATGTGCGTGAATGCCCCACAAAAATCCCAAAAGGAGAAATGGCAAAGGGAATGCACCATAATCACTCTCCATGAGGAGTGCTTCCTTACGTTTCCTGTTTCTCTCAGGTGACTGTGGGCACTCTTTAGCAAATATAAAAAAGAAAAAGACTTAACTTTGAGTCATTCAAATATAAATGGTTATAGTAACAATACAATAGCAATAAGTGGTATTAACTGCAGTGGTCGTGAGCTACACTGTGTGTTATAGGCACTATACTCATCCATAGCTTGGCAAGGCAACAGACGGGAAAGTTTCGTTAACTTTTCATGGTCAGTGTAGCTGTCAAGTACAAGAGCAATGTCTTTCCATAGAAAATCTCTCAATAACAAATCTATCTTAATGCCAACAACCTACAGGTAATTAATAAACTTTTACTTTAAGCATTCCTGGAGGGAAAAGAATCTTAGGTAGACTTTGGCCAGCCCCACAGTATGGTGATTAAGTACTGTGCACTGACAGAGGGATCCCATATGGTAGACCATGGTCTGAATCCCAGCTCCTGTGGCTCAAAATCACTCTGGGCACATGTGCATGCATGCCCAAAATCCTGGTGGGATGAAGAAATGGAGGGAAAAAGACTGAGTGTGACCACTCTTCACTCAGGGGTTTTCAATCTCTGTAACTTCATGAGAGCATGAAAAAAAAAAAAAAAGGTAGATTTTGTTACTCCAGAAGCAAGGCTACTGAATTCAGCAAGATAAATAAAATTTTTGAAACAGGGGAACCTGTTGATTTATCTCCAGAAACACAACAGTAAGCAATCCTAACTTCACAACTTACGAAGAAATACATCGACATAGTCTCTGCCACTTTCAGCCTTTACTATCAATTCCTCAGTCCCAGATAAAAACCACCAACTTCATTAAAACTAAGCTCCAAATAGCAACAACAGAAGTAGGAACTGCCTAAATAGCTCCTTTCTGCAGTTCAAAGAAAATTTACCTGGTGCAGCAAAGATATGCTCCATATTCCAGAACACAACTTTAGAGAGAAATGTACCCCCCTCAAAATAGGCTTCACAAACACCTGCCCATGCTGATGGAAAGGTGACTATCTCCACCAAAACGTATCTTTCGTACTTGCTGCCATCATACCTACATTTCCACCATCAAACTTCTCCTCAAGAATTTTTTTTAAAGATAAAGCAAATATCCCAAATAAAAGCAACATAAAAAGTATAAATGAGGTGTTATATTTGACATTTTTCAACTAACATTTTGACTAAGAAATTACTGCAACTTTATTATTATTTTTTGAGAGGTTTTTGCTATAGGGCGCGTGCGCTCGCCAAAAAGACAGAGACAGAGAGATAGAAAGCGAGAAATCACCCCTCCCCGGGGGGAGGGGGTGGCCATCCAGCCATCCTTTCTCCTCCATTTTCCTCTCGAGATCTTGGGCATGCACGCACACACACACACACACACGCACACACACACACGCCCAGCTTGAGTTTAAGCCACCAGGTTCAGGACTCGAACTGCGGGCGACTACATGGGAGTCCAGCAACATAGCCATTACGCTAACTGCTGGTCCCAGAAATTATTGTAACTTTAAACAGGAATGTTGTCAGTTTCCATACCAGTTGCAGAAAAAGCATAAGAAGAAACGAGGGGGCCAGCAGGTGGCATGGTGGTTAAGGCACTGGACTCACATATGGTAGACCACAGTTCGAGTCCTGGACCTGGCAGCTAGCTTTCTCTCTCTCTCTCTGGTCAAACTGAAGAAGAATAATAAATAAAATTAAGTAAATTTTTAAAAAAAGAAATGTTGAAAATTCCTTTTCTCTTATCAATTTGGTTTTACTGGTTATTACAGTTTGGTTAGGGAGCAAGCAAGGGGGATAAAAGTAACAAGTATATAGCAAAAACTCCTAGAAAGTAGTAGTTATGGTTAATTTGACCCCTTGTTAGTGGCTATAATTTTAAATCACATACACAGAGTGTAGTAAGATTCAATTTCTGGTATGGCTGTATGGCCTTTGGGGTTAAGGGGTTGTTTCCACAAGGCATACCTCATGGTTTGGATCCTAGTCCCTGTGGTTGAAAAAATGTACTGTTGTGTGTATATGTGTGCCCCAAATCCTAACGGGGTGGAGATGGAGAAGGGATTGTGGAGCGACTGCACCTCATTGGGGGATGCTTTCTTCCCTCTACTCTCATCTCTTCTCTAGCAAGTGCATGTACCCTCGGGTAAATTTAAAAGAGGGGGACGGTACTAATTTTCTGCTAGTAAAGTTGTTGCTGGCCTCTATCCTGAAACGGAGCAAATGTCTGATAAAGTCTCAGGATCACTGAAAGTTGTAGGGAGGCTGCCAATTTTGGCCTATACATCACCATAAAAAAGGCCAACTTATTGGATTCAACGAAGCTTTGCAGCTTAGCTCTGCTGGGCAGAAACAAACCCCATCAGACCACAATCAGCCTGGCTGATCCAGCAGGTGTATCACAAAGACTAGGAAAAGTCTATGTGACAGAAACTGAAATCCATGCAGTTGAACTACAAGTACTCTCTATGGAACCAAAAAAAGGTAGACATTTATTATAAGTAAATAAAGAAATTAATACTGCTTCAACAAGCCACTTCACTTAAAAAAACTGCTGTATTCTTTTTTGCAATTCCTTCAGGTTCAAACGGACCTAGAATAAAGCTGTAAGAAACCAACACACACACACATACACACACACACACACACACACACACAGTTTTCCCCCCTATCATCTTGAGCTCTCTTTCAAATATCTGCCTAGATAGCTCCCTTCTCTTCCTTTCCCCTCTGAGCATTTTTCTCATCTTTCTGTTGAATGGTAGCATGTTTACCACTGGTTCTAGCGTAGTTCTATAAATACTGCATCTTATTTCCCTGTCTGCCCTGACCCTATTTTGTTCAATTATTTGGTAGAGGTTTTTGCTATAGGGCGTGTACACTTGCCAGAGAGACAGAAAGCGAGAAATCACCCCCCAGGGGGGATGGCCACGCCGCAATCCCTTCTCTTCCATTCTCCTCTCAGGATCCTGAGCACGCACGCACATGCGCCCAGCATGAATTTAAGCCACGGGGTCCAGACCTTGAACCGCAGTTGACTACATGGGAGTTCAGCAACATAGCCATTATGCTAACTGCTGGTCCCTATTTTGTTCTATGTTTAAACTAATTTTTCAGGGAAGGTTTCACCAGTATTCTGTTAAGATGCTTGTGGCCTAAGGCTTCATTGCATCTCTCTCTTTCTGTCTTTCTCCCTTTTAATTTCACTTACGTTGCACTCAGCTCTCAACTGTGGGTTTGTAGCATTGCTCATCATTCCCGTTGCCTCCAAGTCGAGCTACTCACCCACTTTGTCATAGTGTCCTCATTTGAATATCAGTCCGTCACCCCCTCTAGTTCTCACCATTTCTCCAGCTGTACCGTCTCACGAGATGACTCCTTTGCACGGTGCTAGCACGTCCTGTCCTCAGAGGGCCTGCGCCAGATAGTAAAATTCTAGAAAAAGATGATTTCCTCAGCAGACATATGTCCACACACACACACACACGCACACACACACACGCCCAGCTTGAGTTTAAGCCACCAGGTTCAGGACTCGAACTGCGGGCGACTACATGGGAGTCCAGCAACATAGCCATTACGCTAACTGCTGGTCCCAGAAATTATTGTAACTTTAAACAGGAATGTTGTCAGTTTCCATACCAGTTGCAGAAAAAGCATAAGAAGAAACGAGGGGGCCAGCAGGTGGCATGGTGGTTAAGGCACTGGACTCACATATGGTAGACCACAGTTCGAGTCCTGGACCTGGCAGCTAGCTTTCTCTCTCTCTCTCTGGTCAAACTGAAGAAGAATAATAAATAAAATTAAGTAAATTTTTAAAAAAAGAAATGTTGAAAATTCCTTTTCTCTTATCAATTTGGTTTTACTGGTTATTACAGTTTGGTTAGGGAGCAAGCAAGGGGGATAAAAGTAACAAGTATATAGCAAAAACTCCTAGAAAGTAGTAGTTATGGT
This sequence comes from Tupaia belangeri chinensis, assembly GCF_000334495.1. Classification (NCBI taxonomy): domain Eukaryota; kingdom Metazoa; phylum Chordata; class Mammalia; order Scandentia; family Tupaiidae; genus Tupaia; species Tupaia belangeri. The sequence continues at coordinate 1,178,156 of NW_006207460.1, read as the reverse complement.
TAATTTGACCCCTTGTTAGTGGCTATAATTTTAAATCACATACACAGAGTGTAGTAAGATTCAATTTCTGGTATGGCTGTATGGCCTTTGGGGTTAAGGGGTTGTTTCCACAAGGCATACCTCATGGTTTGGATCCTAGTCCCTGTGGTTGAAAAAATGTACTGTTGTGTGTATATGTGTGCCCCAAATCCTAACGGGGTGGAGATGGAGAAGGGATTGTGGAGCGACTGCACCTCATTGGGGGATGCTTTCTTCCCTCTACTCTCATCTCTTCTCTAGCAAGTGCATGTACCCTCGGGTAAATTTAAAAGAGGGGGACGGTACTAATTTTCTGCTAGTAAAGTTGTTGCTGGCCTCTATCCTGAAACGGAGCAAATGTCTGATAAAGTCTCAGGATCACTGAAAGTTGTAGGGAGGCTGCCAATTTTGGCCTATACATCACCATAAAAAAGGCCAACTTATTGGATTCAACGAAGCTTTGCAGCTTAGCTCTGCTGGGCAGAAACAAACCCCATCAGACCACAATCAGCCTGGCTGATCCAGCAGGTGTATCACAAAGACTAGGAAAAGTCTATGTGACAGAAACTGAAATCCATGCAGTTGAACTACAAGTACTCTCTATGGAACCAAAAAAAGGTAGACATTTATTATAAGTAAATAAAGAAATTAATACTGCTTCAACAAGCCACTTCACTTAAAAACTCTGCTGTATTCTTTTTTGCAATTCCTTCAGGTTCAAACGGACCTAGAATAAAGCTGTAAGAAACCAACACACACACACACACACACACACACACACACACACACACCAGTATTTAAACTAATATTCTTCCCTCAAACTCATGGTACTCATCGAAAAGAAAATTAAAAAGATGATATAATTAATACTAGGGTTGATTCCTGTTGATAGTTCTTAAAGTTATATCATCAAAATCTAGGCAATTATATCCATAATATTCAAATAAAAATTCCAAGTATTTTAAAATGTGATAAATTTAAGGGCCAACAATTTTCATACTGTACAGATCCATCATTTTTATTTTTTACAAAGGCAACATGAAAATTTTAAAGTCAGCTTAAAATGACGCCTGTTCAACCTGATTTCTGAGGTTTTGAACTATTTTTGATGCAGCAACCCTTAACACAACATTTGTTTGTTTGTTTGTTTTTAACTTGCCAGAAGGTACATGTGCTGGTCAGTCAGAGGCAGAGATGTAACAGAACAAGAGGGAGAGAAGGAAAACAGCCCTTCCAATGGAGTGTGGTCATGTCCCAAGCCCTTCTCCATTTCTCCATCCTATCAGGATTCTGAGAGAGCATGCACAACGTGCAGACATGGTTTTCAAGCCACCACGAATTCAAACTGCACAGCTGGCAATGTGAGATCCAGCTCCTTTAACTTGGAGGCAGCCCCTTAACTCAACATTTTTTATTATTTAAATGAAATACCCACGAAAACTGTGGGTTATTAGCCTGTTCAATATAAAGTCACCATCGTTCACAAGATAGACTTTTAATGTAGCCTGTGTAATTCTGATGGCAATAAAAGACACAGGCCATACTTCAAGCTGGGGAAAACATTCTTTTTTTTTGGGGGGGGGAGGGGGGAGGTTTTTGCTATAGGGCACATGCGCTCG
>NW_006207460.1:1149193-1176488 GCF_000334495.1 Tupaia belangeri chinensis | reverse complement strand
CAGAAAAAGAGAGAGACAGAGAGACAGAAAGTGAGAAATCACCCCCCCCAGAGGAGATGGCCACGCCGCAATCCTTTCTCCTCCATTCTCCTCTCGGAATCTTGGGCACGCACGCACATGCGCCCGGTGTGAGTTTAAGTCACCGGGTCCGGGACGTGAACTGTGGTCGACTACGTGGGAGTCCAGCAACATAGCCATTACGCTAACTGCTGGTCCCTTTTTCTTTCTTGCTTGCTTTTTTTTGGGGGGGGGAAACATTCTTTACTTCATATATTGGGTTGTCCAAACAGTCATGGCTCATTTATGTATAGAAATATATGTCATGACTTTTCCAACAATCTAGTAAATAAAATTAAATAAATTCTTTAAAAAAAGGTATATACAGGGGCCAGATGGAGGTACAGTGGTAAAACATGACACACTGCAAGGCAATCCCACATAAGCAAGTGGTTCAAGGCCAGAGACTCCCTGAGTATGAGAGATATATACTTGCCCATGATCCAGGGGCTCGCTAAAGGCTGGGGATAGAATCCAGTACCAAGACCCTGCTGGGGCTATACACACACATATACACACAATCTCTTTTGCTCACACAGAAAAAGTAAATTTTTAAAAAATAAAATTTTAAAGAATATACACCAAGGGATAGCTCATGTACAATTCCCCCATTGAAATTGTAAAATGCAGGGCCATCAAGTGATATGCTAGTTAAGGCATTAGACTCCCACATGGCTGACAATGGTTCAAGACCCAGACCCAGCAGCTTGCTTTTTCACTCCTCCTCATCCCGACCCCATCTCTCTCTAGTGAGCACATGTGTCTTGTAGCAAATTTAAAAAATAAATAATAATAAATAAAATTTTAAAAATTTTAAGTTGTACAATTCGATGTTTTTTAATATATTCTCAGATGAGTACAATTATTATCACGGTAAATTTTAGAGTATTTTCATCACCTCAAGAAGAAATTCCATACCCATTATCTATTACTACCCCCCATGTCTATATTTAAATATTGAAATCCTAAATTTTAAACATTCAAGACATGATGATAATTCTTCGTTATCGATCAAAAAACTCTCAATTTGTTGTGCTTTTCTTTAAATTTTTAGTAAATTTTCAGTCTAATTTTGCTTGTTATATCTCAAGGATCACGAATTTATCCATTCTCTTTAAAAAACTCTTCAGGGGAGACCAGCAGTTGACATAATGGCTATGTCACTGGACTCCCATGTAGTCAACCGTGGTTCGAGTCCCGGACCCGGTAGCTTAAATTCACACAGGGTGCATGTGTGTGTGTCCCCAAGATCCCAAGAGGAGAATGGAGGAGAGGGGATCGTGACATGGCCATTCTCCCTGGGAGGAGGGGGGTGATTTCTCACTTTTTATCTCTTTCTGACAAGCTAACGCACCCTTTATCAAAAACCTCTTTAAAAAAAAAAAAAAAAGTCTTCAGGGGATCAGCAGATGGCATAATGGTTACATTGATGAATGCCCATGTGGCAACAGCAGTTCACGTCCCAGACTCAGTGGCTTAAAATTCACACCAGGCACATGGTGTGTGCATGACAAAGATCTGGAGAGGAAAATGGAGAAGGGACTGTGACATGACCATCCCTGAGGTGACTTCTCATTTTCTGTCTCTCCACTGAGTGCACATGCCCTATAGCAAAAATCTCTCTTAAAAAATAAATAAAAGATTCTTCAGATAATTCCTATTTGTGAAAAGGGAGACCAGTGCAATCAAAACTGGTTTTTTTAAGAGATTTTTGCTACAGGTAATGTGAACTCATCAGAGAGACAGAAGCAAGCAATCATTCCCCCAGGGGGAAGGCCATGCCACAATCCCTTCTCCATTCTCCTTTCAGGATTTTGGGCAAGCACACACTTTCACCCAGTGTGAGGTTTTTGTTTTTGAGAGGTTTTTGCTATCTGACGTGTGCGCTTGCCAGAAAGACAGAGAGAGGTAGAAAGACAGAAAGCGAGAAATCACCCCCCAGGGGGAAGGCCATGCCACAATCCCTTCTCCTCCTCTCTCCTCTCGGGATCTTGGGCACACACACGCGCGCACTCAGCGTGAGTTTAAGCCACCTGGTTCGGGATTCAAAGTGTGGTCGACTATGTGGGAGCCCAGCAACACAGCCATTACAACAACTGCTGGTCCTTCCAGTGTGAGTTTTAAGCTACTGGGTCTTGAACCAAGTCCAGCGACATAACCATTACTCACTCCATCTGCTGGTCCCCCCAGTGTAAGTTTTAAGCCCCGGGGGCCAGATCTCAAACCTGCTGGCCCTGCAATCAAAACTCTTAACACATACAAATGCACCACTACCTATAAACACTTTCCAACAATTAAACAAAAATCCATAAAGGCAAAGCCCATGAACATATTTTTAAATGTTTATCTAGTACTACATACACCCTAAGTTCCACCCTATTCTATGGCACATGCCTTTCTTGGGTTTAGAAAAAGCATAAACAGGGTCTAAGCTCAACTGTGCTGAACTTAACAGGGCCTTAAAGAATGTAAGACATTTTCTTCCTCCACCCACATTAAATATACACCCCCTAAAACTGTTGATTCACCGGATTCTCAGCTGCCAGAGAAAGGAGACTAGCTTAGTGTTTGACATTTCCTTTTGGCAGTCATTAGTCCTTAATGTGTCACTGTCTAGAGGCTAAATGGGATAGTTTCATTCCTTTCTGCTTTAGCAGCTCTTCTTCTTGGGCCCAAGAAAATATATCAAAGGCTACGTCTACCCTAGAAGAAATCTGCCAATCTAGAATTTTATAATATAAAAATAATATCATGAAACCACCTCTCTCTCTCCACAAGCCCTTTATCACTCTAGAGTCCATCTTGGCTTCTTATAAGTAGCTTTCTGTACAGGAGTAACTTAAAGGTTAAAAAACCAAATACTTCCTAAGACCACTAACAATGTCAGTGAGCTACCTCATTAACGGGGGTAAAGAAGACTGATTATAGTCAGTTTTGCTTGTAAAATGCAAAACTTGGTGCTTCATTCCCAACGAGCCAAGAAGTTTGCTGTCCACAGCACACTCATTAATTCCTAATTCTAAATCTATTACTGTTTCTTCCTCTGCCAACTTCCCAATGCTGGTGAATGCCAACCCGTTTTTTTCTGTCTTTGCATATTCTATTTAATATAAGTAGTTCTATAATTATTCCAGGGCTTTACATAATAAAATAATTTCTTTGGTTAAAAACCTCCATTGAGGGGCCAGTCTGTGGGATAGTGCAGTTCGAATCCCAACCTCGTGGCTTGAAAAGTACACCAGGTATGTGCATACACCTGCCCAAAACCTCAAGAAGGAACTGCAGCATGGTCATCCTCCCCTCCACATACCCCAGGGGTGATTTCTCACTTTCTTGTTTCTCTGGCCCCTCCTGCACTATGAGCACATCACCCTGTAGCAAAAACTTAAAAAACAAAAAAAACAAACAACAAAAAAAAAACAATCCTCCACTGGATGGTCAGCAGGTGGCACAGAGGTTAAGGCTCTGGGTACCCCATGGCTGAATACCTGGTTTGAGTCCCAGTGGCTTGAAAAACACTGTACATGTGTGCATGCATGCCTAAAATCCTGAGAGTAAGATTGTGGTGTGGCCGTGCCCTCAAAGGGGAGAGGGGTATTTTTCTCTCTCTCTTCTTCTGTGTATATGCGTATGTGTGTCTGGTGAGAGCACACGTCCTATAGCAAAAAAAAAAAAAAAAAAAAAAAAAAAAAAAAAAAAAAAAAAAAAAAAAAAAAAAAGCACACTAAAAATTAAGAAAAAAAGAGAGCAAGGAAAGAAAAAAAAAAGAAAGAAAAGCTTGCCATATATGATAGAACTTTAAAAACTTATGTAGGGGAAGACCATGGCTCTGGAAATAGATGAAGAATTGGATATGGAATGACTGAATGATTAAGCAATGTCCATGTTTGACTACCTGAAAAAGAGATAAGAATTTAGCCAAGAAAATCAAATTGAACAAATAGTAACAAAGGGTTTAAGGACATAAGTACAGAAGGGCCCAAGTATAGCTGTGCAACTTGCCTTAGGTGGAGCCATACAGGAATCCCAAGAAGTTCCTCTTAGTTCACTACACCCTTACTCAATCTCAAACACCTGACCCACTCTCACCATCTTTGCTACCTAATTCGCAGTTGCTGTTCACCAACAAATCACTTTGCCAGGACCCTTTGGACCCTGATTCTATTGTTCTTAACAGCATTATTCCCACTGCTAACAGCATCATTTTCCCATTATTTACAGTACAAATTCCTAACAAAATCTAATTGGCCTCAGACACATCACAGCCACCAGACAGCCTAGGAACTGGGGAGAAGAGGAACTGAGTGGGAATAAAGCCTTCCAGGAGTTGCAGAGCAGACAAATGCTCTTGGAACAGCATAACTAGGCCAAGGACTGCACCCTTAAATATGCTGACGGGTAATCAACTTGCCATAATGATAATGAGATATCCTTTTTTAAACTTTTTAGTATGGGATTTTTCTTTACTTTCTTTATTTGCTTTAGGGCATGTGTGCTCACTGGAGAGACAGAGACAGAATACAAGAAATCATTTTTTAGTGATAGCTACACTACAATTCCCTCTCCTCCATTCTCCTCTTGGGATTTTGGACACTCACTCACATGTGCCCAGCGTGAGTTTCAAGTCAACAGGTCTGAGACTTGAACTGCAGTTGGCCACATGGAAGCCCAGCATCTTAACTACTACACCACTTGCTGGCCCCAGGATTTTTCAGACATATACAAAAAGACTACATATAATAAATGTGATCACCACCAAATTTTAGCAACTACTAATTTTTTTCTTTCTTGTTTCATTTATTGCCCTTCCATTATTTTTTTTCCTAGAGTATTTTTTTTTTACATTTTTTTTTGGAGAGGCTTTTGCTATAGGGCGCTTGCGCTCGCCAGACAGACAGAGAGAGACAGAGAGACAGAAAGCAGGAAATCACCCCCCAGGGGGGATGGCCACGCCGCAATCCCTTCTCCTCCATTCTCCTCTCGGGATCTTGGGCACGCACGCACACGCGCCCGGCGTGAGTTTAAGCCACCGGGTCCGGGACTCGAACCGTGGTCGACTATGTGGGAGTCCAGCAACATAGCCATTACACTAACTGCTGGTCCCTTCCTAGAGTATTTTAAAACCAACCCAATACATTATGTCACTTTATAAGGAATCAGCTTTTATGTATCATTCTTTCTAAACCTGTTTTTATATCTGGATGTTCAAATCCTCTCATAACTTGAGGGTTAAGAAAAACTGCCACTGTAACAAAACTTTAAATCCAAATCATGTATTTACTGGTGTTTACTATCAAAATCCCAAAACTCAAGTAATTCTTGATTCAGAGTAGTTTTAACAAAATGGCCAATTTTGCACTGGGGCTAGGAAAACCCAGTCAAAAACAGTTCAATTTTAGCCTCTATGATCTGTCAAAATGAAAGACCTAAAGACAGCAAATATGCCAATGGAGGCTGTTTTAAAAAAAAAAAAAAAAAAAAACTAGTATAATTAGCAATTTTAATTTAAATATAGAATACAGTCAACAAAGACTGTTGAAAACTGATTCCATCTGGTCATTCTCTAAAAAAGGCATTAGAGGCCAGCCAGGTGGTGTGGGCAAGAGCGTGCTGCTATGGGATTGCTGAGGCTACATAGAAGGCCCATCCTAAAACAGCCAGTGCAGTGGTATTTGCCTCTGGTCCTAGCTGGCCGAGAGGCTGGGGCAGAAGCTCACGATATGGCAAGACCTGTCAAAAATAGCTCCTGCCTTTTCCTTCTCTCCATCTTGCATACACACTCATTTAAAAAAGGGGCAGGGGAAGGCATTAGGGCCTTTTCATAATGACATGATTCAGGAAATGTCAACAGGAAAACCAAACTCTAAATATTGAAAATTTAGTTTTAGCTACAACTGACTGCAGTCTGAGAGAACACAGACTCAAGTAACCTTGAGAACGTGTTCCAAGGTAGTTTAGGCTAAGCCATTTTTTTGTATTTTTCCAAGTTATAGCAAAGCCGTAAATCAACACCATGGAATTTATATATTAGTTTGGCCTGAAAAAGTGAGACATCTTGAAGCAGAGGCTTACAGTCATAAATAGAATTCTTTAGTAAGGGGGCAGCAGGTGGCATGATGGTTAAGGGCACTGGACTCCCACATGGCCAACCATACTTCGAGTCCTGGACCTGGCAGCTTGTTTTCACACTTTCTCTCTGTCTCTGTCTCTCTGTCTCTCACTCTGTCCCTCTCTGGTCAAATTAAAATAAATAAATAAATAAATAATTCTTTTTTTGAAAAAGAGTTCTTTAGTAAGTGATTGGTTATAGAATACAAGGCTTTGTTTAAAGAAATTTGGAGTCAGTAGAAAAAGATGCCTGAGTTCTCACAGATATAAGAGGCTCTTCTGGTTGTCACATGACGTTATGTCAGGATTGGGATGCAAAGAGTAACTCAGTCACCAAGCCAGAGAGCCATGCATAGTAAGATAAACATTTATTGGCATGACTCTCTGCAAGCCCCCAAGTAGAAATTTAGAGCAATGAGAAATGCTCAGAGATCAGTCCTCAGAAATATAAGGAAGAGTCAACCAAAAATGAAGTCTAAAGACATCTATGCAAAGAACAAAAGTATTACATTCCACAGACTTTTAATCTTCTAATGTTGTATGATGCCTTAGACATATGTCAAACAAAACAGCAACTTTCACTAGAGCAGGTCTTACATAAGAAAGGAGGAATTTCCATGGTAGACATGGCTACACCTTTCTCAGGCAAGGATAGTTTGAAAAATCAGTACTTACAATAGAACCTGAACTGCCTGTCAGATCAAGTAGTTGAGTACCATCCATAAATGTAACTGTACTGGGGGGTAGGGCTTAAAGCAAAATAAATAATCAAAGAAAAATCATTATGGCTGGTTTGATGGCAGGACAAACACATACAAACCCTATTTGTTTAATCCTAAACTGCCTTGGTTATAGTGAGTTTTATCTACTATTTTAAATCTTCTAAAATGCCTAATTAAAAAAAAAAAATTAATTGGGACCACCAGATGGTTACCTCGCTGGACTCCCATATAGTTGACAGTGAGTCCCAGATCCTGGAGCTTAAAACTCTCATCAGGTGGGTGTACATGAATGCCCCAAGTCCTCAGAGAATAGAGGAGAAGGGCTTGCAGCATGGCTGTCTCCCTTTGGGGGGTGATTTCTCGCTTTCTCTTTCTGTATCTTTCTGACGAGTGCAAGCACCCTATAACATAAATCTCTCTAAAATAAATAAATAAAATCAATGGACAAAACATTTTAGGGTAAAAGTTGTAATAAATAATCTCTTAGTTTTACATGTTTGTCACATACAGGCATTCCAGAGAAAAATAAACAGGTGGCCTATAAAACTACTACTTTAGGGACCAGCAGTTAGTGTAATGGCTATGTCACTGGAATCCCATGTAGTTGACTGCGGTTTGCGTCCCGGACCCGGTGGCTTAAAGCGCATGCCGGGCACATGTGCATGCATGCCCAAGATCCCAAGAGGAGAATGGAGGAGAAGGGACTGCGGCATGGCCATCCCCCCTGCGGGGTGATTTCTCACTTTCTGTCTCTCTGGCGAGCGCACACGCCCTATAGCAAAAAAAAAACCTCTAAAAAACAATTAAAAAAAAAAAAGTAAATACATAACTCAGCTGCTATAAAAGAACTCAACAACCCTAGGACTAATTGGTATTTACAGAACATTCTACTGAACAATAGCACAATAAATGTTCTTTTGCAAGTGTAACAGATAGTTCATAAAGGTAACACTGGGTTGTTAGAAGCTTCAACAAACACATTTAAAGGAATTAAAATTGTGCAATGTTCTAAAACCATAGAGAATTAGAATTAAACCAGAAACTATTAACAGATGAAAAGCAAGAAAATCTCCAAATATGCGCAAATTAAACAACATACTTTTAAATAATCCATTGATTTACAGAAGAAAACTCAAAAATTTTTTATGTATTTCGTTAGTTTTGCTATAGGGCATGTGAGAGAGAGAGAGGTAGGAAAAGTGAGAAATCTGCCCCCCAGGAGGGATGGTCACACTGCAATCCCTTCACCTCCATTCTCCTCTCAGGACTTTGGGCATGCATGCACACGTGTCCAGCATGTTTTTCAAGCGAGGGTCCGGGGCTTGAATCATGAAGTCGACCAGGTGGGATCTAGCCCTTAACCACCATGCACTGGCTGGCCCAACTCAAGAAAAATCTTTAAATATCTTGAACTTAAAAATAAAAAAACCTGTCAAAATTTATAGAATACAAACAAAGCAGGACTTAGAAAGAAATCTAAAGAACTAAATCTACATTTTTTTTTAAAATCTCAAACCAATAACCTAAGTTCTCACCTCAAAGTAACTAGAAAGGAAGAAATAAATAAAACCAAAATAAGCAAAAGGAAAGGACATAAATTGGTGAAATAAGCAAAGGAAGGAAAAAAGGAACAGAAATAGGTGAAAGAACTGGCCATGTGCATAGCATGGTAGTTCAGGCAGATGGATTCCACATGGCCAGCTTCACAGTGAGCCCCAGACCCGGTGGCTTAAAGAACATACTGGACATGGGTGTGTGCATGCCCAGAATCCCATGAGGAAAAGGAAGATGGGAGTGTGGTGTGGCCATCCACTCTGGGAAGTGATTTCTCACCTTCCCTCTTTCTCTCCGTCTCTCTCTCTCTCTGGTGAGCTCATGCGCCCTGTACAAAAACAAAACAAAACAAAACAAAACAAAACAAATAATAATAATAATCAATCAAATCAAACTTTGGTTCTAAGAAAAGTTCAGTAGCTGGACTGGACACAAGTGGGGAGAGACGCAAACTGCCAAACATAAGTTTAGAATTAGAGACCAGTGCTAGCTTCTAAATATTAAAAAGGTAAAAGAATGCAACAAACATTTCTACGTATATAAAATCAGACTAACTGGGAAAAAAAAGACCAATTCCTTTGAAATCCACAAACTTTCAAAATTTAGATAAGAACTAAATAACCTACATCCCTTATATCTATTGAAGAAAACAAATTTAAAATTCTGAACTCTTCGAAAATTTAGTTATACTTAAGGACTGGCAAATTTCTGTAAAGGGCCAGATATTAAGCAATTTAGGCTTTGAGGTCATGTGATCTCTTTTACAACTACTCAAGTATGACGCTGCAGTGGGAAAGCAGCCACAGATGAAAAGTAAACAAAAGAGCATGGCTGTGTTCCAATAAAACTTTATATACAAAAATAAATGGCAGGCCAGACTTGACCTGAGAACCATAATTCGTCAGCCCCTGGACTAAATAATAACTAATATCACATCCAAATTCCAATTTGACAATCCTGTACTTCCAGGATCAAAAATCACTTTGACATATACTTCAAAGAATGAAGCAAATTCTATCACATAGAAATAACTGCTTTTGTTTTGATCAAGATGTGTTAGAAATGTATACTATAATTTAAAAAAGGACAAAAACTCACCACTTTAGTCAATCTAAGTCTTGAATGAATCATTACTCCAAAGAGATGAATTAAGATCTTAATGTGAAGAGCCAAGAGTGGTGCAGTGGTATAACATGGCACTTTGTAAGACTGATCCACATGGGAGGCTTTCAGGTTCATGTTAGGAGATCTCCCTGAAACTATCAGGCAGGCATGCATGTGCCCATGACATAGTGCTGGATGAGGACAAGGGGTAGATCACAGTGTCAAGACCCTATTAATAGGCATTACATGCATGGTATCTCTCTCATGGAAGAAATAAACAAACTTAAATAAAAGAGATCTTAGTATGTGTGAAAAATCCTTGAATTTTGGGCCAGCAGATAGCATGAAGATTAAGATAGCTGGATCCCACATGGCCAATCATGGAAGTTCAAGTCCCAGATCCAGGAGCTTGAAAAACATGCCGAGCACGTGTGCGTTTATACCCAAAATCACAAGAGTGGAGATGGGATTACAGTGTGGCTATCCACCTGGGTAAAGTTGCTTTCTTAGTCTCCAGAAAGCATGTGTGCATTATAACAAAAATGTTTTTTTAATCCTCAAATTTCCCATATTAACAGACCTTGGAAAGCTGGTACTGTGGCTCCGTGGTTAAGGAAGCTGGGTTCCACAAGGGTGGCCATGGCTCAAATTCTGACTTCTGTGGCTTGAAAAACACACCAGCACATACATGCACAGGTGCCCAAAATCCTAACAGGATGGAGAAATGGAAGAGAAGGACTGTGGTGTGACCACACCCCAACTTTCTCCTCCTCTTTTCCTTCCTGTCTCTCTCTGACAAATGTGTAATCCTCTGGAAATTAAAAACCAGAAACAATGCTTTGGAAATGAACATGGTATGTGAGTATAAACAAAACAAAAATTCAAGACACAAAACAGAAAAGGTTTAAGTTTATGGGGGTTGGGCTGATCAGGAAAAAATAATTAACAGACAAAGAATGCATGTAAAGAAGTAAAATAGGTTGTGAAATGGTGTACTATAACAGAGTAAAAAAATATCAATGGCAACTCAAAATATACTTCCCCCAAAAAATCTAGTAAAACTATTACCAAATGTATATAACATAATGTTCAATGCTGAAGATGAGGATATCTACATATTAAGACACTGAATGCATGCTTTTAAGTACCACACTATCCCACTAAGATGTACAATTATATAAAGAACAGAAATCATGAATTTTTAAAATCATAATTTTTTAAAAGCTAATAATATATAAACTTTGTGACATTATTAACATAAGGAACATCTTTTAAAATGCGAGGCAAAATACAGAAGAAACTTTATACTATCACCCCACTATCTAGGACAATTATTACTATGTTGATGTATTTAGAAGATACTGTCTTTTACTCCAGAGATATATTTTAGATAGGCAATCTTTTCAACAGTGTCTGACAGCTAAAGAGCACAAAGTAACACCAAGAACAGGCTAACAACAAGCTCAACCAGGCTAAAACCCTACCCATCTGCTGCTTAACAATGGGCAGGCTTCCATGTCTATTCTATCATCCTAATTTCAAAAGACACTCTACTACTGCTTCATTAGGTCAGCAACATTTCATTTAATACACAAACACCCATCCTCTGCATAGAAAAGGTTAAGAACTTGCCTATTAAATACTGTAATTCATACCCTCAGGGTGAGGTGCAAAGGAAGTACCTCAACCTTTTAGAAAGCAACAGAAAATATGGAGTTAGACATCTTCACGTTAAGGTCTTTTAAACTCATCTTGTACTGTAAAAAGATTGCTCATTAACTTTGACAAATAGGGCTTTCAAATTAAATAAATACTGTTCTAAAACATAGGTTGGCCTGGAGAATATTATCCTAAGGAATGAAATAAACTAGATACAGAAGAAAAAAATACACGATCTCATTTTTTAAAAAAGTCAAATACATAGAAATAGAGTAGAAAGTACTTACCCAACAGTAGGTATGGGGAGAATTTACATCAAAGGGCACAGAGTTGCAGTTATGTAGGATAAATAAACTTAGAAATCTAATCTACAGCATACAGGACTATTGTTAATATTTTACTGTATAAGGGAAATTTGCTGAGAGCAGATTTTTGGCTCTCTTATCATACACACAAAGGTAAACTATGTGAGATAATAAATATTTAAATGTCTAGACTATAGCAATAATTTAACTAAGTACATTAAAATATGATGTATACCTTAAGATAAACAATTAAAATAAAATTTTAAAAATAGAAAATAAAAATAAATAAAACAAGTCCTACACATGTTCAGATTTCGCAATCAATACAACATCTACTTATATCTAAATTTTCCTACGTATATTAAGCAGCTCACAAAAAAGCTTACACTGACAAATCAATAAATTCATCTTCTGTTTCTGTATCACTCGTGGAAAAAATACATAAATGTTTTTAAAAATTACTTTCATCACAGCTATGGATGGATATATGTACTACTAAAATGGGTGAAAATCTTGCTGGAGAAAACCCAAGGGTTCAAACCAAGATGGAAGCCATAGCATAATTATAACAAAACTCAGTCCCCTCACTGCACACCAGACAGTCAGTGTAAACGGCAACACAGAATCTACAAAAAAGTTCACAGATATGCTTATTATTTAAAAAGATGCATGAATTTCTAAATTTTTTGGCACCAAAATAAATTTGTACTGACTTGTTATATAATAAGTCTAAATAGGATCTAGTTTAAGACATTAAGAAGGGTAAGGTATCAGGTTTAAAAAGAATCCCTTCAGACCAACATGAACTCTGCTGAAATTGAAACATAAACATCCAATTTATGGTGAAGCATAGGTGAAGTATGGAGAAATCATCAATGCTGTATAAAAAAATTATGAGAACTATGAATGCCCTGAAGAAATTCAGTAGTTTACAAATGGATAAGTCATTTTAAGAAGGGACAAGACAGGTTAAAGATTATAGCCCACAGCTTCAGACCATCTATACCAATCTTCATGGAAAAAATTAATCTTCTTCATGCCCTAATAGAAGAGAACCAACAATTAACAGCAGAAACGATAACCAACTCCATAGATATCTCAATTGGTTTGGCTTATACAATACTGACTGAAAAATCAAAGCAGACTGATCAAAAGAAAAGGTCATAACCACAGTTTTTGTGTGCTCAAGGCATTTTGCTGGTTGATTTTCTGAAGGGACAAAGAATGCTAACAATTGCTTAGTATGAGAGTGTTTCGAGAAAGTTAACCAAAGCTTTGACAAAAATATGCCCTGGAAAGCTTCACCAGAAAGTCCTTCTCTAACAAGACAATGTTCCTGCTTATTTCTCTCATCATACAAGGCAATTTTGTGAGAAATTCAGTTGAGAAAGCATTAGGCATCCAATTTATAGTCCTTATATGGCTCCTTCTAATGCTGTTTATTTCTTAACCTTTATTAAAAAATAAAAATAAATAAAAATAAAAACTTTGGGCAACCCAATGACAGAGTGGTTATGGCAGCTGGATTCCACATGGCCCACTACATGGTTCAAGTCCTGGACCCAGCAGCTTGAAAAATACAGCAAAATACTGAAGGGAGGGCGAAATGAAGAAGGGATTGCAGTGTGACCATTCCCCACAGGGAATGCTTTCTCACTCCTCCCACCCCTTAGAAGTGCACACATCCTCTGGCAAATTTTTTTTAAAAAAAGGTTTTATAAAGGATATCCATTTTTATTCAGTTAATGATGTAAAAAGACTACAATGACATGGTTAAATTCATAAGAACCTCAGTTCTTAAGGAAAAGACTAAAATGGCTGGTATCATCACTTACCAAAAAAAGCATCTTGAACTTGACAGAGCTAATGTTGAAAATGAAAGTTTATATTTTCTATTTTTACCTTAATTTATTTTCTTTATTCATGACAGAGCACATGCATGCATATGAGAGTGAGAGAGTGAGGAAAGAGGGTCTGGTTACACCAATATTCCTTTCCACAGTCCTCTAGGCCATCAGATCTTGGATACTCATGTTTGTGGACATTTGGGGTGACAGGGCTGGGGATATGAACCACAGTTGCCATATGAGAGCTAGCTTTTGTTTAAAACATAAAACCGAAAACCATGTTTTTGTTCTCATCAGAGACAGAGAGAAAGGGAGAACCCCCCTCAATGGAGTGGTCATGCCACAGCCCTTTCTCTATTTCTCCCTCCTTTCAGGAGTCTGGGCATGCATGCACAAGCACCCAAGCATGTGTGTTCAAGGCACAGATCTGGGACTCAAACTTCACAGTTGGCCGAGTGGAATCCTGTAACACTAACTTGAACAGTAGCTGCAGAACCAGTGGAAGGCTTTTTTTTTTTTTTAATATTGAGTTTAAGGATGATCTTTCTTTTTTTGGGTTTTTTCCATTCATTTCTTCCATAGGAATTCAGTCAGCCATATCAAATATAGACCCATCTTATTTAGTCTACTTATCTAACTTTAGAAATTCAACGCTGAAATGTTAGTACCAGTGTATAATTTTAGTCTGGGGCTGTTTAATTTTACTGAAAAAATCTGCTGCCATTAATAATATAAAATTGTATTGGCTGACTGAGAAAGATGCACAATGGTCTAAGTATTAAGAGTGCAGGTCAGACAGACTGGAGATTGAATCCTGGCTGTATTTTTAAGTAACAACTCAGTAGGGTTATATGGGGCAAAACAGGTAATAACGTGTCTCTCTCAGCACAACAGCTGGTATGTGGTTAGCAGTGTGACAGTATAGGTAATCTCCACTACCAATAAAGTATGAAAAGGGAGAAAAGAACCAGATGTGTCCACCTTGAATTAAGTCTAAAATACTATACACAAAATATTACAGGCACTATATAAAGAACGCAAAACTTATAATCAGAAAAAGAAGAAGCTATTCTACCTTTGAAGATTAAAAAAAAAAAAATGCTTCCACAAAATAAAGTCGTAACAAGCTCTTCAGAGTCCTTCAAAGGCTGGGAAACTCTGTATGCTAAGATGATTCCAGGAAGGCATTTGCAAAACTGAGAAGAGATTAGCATCTAAATTGAGTGTTTTTTTACTATAATAACAATATATCTTTTCAAAAGATCTTTGAAAGTGAACATTAACTGCATACTACTCATACATTCCATACCAAACTATTACCCAAATCAAATTAAAATTTTATACCTGATATATTACATATTCAAACTCCTCAAATATATGTCCAGTCTAATTCAAAAAATGTCCAGTTATTTACTGCATTCTTCTTTTGGGATTTATAACCACTATGTCCAATGTTTTTGGGCCAAAACAAAGATAAAATTTGTCTTTAAGCAACATCATCTTCACCAGGTCATTGTTACACCAATTTCCTCTGCCCAATATCACAATTTTAAGTATAAAAAAATACAAAGTATAATGGTCACCATACATGGGTTACTTTACCATTCCAGACATTTAATCAAGTTCAAGCAAAACAAATTCTTCCCTACTCACCACAGCGGGATGGTTACAATAGCTAGAATTACCCAAAAGAAATATAACTCAAGACAGAAAATAAACTCTGCATATAATTTTAATTTTTTCTATAGCCATAAATTTGGAAAAAAATAAGTAAAAGTGAAATTTAATAACAGATTGTATTTAACCCACTATCCAAAATATTCTCAATGAGCTATTCCTAATGAAGTATTTCACATTTTACATTCTTTTTTTGTGTACAAGGTCTTTGAAATCTGATGTGTAGAGTTTATACTTAAAGCACATCTCAACTTGGACCTGTCACATTTCAAGTGCTCCAAAGACACATATGGCTAGTGATTACCATAGTGGAAAACAAAGAGCTAGAGCTACTCAAGCTCAGGGTGTGTACCTGTTCTCACTGATCACATGGGACCATGAACTACTGGGCAAGAACGCTCAAGTCAAAACCAAATAAATTCACTTCAAAGATTATGGGTCCTGGGAACCAGCAGTTAGCGTAATGGCTATGTCGCTGGACTCCCACATAGTCGACCGCGGTTCACGTCCTGGACCCAGTGGCTTAAAACTCACACCAGGTGCGTGTGCATGCATGTCCAAGAGGAGAATGGAGGAGAAGGGATTGCGGTGTGACCATCCCCTCTGGGGGGTGATTTCTCACTTTCTGTCTTATGTCTCTCTCTGTCTGTCTGGCGAGCGCGCGCGCCCTATAGCAAAAAACTTCTCAAAAAAAAAAAAAAAGATTATGGGTCCTTTATGCTTTAGACACAATGTATTTTCAGATTTGGGGATTCTGTAGGGAGAGAGGGGAAGAGTTTTATTTGTTCTTTGGGGATTAAGAAATCGAAGAGGGTTGTGATAATAGAGACAAGTAAGTTTGGTTCCAATAAATACCCTATTGAAAAAAATACATGCCCTAAAAAGAGGGAAACAAACCTGACCATGGCCTAACGGTTAAGAGCTGGATCCCCCACATGGCCCATAGCAGTTCTAGATCCCGACCAGAAGGCTTGAGAAACACAGTGAGCGCTTGTGCGCATTTGCCCAAAAATCCCAAAAGGAGGGAGAAAAGAAGAAAGGATTGCAGTGAACTCATGCCCCATTGAGGGTGCCTTTTCCCTCTCTCCCTGTCTATCTCTGGTGAATACATGTGCCCTCGGGAAATAGTTTTTAAAAGGGGGAGGAGGGAAGAAACAGGGTCTGCATAATCCTCAGCAGAGATGAAGAGTGAGAAATAAGGAATTCAGCCATGCAGGATACTTCGGGTTTATCACTGGCACTGAAATAAATGTAGAGAACATAATAACGCATAACTGGGTTCCCAATTCAGCTACACAACAAACAAATTTTAGCCACTTACCCTGATACCAAATTGTTTTAACCCAATAGTACATTAGTTTGAACCCTAGTTGTATGAGTATTCTGTTTATATGAAGAAAACACTAGGAGGGTTAAAACTAGCTTCTATAGAAGAAAAACTAAAACTGGAAATATACACAAGGGTAACTGAAACAAATCTGTGGACAATTGAATTAAAATATTTACTTTGGTGTAAAATATTTTTGAAATCCATGTATGTTTTCACAAAACACATTTTCTTAAAATTTTTTGAAGACTCCTCCTATCTCTAAATGTTAATAGTAGTGGTGGTTCAGTAACTTACTGAACATGTATTTTTTTAAAAAAGAATTCTTCTATTTAACTTCATTTATTTGTTTACTTTAATTTGACCAGAGAGGGGAAGGGAAGGGAGTGAGAAAGCAAGCCGCCAGGTCCCGGGACTCAAACCACAGTCGACCATGACCAGCAGTTAGCATAATGGCTATGTTGCTGGACTCCCATGTAGTTGACTGCAGTTCACGTCCTGGACCCGGTGGCTTAAAACTCACGCCAGGCGCATGTGCATGCTTGCCCAAGATCCCAAGAGGAGAATGGAGGAGAAGGGATAGCAGCGTGGCCATCCACGGGGGGAGAGGGGGTGATTTCTTGCTTTCTGTCTCTCTGCCTCTCTCTGTCTGTCTGGCGTGTGCACCTGCCCTATAGCAAAAACCTCTCAAAAACAAAAACAAAAACCACAGCCGACCATGTGGGAGTCCAGCTTCTTTAACTACCACGCCAACTGCTGGCCCCTGAACTGGCCCGTGAACGTGTATTTTTTAAATATGAGTAAGTAAACAAAATGGCAATGATTTTTTTCAAAATTTAATTACATTTCATTTTTACTTCAGTCCATTTACTTTGTTTTGTTTTGTTTTGGGGATTTTTTGCTATAGGGCACGTGAGCTTGGTGGAGGGACAAAGACAGACAGAAAGCAAGAAATCACCCCCCAGGAAGGATGGCCACCTGCAATCCCTTCTCCCCCATTCTCTTCTCGGAATTTTGGGCACATACACACACATACTTGGCATGAGTTTTAAGCTGCCGAGTCTGGTACTCAAACCCAGGTGACTACGTGGTAGTCCAGCGACATTAACCATTATGCCATCTGCTAGTCCCCAATCCATTCACTTTTATACCTTTTAAAATTATGACACCCACCCAAGGCTGTTTTTCTCTAGAACCGGTACAAACAGAGCAACATTAGGCTAGCAGAACAGAAGCAAATTAAACTTAACCACATATCATTTCCAGGAAACCTGGAATTCATTTATAGAACTTTAAGAATCTACTGTAGAGTAGATCCTCTACTGTCAGGCATCTGTGGCATCTCCACAATGTTAAGTAAGTAGGGGTCAAATGTATTACTTTTACATCAGTATCTCATAGAGTCTGTGCAGGAAAAGCTAGCTATAGAGCCAAACGATCCTCCAACTCTTCAAACCACAATGCAAGCAGGAACTTTAAGGCTGCTGGCCTCCTGACCCACAGAGCCTTTAAAAGGGAATTTGGCCCTTACCTAATGAATTAAAGTTAACTTGACTCTGATCTGAGATACTACTTCCACTAATTATTTATTTCAGAGTACTTGGTTTTACTATTTTTGGGGGTGGGGGAGGTTTTTGCTATAGGGCGCGTGCGCTCGCCAGACAGACAGAGAGAGACAGAGAGACAGAAAACGAGAAATCACCCCCCGGGGGGATGGCCACGCAGCAATCCCTTCTCCATTCTCCTCTTGGGATCTTGGGCACGCACGTACACGCGCCCAGCGTGAGTTTTAAGCCACCAGGTCCGGGACATGAACCGTGGCCAAGTATATGGGAGTCCAGCGACATAGCCATTATGCTAACTGCTGGTCCCGGTTTTTACTATTTTTTCAAATGTCATCTGTATACTGAAATATCTACAGGATGGAGAGGTAAACAACCTACAACCTCCGCTCCTACCCTCTCTGGAATGCAAAGACTATAAAAGTAAGAATCTGGGGGTGGGGAGAGGTTGCACTAATGTATCCTTAGCACCATCAATATTCAAAATTGTTCATTTTATTCATTCTCCCAAGTCAGAATGAGTCCACTAAACAAGCAGTCACTGAGTACCTCTTCTGGCATTATAGTAGACTATGAAAGAGTATTTTTAAATAGTTCATGTTGTCCAAACACTTAAGACCTACTTGCAGAAATCACAAAGATAAAGGAAATAAATTTAAGCAACTATTTAAGGAAGTATACAATTAGGTGCAAAACTTGAAGCACCAAAGAAATAATGTAGGATGGAGCAATCTGAAATGGCCTTCAACTGAGAGATAGGGATGAGAGGACATATGGGTCTTGAAGGAAGAGCAGATTCGGTTTAAACAGGTGGGAAAGGAATTCTAGAACACAATGCCTTACTGAAGACATAAAGTTGGCCTGGCCTGAGCTGATAGAACAGAGCAGAAAACAGGGAGTGAGGAGCATCTGAAGATGGTGACACTGAAGTCAGAAAGGGACAATGAAATAAACCATTAAAACAGTTTCTCCACCTTAACTGCACATTGGAATTACCTGCGAAGTTTTAAAGACTACAGACACCTTGATCCAGCCCATAGCCAGTGGTTAAGCACTGTGCATAGGGAGCTAGCTACCATATGGACGACTGCCTGGGCCCTAGCAGCTTAAAAAACATGTCAAATTGAGTGCACATGCTTCAATTTTAAAACAAAACAAAACAAAAAACTGACACATAAATCTGAGATTCTGACTTAACTGGTCTGGGGTACAACCTTGAACTCACTCAGATTTTTAAAAGTTCTTCAAGGACTCATATGCACAACCAATCTTAAGAATCACTCACTGTCAGGACCAGCAGTTAGCATAATGGCTATGTCGCTCGACTCCACGTAGTCGACCGCGGTTCGAGTCCTGAACCCAGTGGCTTAAACTCACGACGGGCGCATGTGCATGTGTGCCCAAGATCCCGAGAGGAGAATGGAGGAGAAGGGATTGCAGCGTGGCCATCCCCTCTAGGGGGTGATTTCTCGCTTTCTATCTCTCTGTCTCTGTCTGTCTGGCGAGCCCATGCGCCCTATAGCAAAAAAAAAAAAAAAAAAAGAAGAATCACTCACTGTCTTAGAGGAAAAACCAGTAGAGCTTGGTAACTATCAACAAGATGAACAAAGACTCAGAAATTACTATAAGACTGTAAGAATGTGTGGCCACAAAAATGATGACATTAATAAGAAAATCCAGGAAACAGAAAAAAATTAAAATATATGAGGCCTTCTGGAATTTTTCCACTGTCTACAAAGTTCCACATAGCTAACAAGTTTTATTTTTTTAAGAGAGATTTTTGCTATAGGTCACGTGCACTTGCCAGAAAGACAAGAGAGGCAGAAAGCGAGAAATTATCCCCCAGGGGGATGGTCACACCGCAATCCCTTCTCCATTCTCCTCTCAGGATTTTGGATACACATGCACACGTGCCCAGCATGAGTTTTTAGGCTACCAGGTCCAGGACTCAGCAGCAGTGGACCAGATGGTAGTCCAGCCACATAACCATTACACCAACTGCTGGTCCCAGTTAACAAGTTTTCATTAGTAAGGTCATTTCAATTCTCTGTTATAAAACCATAATTGCTTATCTAATATTTTTCAACAGAAATAAACAATCATGGTTCATCAATGAAGCATTATTTTAAAAAAATCAAGGTAGATGGGAACCAGCAGTTAGCATAATGGCTATGTCGCTGAACTCCCACGTAGTCGACCGCAGTTCATGTCCCGGACCCGGTGGCTTAAAACTCACACTGGGCGCATGTGCGTGTGTGCCCAAGATCCCGAGAGGAGAATGGAGGAGAGGGGATTGTGGCATGACCATTCTCCCTGGGGGGTGATTTCTCGTTTTCTGTCTCTCTGTCTCTTTCTGTCTGTCTGGCGAGCGCACGCGCCCTATAGCGAAAATCTCTCTAAAAAAAAAAAAAAAAAAATCAAGGTAGAGGGGCCAGCAGTTAGTACGGTGGATAAGGTGCTAGACTCCGAGGTGGCTGACCACAGTTCGAGTTCTGGACCTGGTAGCTTGCTCTCTTTCTCTTGCTCACTCTAGTGAGCATGTGTGCCCTATAGCAAAATTTTGATAATGATAATAAATAAAATTAAAATAAATAATTCTCTTTTTTTTGTAGAGGTTTTTGCTACAGGACGCGTGCGCTCGCCAGACAGACAGAGAGAGACAGAGAGACAGAAAGCAAGAAATCACCACCCAGGGGGGATGGCCACGCCGCAATCCCTTCTCCTCCATTCTCCTCTCGGGATCTTGGGCACGCACACGCACGCACACGCACCCAGCGTTTTAAGCCACCGGGTCCGGGACGTGAACCACAGTCGACTACATGGGAGTCCAGCAACATAGCCATTACGCTGACTGCTGGTCCCAAAATAAAGAATTCCTTAAAAAAATAGTAAGGTAAAATGTGGGCTAGCCACATTCCACAATGGTCAAGCACTATGTATTAGGAACCAGATCCCACATGGCCAACCATGCTTCAAATCCTGGAACCAATGGCTTGAAAAACATACCAGAAACACTTGAGTATGTGTATAAAACCCTGACTGGAAGAAAAAATGGAGGAAAAGGTATTGTGGTTACATTCCCTTGGAAGGATGCTTTCTCTAGGTGAACATATGTGCCCTGTAAAAACTAAAAACAAGGCAGAACTAACCAAAAGAAAATACATCTTCCAGATAGCCAACTCAGATTCCCCAAGTTAGAAATATCCCATCCTCCTTACAAGTCCCACGGCATTTTAGCTGTACCTATGAAGATATTCCCTGTAGAGACTCTTGTCTGTTCTAGGAGGAAGGGATCAGAGCCTCACTGCTCCTCTTGCAAGGTTACCAACACTCTGCTGTGCATGTGACACTCCATATGAACTGAGTGACAGGAAGGCAATGCAAGAAAGTTTTCATGGTCACCAGAGGTTCTAAATGTCTTTGAATGCTTCATAAAAAAAGGCAAAAATCTATGCACAGTTGCTTCTGCTTCTTGCAGAGTGCCTGATACCATTTTAATCTTTCTTTAAGTGTGCTCCAATGTCCTCCCCACTTTATCCTCACTCCACTGCTTTTTTGACAGGACTGTACCTGCACTCGGTTACATGAGTCAGTAAAAGGAAACTAAAGCTTCTTTACCTACAGCAGAAACATACTTAAAGATCATCTCCTAAAATATACTTCTGAATTTCAAAAAATTTTCTTTCAAGCCCCCCACCACAATACTTGTGTTTCATCCTAGATTAAGTACTGTTCTAGATTTTACTCAATAGTGCTATTATGGTCTCCATGTCTTCAGGATAAATGAGTGTTTCTCACTTTTTCTTAAACCCATGAGCTATGACACTCAAGGGAGAAGCCAGAGATTAAGTATGACCAGAGGAAGGATAACTGACCCAAGAGTCTGACCAACCCCAGGATTTAAGTGTATCTTGCAGACTGGTAGGAAGCCTTAGAATGGAGCTATCAGAACAGATTTGTCACATCTGTTTCCTCCCAAAGGTTGTTTTCAAAGTGGTTTCCTAAATAAAACTGCACTGGACACTTTTGCAATACTTCCAGCATGACACATCGTAACAGGTCTACACACACATATCACGAGTCTTTGTTCCCCTTTTTATGACTCCAATATGGTAAGCCACTCTTCAACTTACCTGTTGTATTTTTTTTTTAATATTTTCTAACTTACAAATTTAATCATGGATTTTTAAATGTGACCTACATTTTCACTGTGACTTATCAACTGCTTTTTCCATTTGATTTAACTAAACCTCTAATCTCATTTTTCTAAGGTAGACTGCCTACGATCAAAATATGGCAACGGCTTAAAAAAATTCAATATGCTTTGCTAATTTCACAATATAGTAGAAACAAGATAAACACAGGAAGGCATTCATCTTCGCCCTAGGAATTCCATCACAACTCACCATTATCCATTCACTTATATAGGCATGTAAGTGAACAAACGAGAGACATTGCAAATGAACAAATGAGAAAAGATCAAGATCTTTTTCCTGAAAAGTACTAACTAGGCAAAAAAAAACACTAATAATGACAACTAACTCATATTGTCTCTCTGTCCTTTAAAATAAAGTTATTTTAACTTAACTTATTCCTTCTTTGCCACAGTGAATATTGGGTATGAGGTCTAAACTACAATGACCTTAAGTACACATTAAACCACTGGAAAGGGAGGGAAAAAGACACATGACAATAAAGAAAAATCAACAATTTCAATATTTTCTAAGGGAAAAAAAAACCTTAGGTGTCAAATTTTGGAGCCCTGGTTTTAAAACACAAACCTTAAATTTTCAAAACAAATACCCTTTTTGCCTCATACAGTTCTGTTCAGTAGCTATCTTTTAAAGAGTTCTATATGGCTCATGAAAAAAAATTAGTAAATATTAATAATTATGAATATTAGAAGTGGGTTTTCAGTATTCCTTTTTGTCCCAAATTAAGATGCCCACCTGCATGTGATAACAGAATCTTGGTGGTGAAGTTATTAACTATAGGAGATGCATGCTGAACTATTCAGAGACGAAGCATCACAGCGTCTGCAACTTACTTACAAATGTTTCAAAGGGGAAAAAGGGTGTTTTTGTGTATATACATGTGTACACACATACATTTATACATATGCATGAACATACATCTATGTGTTAATTGGTGAACCTAGATAAAGGGTGTATATATAGGTGCTAATTATAAGATTTTTGGAAAGTTTAAAATTTTTCAAAATAAAAAACTGCAGAGGGGGCTGGGTGGTGGCACAGCAGTGACATGCGATGCTGGAGAAGGCACACGTACATGGAAAAGTTGCCAGTTCATACATCCATGATCCAGGCTGGCTAACGTGGGCAGTGGATCATGGCACTAGGACCCCGTTAAGAGTGCTTTATCTCAGCATTTCTATCTCTCACTCATAGAATAAATAAACTTTAAAAGTTAGAAAGAAAAAGGTCACTTAGGAAGACATTCATCCTTTCTTTGAAAAATGTTACCCATACAAAAAAGTCAAGAAGTTAAGGATATATTTGATTAATAGTCAAGACATCTCAAATCCAACATGTCATGGAAAACAACTCAGACATGAATATCTTAATTCAAAAGAAACTTCTGATACTCACATTGCCCATGTATTCTGAGAGCAGGTCCTGCAGGGCTTGGCGGACAGCATTGCATTCCGCCACAATTCGCTCACGTCGGTCATCACGTGTACAAGACGAATCAGCCATCAGGGCAGCACCACTAATGATGCTTTCCAGGCGCTCCTCCAAGGAAGGCCTAAAGCGCTCCTCACTGAAGCTCAAAGGATCCACGATGATTTGTTTCTGCAAAGGAAATGTTAGGACTGTTAGTGGTCACCTTTGTTTCTTCTATTATTCAAGAAAAGGAAAGTGCTGATTAGGAATAGGAATATTAACATTGAACACAAAAATTTTAACACCTGAAAAAAATTATACTTCTTGGCAGATGAGAGGCCATCCCATACAGGCTGACTTATGGTGGATCACTTCTTAAAGAAGGCACTGGAAGCAATACCATATAGCCAAAAAGGGCCTGAGTAAGGTTTGATGCCAGAAATGCAAACACAAAAGTGTCAGTTCCTACCACTTATTCTGGACATCTAAAGGTCAGACTGTACAGTATTAGTATTTCAAATGAGAATCACAAGGAAAATAAGAGTTGTATCTCTCTCATGTGCAAAGTTATAAAACTGTTATAAGCAAACCAGTTTGTCCCCAAAGTTTCAGAAAGGAATGCATTTACTGTTATTCCATGTATTCAGTCTCAAATTTATCCTGCTATGTCTAAATTAGAGATTTTCTTTCCTCAAAGGCCTCTAATATTCTATAAGGATGATAGCAACCATCCCCAACAAAGCTACTCTCCAAGAAGAGTAAGTCCTTCTTCTGTCTCCCCTTCCTCAACCCTGATTGTACTTTAAATCCAACCTTCCCAGTAAAGAGTGAGGTCTGGTCACAAACGAGCTATAAGAAAAGGTCAAACATCAACACCCCCAGGACAGCAGCTACTGGCCTCCCTCCAACTTCTCTACTTGATACAATTTATCTTCACACTGATAAATGTCTGTGCAAATATTTTGGCTTTAACTTTTCTTTATAGGGACTATGCCCTTATTGATTTCAACTTAAATGCCAAATTTCTTCTACTGAAAGTCTGCCCTTTTCCAAAGAGTATACATTTCTTCTTCCCTTTCAAAGAGCCTTCAGTTTTAAAATTGAACATGCAAAACCTTAACGTTCATTATTAATCTACATTTGAGATGATCATGTTTCTTACAAGATTAAACTACTGCAGGATTTCTCTGGTCAAACTGAATACACAATGTTTTCTGGCCAACAGAAACGAGAAATGAATGGTCACAGAATTTTAATAGGGTCATAGAGCCACATTGGTCCTAAGACCATTTAGTGTAACTCCCTTATTTATCAATGAAACTGTAGTCCTAAGAAGTTAAGTGGTTTGGGATAGGTTATCACTCAGTTTTGGGTAAAATATGATCCTTTGTGTACTGAAAGAGACAAATACCTAGACAAAATACAATTTTGAAGGGGGAAAACAATCAATAGTGAGATGCATCATAAGCATATTATAGTCATTTCATGTTTACCGCTTAAGGGTAAAAATTCAGGTCTAATACCATGGTCTTTTAAATTTAAGTCTCCCTTCACACTTTAGGAAAAGTCTGAAAACAGTCATACATAGCGGTATGGATCAGTTACCCAAGCCAAAGTAAAGGGGTGACACAAAAGAAAAGGTAAAGGCAAGGAAAAACTATTTAAAACAAAATGTACTCCACTGTATTGATTCTGTACTTCAAAGCAATCCTACTTGTGAAAGATGTTGGTGACCTAGAACACAATTTTCCCTTCTCTTAATTAAATTTGATCTCCCCCAACAATTAAAAAAGAAAAACACAAGTTAAATTTAGCTACTAACATCAACTAGAAGCCATGAGGCTTTGTGGGCAAGAATTAAAAACACAAAACCCACTAAAACACAAAAGAATTGTGTCTACAGGACAGTATGTACACATAATATATACACAGGACAGATCTAGAGCACTGTCTATAAAAGGTCTATGTCACTTGTGCTAGTAAGAAAATATCTTAATCCCAAATTTGCTTTTACTTGATTAAATTTTTTGTTCACTGTTTTAACTCAGTCACTGAAATAAGTACATCCAGACAAAAAGTGAGTTTAAGATGATGGCACTTTGGGACCAGCAGTTAGCGTAATGGCTATGTTGCTGGACTCCCATATAGTCGACCGCGGTTCGCGTCCCAGACCCGGTGGCTTCAATTCAGCCGGGTGTGTGTGTGTGTGCCCAAGATCCTGAGAGGAGAATGGAGGAGAAGGGATGGTGGCGTGGTCGCCCCCCTTGGGGGGTGATTTCTCGCTTTCTATCTCTCTGTCTCTCTTTGTCTTTCTGGTGAGTGCATGCGCCCTATAGCAGAAACCTCTCCAAAAAAAAAAAATGATGATGGCACTTCTATCACAGTCACATATGATGGGTCTGTTTCTCCCTCCAGACCATGAGCCCATCAGAACAGAGTCTATGTGCACTTTGCTTCTGTGTCTCCTATAATGTCACAACTACAAGTTCAAAATCTTGGTTGAAATGAACCAAACTCAACCTCAATAAAGAATGATGTCATAGGAAACAGAAGTTACATAAAAGTTACAGAAGCTTAACAAAACTTGAAAAAGAAGAAAAGATAAATGCTTCAGGGACTTAGATAGTAAATCTAAGTAAGTGAAAACTGAGCTTTCATGCAAAGACTTGATCACATGTCCCAAGGAACAGTACTTTGGGGGTGGTGGTGAAGAGCCTCCTCCCAAGTACAACTTACATCAAAGTTATTGAGTGCATATGCCAACTCTCCTCCTCCACCACCCTGGTGCTGGGATGCATCATCTGATGCAGTGGCCTGGGCTGCATTGGAAATGCCTGTGACCGCCTGCTGAAGTTGCTTGTATATCAGGTCCCTGTTGGCCTTATAGGCTGCAACATCAGGGTGCTGTAGGCATGCCTGGGACGCAGTATAGAGGATCGGAACATTCTTCTGCAGGATTCCTCTAGCTGCAGCCATCTGATCACGATGGCCCACATCCTTCAGTTCCTGCAAGAGTAGAACAAGAAATTAGAGCATTCTTTATATAGGTTCTATTCATGTAAAATCTTTCTAGTTAGTGCTAAAAAGTTAAGAGTTTCTACTAATTAACACATTTTTATTAACAATCTGGCTTGAAAGTTAATCACAAAGGAAGCAGTATGGTTTAGTCATTAAGATTTTGAACTCCGGAATCTCACAGACATTTGAATCTACACCTCTACTTTTTCCTGGCAATTGTGACCTAATTTTAAAATTCTGAACCCATTTTTGTCTTCTGTAAAAAGGAGTGATAATATTTCCTCTCTTATCTTGTTTTAAGGATTAAATAAGATAATGTATTAAGGCACTAAATATTGGGTCATCTGAAAAGTCATGATTCATTTTTTGCATAGGAAAACAGAAAAATGCATAACTCTTCTGATGACTTAATAAATGACCAATATAAAACTGTCTAGCATCTTGATCACAACTATATATAGATATATGTACCTATTCCAACCAAAATAGAAAGAGCATGCAGACAGGCCTGCAAACAGAGTAAGATTTACCATGAGAATTTTTTTTTATTAAGTTACATATGTTCAATAAAGGAGTTTTGGGGAATTTAGGAAAGGACACCAAAGCTATGTGTGATCTATCCAAACTTAACAGGTAAGGATATGGCAGACTATAACCATAGGTACACAACTCCTCTTTCTCCCCTTCTTCTACCCCAAAGACCACCTTAGAACACAGACCATACTTTCCCT
>NW_006207460.1:1130746-1149172 GCF_000334495.1 Tupaia belangeri chinensis | reverse complement strand
CATTTCATAGGTAAATAAGCCATAAAAAGTGAAAGCTCATATGCTCCATGATTTCAATCTATGATACCATGTATAGATACAGTCTTAAGTCAAACTGTCTTTTTTCAATTTCTTCTATCCCATAATTATAATCTACAGCTAAAAGGATTTGAGGTTTCTTGTATCATTTTCAATAACGGCATCTACTTGGTAGGCTGAGTAGGTGAATATGCTAAGTGACACATAAGTGATACCAGCAATAAGCAAGATTAGAAGAAGATATTTCTGGGACCAGCAGTTAGCGTAATGGCTAAGTCGCTGGACTCCCATGTAGTCGACTGCAGTTCGCATCCTGGACCTAGTGGCTTAAAACTCACACCGGGCGTGTGTGCGTGGGTGCCCAAGATCCCAAGAGGAGAATGGAGGAGAAGGGACTGCGGCGTGGCCATCCCCCCTGGGGGGTGATTTCTCGCTTTCTGTCTCTCTGTCTGTCTGGCGAGCGCACGCACCCTTATAGCAAAAACCTCTCCAAAAGAAAAAAAAAAAAAAGGGGGGTATTTCTGGTTTTCTGTTATTACTTAAATTACTCAAAAGAAAGGAAGAAAAAATGAAAATAAGTCTTTAGTAAATGTGGATCACAGAAGAGGAACACAGGTGATAAATATGACCACCAGATCTATTCCAATTCTATTTTACATGTGATCAAAGAATTTCAATTTTAATATTACCAACTGAATCCTAGAGTATAAATTTTTAAGTCTTTGAAAGTTAAGTACTGCATGTATAAACATAGAAGAAAACTAACTTAGAAAGGTCAAAGTCAATTACTTATTTAAAAGTCTGACTTGGCTATTAAATGGCTCATCTTTCTAGATGAGTTCCTAATTAACCATTAGAGACCAAATTGCTTCCTTTTTCTTAAACTTCATCTTAGTATGAAATGTATTAGGTTTGCATCTTTATTCAAACCTTGTATAATATGACAGCTTACTTTTCCTCCTACAATTCTCTTCTCGTTTGGAATCTGAATTTACAATAGCTCACAGCACTCCAAATGCCCTGTAGGACAGTATATTACACTAAATATTCAGGAACAGGACCCTGTGGATTTAAAGAATCAGTGATCATTTCAAGATTCTAGCTATGACAAGGTGCTGTGATTAAACTTTACACTTAAACAGCTGGTGCACATGTTCTATGTGGCATTTCTAAATGCCTTGCCCTCACTACAATCTCAGGGACTCTAAGTCTTCTAGGGAGGCACTTGCTTTTAAGTCCTTATACTGCCCTCTGTTTTATTAAATGCTTTGCAATCAGCTTTGGCATTCCTCCAAGGTACCTTTAACCTACAGCCTCTTACAAAAGGTACCAAGTCACTCATGGTCACTGAAAGTTAATAGGTGCCAGAATTACTATTCCATGCCTGACCTTCCTAAGGCACTGTCCAGTCTGATATAGTAGACTTTTTACTTTTCCAAAAATTACAAATGGGACTCTCTGGATTGAGAAAACTGGTGATCATTAAGACTCAAGTTATGACAAGTTATGCTTAAACAGCTAGTGCACATGTTCTGTGTGGCATTTTCTAAATGTCTCGTCCCTACCACAGCGCATCTCTGACAGACTCTTATCTAACAAGTATGGTGGAGATATATGTATCTATATCGATATATAGATATATGTAGATATAAGTATTTATCTATAAATAATATGGATTACATATGTGTGTGTGTGTGTGTGTGTGTATAATCTCCACACACACACACACACACACACATGCATATATATGGAATATATTTTAATCTACTGGGTTGCCAGAAAAGCAACCGATGACCCAATATGATCATCCGATGACCCAATATGATGAAAACAAAAATGGCAACTAAATACTGTCATTTACCCTAACAGCTAAAGAGTTCTACTTTCTCTCTTTAAGACTGTTTTTGTCTTAGCACAAAGAAACTAGATTTAGTTAAGTTACAAAAATGGACACTACCACAATGATCAATCAAAGGTATTATTGTCAAGATACGTAAGTACTGATAAGTAACCTGGATTACTGAGAAAAATGAGCTAGTAAGCAATGTAATAAATTACTTATGAAACTGGAGCCCCTGGGTCTATATTAGCCTTCAAGATTCCCCAACTTCAATCTAATTATGTTCAACCGGACTTAGGAACAGCAAAACAGATAACATAAATAGGAAATAGTGCTTTAAATATAATCTGAGGCTAACCCCATAGCACAAGAAATCTCAACTTCGATCTCTTCTCTCTCTCTCCCCTGCTTCCTCCCCCGGGTAAGCACATGTACCCTCTGGTAATTAAAAAAATAAATAAATGCAATATGAACTATATATCCAATGCTACTGCAAGAAATAAAAGCTGACTTCTAAGTAATTTATAAAACTATTTCTACTCAATAGCTGGAAACTCAATGAAAGTTTGCTTCCATTTCTCTCCTTAACAATATAATATTATAGGGGCCAGCAGGTGGCATAGTGGTTAAAGCACTGGACTCCCACATGGTCAAACACAGTTCGAGTCTTGGACCTGGCAGCCTGAGTCTGAGAGGAGAATGGAGAAGGGATGATTTCTCATTTTCCCTCTGTCTGCCTCTCTCCAGTGAAGGCATGTGCCCTATGGCAAAAACCTGAAAAGGAAAAATGAAAAAAAAAAAGGAAGAAAGAAAAAAAAGTCCTTGATTAAACAATGCAAAGAGTTCAGATTATTTTAAAATAAAACACTAATAATACCACTATTGATGCATCTGTCTGAGTTTTCAAAAAAATAATAAGGCCAGAGTTTATGCACTAGGTATGAAAAAAAGAAGTATTAAGTTTCCACCAAATACCTCAACAAGCTCTCTGTACGTGAGTAAATGAAATGTAAACATCAAAGCACCCCATCTCTAGCATGCTGGGGAGCCAGAGCTGACAATGTGAGGCAAGGTAATGCTGGCCCATCCTTCCCTCTCCCCTCACTTTTATCCTCACATACAAAGAGGAGCCTGGAGTCGGATGGAAATGCAACACTTCTAATCAATAAGTAATATTCTAGCCCAAGAAAGTAACAGATTAGGACCACACTTAGAATTCCATTCCAGGATGGATCTATAGTTTATTCACTCACTTGTTAAAGAAATACATATTTATTAAACACTATTAAATCCAGGTATTGTTCTAGGCACTAGGGATTATAGAACCAATTGGGAAACCAAGACAAAATCCTTATCCCCTGGGGATTCTGGGACTGGATAGCCTGGGTTGAAATCCTGGCTCTTCCAGGATTTGCTAGATTACTTCTCTGTTCTATCGTTCGTCTGTAAAAATTAACATGCAACTAATTATAGTACCCATCTTACCCTATTTTGTGAAGATTAAATAAGTTTGTTTATAAAGGGTTTAAAACTGTGTTTGGCACATAATAAACACCTTATTAGAGTTACCATTATTATTTTTGGAAATATCACCACCCCCATAACATATTCCAGACAAACCTTGAGAATAGGTAAATTCTAAAAGTCCTGAAACTTTCTGAGGTTTTTACCTAATAGGTGGCTGATGCTTAAATGATACAATATTGATATTGACTAATGGAGCCAGTACTCACATCACACTTGAATAGTGAGTGCTCTTAAGGAAAATATTCCTTTTCTGGACTAAGATGACCTACAGAGATGAAAGTCTTAATGAAAAAGCAAGTGATTACATGAAATGCCTGGGGAAAGAAGAAAAAGTTAAAGGGGAAAATAGCCCAGGGGTTTAGTTATACAGCAGTGAAGAAATACTGCCAGAAAACATACTTATGGAAAAACATGATCAGTTCATAAAGAAGGCCAGTTAGCAGTACCCAAAAGGGAAAATGAACTTTCCACCAGGTTGGGGCCTTAAGACAAAATGAGTAGGATTTCCATGAAAAGCACTCATTTATAGGTATATTGTGCAAGGCTAGACCTTAAAAGATCATTTTGTGAACAAGGTGCACACGGGAGCCTATGACGAGCCTACTGAATAGATTCTTGTGTAAGAGGTTAAAGTCAAATATTAAAAAAAAAAAAAATTAGGCCCAAGGAAAATCATAAATGACCACGACATTCTATAAACTCTAGAAAATGGAAAAATGTGTCACTCCAGATCCCAGCAGAAAAAAAAGGAAAAAGAAAAACAGTAAATCAAATTGGGTAATTCAAGGATGATTTGGGGACTGTGTTACAAAGATACGGGCAAAGTGCAAGGAAACCATAAAGTTGTTAGGACATTTGAATCTGAAGGTACAAAAGGAGGCAGCAGTTACCAGAAGAACCCAGGTAGCCAGGAGTGTGCAAAGTACAGAGACTAAGACACAAGAATAAATGATAAAAATACACTGAGCCTATGCTAACTAAATTACTCTGGTGGGATAACAAATCTAGCTATACATATTAACATGTGTAATATTAAATACTCAAAACAGAAAATCTGGTACTCTGTACCTAAAGGTAGTCTAATCACCTCTTATAACTTAAAATAGGAACAGTAAACTACTACTCACCAATTGCCCACTGAAGAGAGCCTTCTCAGGATCTGACAGTACATTAAACACAGCATATACATTATTTAATTTAATCCCCTTAACTCAGTGGTAGTTATTTTTTTTCTTTTTTCTTTTTTTTTTTGGGGGGGGGGAGAGGTTTTCACTATAGGGCGCGTGCGCTTGCCAGACAGACAAAGAGAAACAGAGAGACAGAAAGCGAGAAATCACCCCACAGGGGGGATGGCCACGCCACAATCCCTTCTTCTCCATTCTCCTCTCGGGATCTTGGGCACGCACGCACATGTGCCTGGCATGAGTTTTAAGCCACCAGGTCCAGGACACAAACCACGGTTGACTACATGGGAGTCCAGCGACATAGCCATTATGCTAACTACTGGTCCCCTCAGTGGTAGTTATTTTATAGTAACATAAATATAACTAAATGACTAAGAAGTCTCTAGGGGTGAGGTTGTGATATGTTAAGACATTTACAGTATTGACAGCATCTTCCCTTTTTTTTTTTTTTTTGAGAGGTTTTTGCTATAGGGCACGTGCGCTCGCCAGACAGACAGAGACAGACAGAGAGACAGAAAGCGAGAAATCACTCCCCGGGGGGATGGCCACACCGCAATTCCTTCTCCTCCATACTCCTCTCGGGATCTTGGACACACATGCATACGTGCCGGGTGTGAGTTTCAAGCCACCGGGTCCGGGACGCGAACCATGGTCGACTACGTTGGAGTTCAGAGACATAGCCACTACGCTAACTGCTGGCCCCAACAACATCTTCCCTTAATGAATAAAGTCTAGACATCATAGTAAGTTGCCCACATACATTCCTCAGTCCAACCCAATCCCATTTCTTCCCCTTGTCAGGGTTATTGTTGGGTGTTTCTGTCCTCAGGAAGGTTATCTCTATCATGGAGCAACTCTTGGTAACTCTGAATTAGGTATGGTGTAATTCCTTTCCTCTTGCCAGTGAAAAATAAAAAAAAAAAAAGACATGTTGCACAATCCTAATTTAGGGCATGTCTGCTGGGGCTTCTAGACAGCTTTTTATAAATAAAGACATATAGAAAAACCAATCATTATTATTTTTCCTCATTGGACATGTTAATGTGTACAAATATCATACCTAGAGCTTCTACAGCCATCAAGTTATAGGATATCAACATAAGCGATGGCAGTATTGAAAAATGTCAAAAACATAGATCCTTGATGACACTTAAAAGCCTTAAATTTAACAACCTTGAAGCCGGGACCAGCAGTTGGCATAATGGCTACGTCATTGGACTCCCGTGTAGTTGATCGTGGTTCAAGCCCTGTACCCAGTGGCTTAAACTCATGCCGTGTACGTGTGTGTCCAAGATCCTAAGAGAAGAATAGAGGAGAAGGGATTGTGGTGTGACCATCCCCCCCCCGGGGGGTGATTTCTTGCTTTCTGTCTCTTTGTCTCTCTCTGTCTTTCTGGCGAGTGCACGCACCCTATGGCAAAAAAAAAAAAACCCTGAAGTCATTTAACCTAGGTTCAACTTCTAGTTAGTGAGAAAATAAATCACCCATTACCCACTGTACTTAAGTAGTTGAGGAGCTGGGTCTTCTGTGAACTATAGTACAAATTATACTGATACAGGTACTGGCTAACAAAAATAACAACTCATCTTTTCAGGGCTGCTAGTAAAGGCATATGTGTGATCAGGACTATGGAAGCTGAAAGAAACTAGATGGCAGTGTGTGCATCCTCCCTTCAGAACACACACCTGAAACAATATACATCTGAAAGAGAATTCAACAGGAAAGGCACAGGAAGAGTTTCAAAGCATCTCAAAACAAAACATCAAAAAGTATCAGAGCTTGGAAAATAAGAACAATGACCCACATGCGACATGACAGAAACCATAAATAGTGATTAATAAGAAACACTTAATAATGACAAAACATGGTGCAGGTGGAGTACGAACTATGTAGAGAAACTTTCTGACATAGATAATTACAAGTACGTTTTAACTGGTTTCGGGTTTTTAAAAATCTCAATTAAACTCTATCACTAACTCAGGTTAATCATTGAATACATATAATAAAGGCCTATCACCTCTGTAGACACTATCTTCACTGCAAATCACCAAGTTATTTAAAATACAATTTTCACAAGAATTAAAAAAGGAGCACAATATGAATGTAACTTAATCACAGCTTTATTAACAGTACAATAATGAAAAGATACCTTTTCTTTTACATGCTTCAATGGAGGGGCTGGACAGTACTACGGTGATAACACTAACTATTCCAAGAGACAGTAAAATAAACTATTTTAATATATACCCAAATTATGCACGTACCTGTTGTCTTTTGGCTGCCATAATATTCAGCTTATCCACTTCAGGTTTCAGGGCTTTATACTGTATTCCTAAGTCTTGTTCATTGCCAGCATTCCTCAGTTTCAAGATACCATCTTCTACCTATAAAACATGACCAAAAAATAAAAATTCAGGCAAGTCTGTAGATAAAAACAGTGACTAAGAATTTGTTATTCATTTTCACTGCTACTTAGAAAGCAATCTAAGCTTAAGGCTTTTGAGTTTACATGGACCCCAAACATTTGAGCAGCTTAACAGGTGGAAAGGATACTATTATATGGACTTCTACCTAAAAATTATACAATCTAATGTACCTTGGTTTCTCAATTCTGGAACTCCAGTACAAGGAAATGTTTAATCACTACTCCAGAAGGCAAGGAGTCAAAATAATATCTTTGCTACTAGTTCTTCATCAGAAGAATACTGGCTCACAGCATAGCCAGTACCATGTGTAGTTGGAATATAGGAGTAAATAGAAATTAAACAAAACATCCCTGATCCATTTAGATAAACCAAGCTCAAAACCAAACTAAATCCTAAGGAATGCTAAACTAAATATGGCCAATAGCAGCTTCACTGTGATAGAACAAATTACAGACATAGCCCTGTACTTACAACATTCAGCTGAACAAGTAATTTGTAGACATCTGCCATGTCAGCCAAAATCAGCAGCCGGGTAACAGCAGAGAGCAAAGCTCTAGCTGCCCGAACCATGTTGCCTCGCTTCACAGAAGAGCAGGGATCATCTGCAAACTCTCCCGCAGCACTCTTCATCAAATCACCTGTTTCACAGAAACAAACAAATTCAGCAGGAATTAATCCAAATAACTGATCTACATTTAAAGCAAAGAAAACTAGCTCAAACTTGGTTTATTTCATGTACAATTTAGTATAACGGTTTAAATTTTTATTGTTTGCTTTCTTCACTTTGTTTTGTTTTATAACTATCACTAAAAACTCATCATCATATATTGCTAGCAAAAGCAAAATAGTGGTATAATGACTTGGCACTATATATCAAGAGGCTTAACAATACTTCTTCCCAGGCCAGACTATGGCCTAGTAGTTTAAAGGAGGTGGATCCCCTGTGTGTGATCATGCAGTTCAAGTCCCAGACTCAGAGGCTTGAAAAACATAGGCACTTTGTGCACATGTGCCCAAAATCCCAAAAGGAGAGCAAAATGGAGGAGAAAAGATTGTAGCATGATCATGCCCCAAAGGGAGTCCTCCCCCCCACTTCTCTGTCAAGTGCATGTGCCCTCTGGCCAAAAAAAATACACAACCAAAAAACCAAACAAATGAAAAGAACACTTCCCTTGGACTAATAATACTCCTTTCCAAAAATAGAATATTAAATGCATCCCCCAAAAAATCCAAGATTTGGGAGAACACCATGTAACTGACCCTGAAATATAATCTCCCCTCACAGAATGATACAAAAATATGGCAATCATTATGTAGTACCACCAAATTTTACTTTTACTAACCACCCCAACTATCTAATGTATACAGCCCTAACAGAGACTCCTCACTATGTGAAAACATGGAATTCAGCTACTGACTCATTCATTTTACTTATAATAAAACACTGACAACAACTTCAATACTGAACAATGAGCATCTAGTTAAGTAAATTGTAGTGTAGTCTATAATTGACTACTATGCAAATACTAACACATATATGAAAAAATATTAAAGCTTATGAAGAAAAAAGATGAAATTATAAATATATGTGATCTGTATTTAAAACAAAACAGGGTCAGATCGTGGCATAGGAGTAAAACGCAGGCTCTGGGAGGCAGTTCCATGTGGGAAGATTCCTGAAACTGGAGACCTCCTTGAGTTTGAAGGGTACATAAGTTTTCATGAACCCCAGGCTGGTTCAGGACTAGGGGTGATTCAGGACCCTATTGGGGATGTTCACAAACATGCATTCTCTCTCTCTTTCTCACTTGCTCATAGAAGAAATGAATGCAAAATGAATAAATGTAAAAACCAAGAACAGTAACAACACTGGCCCAGCCAGTGGGACAGCAGTACGGTACCAATCTGAACTGCTGGAGCCACTTGGCCAACTGAGAATGTTTACCAAGTGATCTTGAATGTCTGGAGGGCTGGAGAAATGGGATCCCTGAGTGACAAGACACCCTTAAAGTTAATTACATCTGTCTTTTTGCTCTCTCACAAAAGAAAAAATTTTTTAAATAAACAGAGTCTGGAGGCCAGTAGGTAGCACA
This sequence comes from Tupaia belangeri chinensis, assembly GCF_000334495.1. NCBI lineage: Eukaryota > Metazoa > Chordata > Mammalia > Scandentia > Tupaiidae > Tupaia > Tupaia belangeri. Next base: position 1,140,084 of record NW_006207460.1, on the reverse strand, counting down.
GTGGTTAAGGCACTGAACTCCCACATGGCCAACTACAGTTCAAGCCCTGGACCTGGTAGCTTGCTTTCTTACTTTCCCTTTCTCTCTCTCTGGTCAAATTAAAATAATAACAATAATCATAATAAATAAAAAATAAATAATTCTTAGAAAAAATATATTTAAAAAGTAGTGAAAACAAGGTAGACATTATTGTCTTAAAAAAGGAAACTGCAGGAGCAATGTGGCTATCTAAAGGAAGGACATTCCAAGCAGAGGGGCAATGTCTGGGGGTTGGGGCAGCTTCGTGGAAGGTGCAGGGACCAAATTTCAAGGGCAACAGAATAAGTTAGAAGTAAGACTACTCTTGCAATAATCTGGCCTGCTACCAAAAGGAAGAAAAACCAAGTGCCTAATAAAGGAATTTTTCTTCTGTTTTTATTTATTTTTAGTTCTGTGTAGGGGTAACTGTATAACAAAGTCAGAGAGACAGAAACCTCAGCTTAACTGCTAAATAGATCTCAGTTTTCACAGTTGTTAAACAAAGATGATAATACTAGTAATCTTCACTTCATACAATAGAACAAGACCATAAAAATGACAATACAAGCAGAAACAGTACAAAGTGATTTTAATCATCACTGGGAAATAAGATTGTTCTGTGACCTTTAAAAATTTTTATCAAAGCATTAAAAACTCCTTTACTGTCATGTATAAATATATACAGATGTGAAAAAATAGACAACTAATATTTAATACACTAACTTAAAACTTTATATAACACTAAGAATTTTATTTGTCTATAAAAACACTTAAACGTAGTTTGAACAATGCTTGCTTGCCTTCTACTTGTCATTTAAATTGGAGTACACAGTGAGCATCTATTTTTTCCTTAAAAAATTATCACATTTCTAAGTTTGAATCCATTTCTACCATTTTATTCTTTGCATTTTCAATGTCACGAAATATCTCTAAGTGTTACTTTAACGTGACTTTTTGATGTCAATTTCTCTAGGATACTGTCATCCTTTTCATCACAACCACTTTCCATCACAACCTTCTAAATTCTCATTCTCACCCAGGTTCCCCTTGAACAGTCTTATGCCTTCAGGGACCAGCAGATGGCGTAATGGTTATGTCACTGGACTCCCACGTACTGGAGTCCTGGAGCCAGTGATTTGAAACTCATGTCAGGCAGAACGTGTGCACACACCTGTGCCCATAGTCCAGAAAGAAGAATGGAAGAATGAATTGCAGCATGGCCATTCCCCCAGGGGGTGATTTCTTGCTTTCTGTCTGTCTTGCCAGCCAGTGCACATGCCCTATAGCAAATATCTCTCTTTTTTTAAAAAAAAAAAAAAAGCCTCATGCCTCCTATGGCTAGTCTGACATCATTCCAAAGTAGTATCAAATCAATGACAGCAAACAGGTAGAACTGGAAGGAAGAAGCAAGGCAAATTAAACACATTTACATCTACCCTATCTCTTGGCTCACAGTGATAATAGCAAATCCTTAATTTCAGGGCTAACATATGGTATTAGTAATGAAAAAATATATCAGAAACACATTGAGGGATTAATGCATTTAAATTTTCTCTATTCACAAAACCATGAACAAACATGTAAATAAGTCTATATCTAAAAACAATGTCCTCGGGCCAGCAGGTGGCGTAATGGCTAAGGGTGCTGGACTCCCACATGACCAACTGTGGCTCCAATCTTGGACCCAGCGGCATGCTCGCTCGCTCACTCGCTCTCTCTCTCTCTCCCTCCCTGTCTCTGTCCCTCTCCGGTCAAACTAAAATAATTTAAAAACAATGTCCTCAAATTTCTGTTGAAGGTCATTTCAATAAAAGGAGTATGTTGCCAAGATTAACTTGAGATATTTAACAAGTTTTTGATTAAATGTAAAATATCAAGAATTAAAATGTAAAAAAGAAAACTGTCAATTAGTTTACAAAGCACATTACTAAGAAAGCAAATGCACCTTTCTTGCACCTGAAAGGGCAACCTGCAGAAACTAAGGCAGATAGGAAATCTATCCAAGGTCACATAGCGAGAGTAAAGTCCATAATGAGCCTTCTGGCCTTATCTCAACTGTCTCCAGTCAACTACATTACACTATTGGGTCGTCAGGAAAGTTGTGATGCATTGTTGCGTAGAAAAACATGACCCAATACAGCTGGTATTAACAAAGATATAAAGGAGATGAAAACAACCCACTACTGGGCCAGATGGTGGCATAATAGTTAAGGTGGTTGGATCCCACATGGCCAACTGTGTGGTTCCAGTCCAGGATCCAGCAGCTTGAAAAACATTCTGGGTGCCATGTTCACGTGTACCCAAAATCCAAAAAGGAGAAGGGATTGTGGCATAGCCATCCATCCCTCTGGGCGGTGCTTTCTCATGATCTCTTTATTTCTCTCTCCCTTTCCCCTCCTCTCTGGCCAGCACAAATGCCCTATAGCAAATTTTAAAAGAAAAAGAGAAAAAGAGCAAGAACCCACTACTACTGGACAACATGCCATGAAATCATCTGTCATCCCCTGATACTCTTTATTAAGCTGGTGATAAAAAGTTAGGTCCTCCGGAGTTCATAGAGAGTGAATCGCTCGGGACCAACAGTTGGCATAATGGCAATGTCACTGGACTCCCATGTAGTCAACCACGGTTCGAGTTCCAGACCCGGTGGCTTAAACTCACACCAGGCGCATGTGTGTGCGTGCCCAAGATCTTGAGAGGAGACTGGAGGAGAAGGGACTGCAGTGTGGACATCTCCCCTGGGGGGTGATTTCTCACTTTCTGTCTCTGTCTTTCTGGCGAGCACACGTGCCCTATAGCAAAAGCCTCTCCCCCTCCCCCCAAAAAGAAAGTGAACTCCTAAGCCCACAGTTCCTTATTCCAATAAGACGACAACAACGTCTTTCTGAAGCATCATATATCTTGAGTAAATTCTAAAAGCAATCATACTTTATAAAGCCACAGAGAAAAGACAGGCTTAAAAGAGTGAGACTGTGTGTGTGTGTGTGTGTGTGTGTGTGTGTATTAGATACATATATAGAGAGAAAACATATAGTGAGAGAATGAGAACCAGTAAAAAACAAAACAAACAAACAAAAACACCTTAGTTTTCTTTTTCTTTAGGTGTCAGGAAAGTGATAAAATCACCCCCAGAGGGAACCAGCAGTTAGCATAATGGCTATGCAGTTAGCATAATGGTTATGTCTCTGGACTCCCACATAGTAGACCGCGGTTCGCGTCCCGGACCCGGTGGCTTAAAACTCACGCCGGGCGCGTGTGCATGCGTGCCCAAGATCCCGAGAGGAGAACGGAGGAGAAGGGATTGCGGCATGACCATCCCCCCTGGGGGGTGATTTCTCGCTTTCTGTCTCTCTGTCTCTGTCTGTCTGGCGAGCGCACGTGCCCTATAGCAAAAAAAAAAAAAAAAAACACCCCCAGAGGGGAATGGACAAATCACAATCCCTTCTCCATTCTCCCCTCAGAACTTTGGGCCTGCATGCACATACATGTGTCTCGGTGTGATATCAAAGCCATCAGACCATTTGGGAATCCAGTTCCTTAACCACCACACGACCTGCTGGCCCAGGTTTTTCTTTTTTAACCGGAACCTAAGAAACATGTGGTATTCTATTATATTGCTCCTTTAAAACAAAGAAAGCAGGCTGGATGCATGACCTAGCTAAAGGAGCCAGATCACACACAGCCGGCTCTACAGTCTGAATCTGGACTCAACAGACTCAGAAACATACTAGGGGTATGTGTGTGTGCATGCATGCATGCTGGGGGAGGAGAAGGGAAGAAAAGGGATTGTAGCATTTCCAGTGAAGGGCGCTCGCTCTCTCTCGCTCTCTCTCTCTCTCTCTCTCTGTCTCCCTGGCGAGCACATATGCCCACTGAGAAACATTTTTTCATACTTTATTATTATTATTACTACTTTAACTAGCTATAGGACACATGTGCTCACCAGAGACGGATTGGGAGGTGAGAAAGCAAGCCACTAGGTCTGGGACTCGAACCATGGTCAGCCATGTCAGAGTCCAGCAGCTTAACCACCATGCCACCTGCTGGCCCCCTGGCAAACATTTTTAAAAATTATAATTAAGGGACCAGCAGTTACCATCATGGCTATGTTGCTGGACTCCCATGTAGTCAACTGTGGTTCGAGTCCTAGACCCAGTGGCTTAAAACTCATGCAGGGCGCATGTGCATGCGTGCCCAAGATCCTGAGAGGAAAACGGAGAAGGGATTGCGGTGTGGCCATGATTTCTTGCTTTCTGTCTCTCTGTTTCTGTCTGTCTGGCTGGCGAGCACATGTACCCTATAGCAAAAATCTCCCCCCCAAAAAGCAAAGATATCCACCTGCACATACCTCTGCAAACAAACAAAAATAGTCCTGTACTTAAATAACAAACATTTCCAGGTAAAAGGTTAAATGCTATCAACCAACTTAAACATGTTCAAATTATTCATTTCATGCCAATGCATGGGATTTTGACTCCTCTCCCACTGATTTCCCAGATGACCTAGGCCAGTAACTGTTTTTAACTCAAAATTATTTCTAACTGCCTAAAACCTTATTTCTTCTCAGATATCTCAGACTAACAATGGTAGTTTTCAGTCTTTAATTTTTTTTTTTTTAAAAAAAGGCCCTATCTATTTACCATACTTTTTTAAAAATTTTGAAAAGCAAGTAACACTCTGGTCTTAACAATATTAAAGCAATGACTTTAGTTTGCTGGTACCAAAAAAATTTCCTAAATCACATTACTCTACAGAAGGTATTTAGCCATTAAAAAGTATGTTGTACAATGGGCCAGCCCCATAGAACAATGGCTGAATGCTCTGCAAGGAGAGCTAATCCTGACTATGGTTCAAATCCCAGCTCCAACAGCTTGGAAAACATGCTGCTCTCTCTCGCTCTCTCTCTCTCTCTCTCTCTGTCTCCCTGGCGAGCACATATGCCCACTGAGAAACATTTTTTCATACTTTATTATTATTATTACTACTTTAACTAGCTATAGGACACATGTGCTCACCAGAGACGGATTGGGAGGTGAGAAAGCAAGCCACTAGGTCTGGGACTCGAACCATGGTCAGCCATGTCAGAGTCCAGCAGCTTAACCACCATGCCACCTGCTGGCCCCCTGGCAAACATTTTTAAAAATTATAATTAAGGGACCAGCAGTTACCATCATGGCTATGTTGCTGGACTCCCATGTAGTCAACTGTGGTTCGAGTCCTAGACCCAGTGGCTTAAAACTCATGCAGGGCGCATGTGCATGCGTGCCCAAGATCCTGAGAGGAAAACGGAGAAGGGATTGCGGTGTGGCCATGATTTCTTGCTTTCTGTCTCTCTGTTTCTGTCTGTCTGGCTGGCGAGCACATGTACCCTATAGCAAAAATCTCCCCCCCAAAAAGCAAAGATATCCACCTGCACATACCTCTGCAAACAAACAAAAATAGTCCTGTACTTAAATAACAAACATTTCCAGGTAAAAGGTTAAATGCTATCAACCAACTTAAACATGTTCAAATTATTCATTTCATGCCAATGCATGGGATTTTGACTCCTCTCCCACTGATTTCCCAGATGACCTAGGCCAGTAACTGTTTTTAACTCAAAATTATTTCTAACTGCCTAAAACCTTATTTCTTCTCAGATATCTCAGACTAACAATGGTAGTTTTCAGTCTTTAATTTTTTTTTTTTTAAAAAAAGGCCCTATCTATTTACCATACTTTTTTAAAAATTTTGAAAAGCAAGTAACACTCTGGTCTTAACAATATTAAAGCAATGACTTTAGTTTGCTGGTACCAAAAAAATTTCCTAAATCACATTACTCTACAGAAGGTATTTAGCCATTAAAAAGTATGTTGTACAATGGGCCAGCCCCATAGAACAATGGCTGAATGCTCTGCAAGGAGAGCTAATCCTGACTATGGTTCAAATCCCAGCTCCAACAGCTTGGAAAACATGCTGGGCACCTGTGCATGCAGGCCCAAAATATTGACCAGCTGGAGAAACAGAGGAAAAATGATTGCATTGTGAACATATCCCATTAGGGATGCACTCGTGTGTTCTCTGACAACTAAAAAAAAAACATTTATAAGTATTTTCCAAGTATTTGCGACCTCTGGCAATTAATTAATTAACTTATTAATTAAAAAGCAGGCTGGTCCCACAACCTAGTGGTTCAGGTAGTCAAATTCCACATAGTCAACTATGGTTTGAATCCTAACCCTAGCAGCTTGAAAAACATATCAGGAACATGTGCAAGTTTGCCCAAATTCCCTACAGAATGGAGAAATGGAGAATATTGCTATGTGACTATACCTATCGGGAGGTGCTTTCTTCCTCTCCTTCCTTTCTCTCTGGCAAGAACACGGGCCAAGCAAACAGGCCTCTGGCAATTAAAAAACAACCCAGACTATGTTGAGGTGCTGAACTCCCAGATGACTGACTGTGGTTCAAGTTCCAGAACTGGTGGCTTGCTTTCTCACTTTTTCTCTCTCTCTCTGATCAAGTTAAAGAAAAATAATAATAAATAAAATTAAATAAATAATTAGTTTTTAAAAAGTATGTTGTATGAGACTATTTACTGATTACTTAAAGATGTTTGAAATCCATTCCGTGAAAAAAATAAAACTGAGCACAGTTCTACATATGTGAGCATATTCATAAAAGAGAAACCTGCAGGGATTTAGCCACTGGTTTCATCTTTGGGTTACAAAATTACAGATGATTTTTATTTTTTTCCTTTCTGTCCTTAATATCAAAACTCATGTTTACTACAGGAGATTCACTGCTTTTAAAATGTTTTTAATTCTACAGAGGCAGTAACTGATAGGAAAAAATAAAATAAAAAACAGCAAGAAAATAACATTTCAGATAAACTGTTACAAGCTGCCCTATACTTAACGGCTTAGCACCTTTTTACACAATGTTTTTTGTAAATAGTAAAAACCTACATTTGAATATCTAAAACTTCTCTATCCTGGGATTTCTAGTTCTTAAAAGTTATTTTACAGTGCTTAAATTTCACTGATAAACCTACTTTATATCAAATTTTCTTAAATATGTCTGATTAACATATCTAACCAAAAGGTGGTATAACTATTTTCATCTCCTTATCAGCTTCCACCAACTCTCACTTTAACAAAATAAAAAGATGAAGGGACCTGCAGTTGGCATAATGGCTGTGTCGCTGGACTCCCATGTAGTCGACCACGGTTCAAGTCCTGGACCCAGTGGCTTAAACTCACGCCAGACACGTATGTGTGCGTGTCCAGGATCCCAAGAAGAGAATGGAGGAGAAGGGATTGTAGCATGGTGGGTGATTTCTTGCTTTCTGTCTCTCTCTGTCTTTATGGTGAGCGAATGTGCCCTATAGCAAAAACCACTTGAAAAAAATTAAAAATAAAAAGATGAAAGGATCAACTTCAAGATAATGAAATTTAAATGACAATACGCTTTTTTTAAAGTTAATACACATTTTCCACTCCTTCCTATCCAAGCCCCCAAATTTTAATTCATTTTCCATGTTCTGGTAATAAAATAAAAAATCGTCCACATTTGTCACTGAAGATAAACCAGCAATAGAGTTGCAAAGAGAAACAGACTTTATCACACAGCCCTTATGAGAAGGGATCAAATGGTATATTAGTGTGTCTGGCATAACCCATGATCTCAGTGACATGAGGGTGAACCTGAACAAAACATTTCAATCATCACTACTTTCACATTTCCACTCATCAAGTTGGGGGGATACTTGGCAAAAAAATGAAGATCCCATAATGATACACCCATCATTTTTTAAAATTAATTTTACTTATTATTATTATTATTATTATTATCTAATCTGCTATAGTCACATGCGCCCACCAGAGAGGCAGAGAGAAAGATAGAGAGAAAGCAAGAAAGCAAGCTGCCAGGTCCAGGACCCAAACTACGATCAACCCTGTGGGAGTCCAACACTTTAACCACCAACCACCACACCACCTGCAGGCCCCACTCCCACAACTGTTAAACTGCCAGTGATTCAAAGAATTCCTAATAGATTCTAAAAGAGAACTATCCAAGATGTTATTCTCTTTAGTCTGTAAACTTCTGCTCTTTGAAAGTCAACCAACACAATATTTAATATGAGTCTTCAAAAAGTTTATGGAAATGTATATTATGTAAAAACGTGCATGGATTTGAATTTCTTTCTTTGGCACCAAAATAAACTGGTATTTTTAATTCCATTTTTCCACAAACTTTTTCAAGTCCCCTTGTTTGAAGACATTTAAATACGCTAAGTCCATCAAAATCAGAGCCTGGAAATCCTCTTTCACTATCCCCATTCCTCATCACCTGAGGTTAAGGAAAGCAGATTTGAAATTTCTACTTTTTCCAGTTAACAGAATGGATTAGGGGGGAAAAAAGTTAAATAGAGTACCACACATATTCATGTTCTCATTTTTCTTACTAATTCAAGTGTGCCCTGCTGCTATTCAGAAACACTCCAAAGAGAGGCACTTACTTCCTGATTACACATTCAAATAAATGCATAACATGCATTTCAACTTGGAATCACTTTCTCAAGAAATTAACTAGTCGAAATCATGTTATTGCAACATCACAGTTGAAGTTATGCCAAAACCTAAATTCTAATACCTAAGATAACCTGTTCAGCTACACTATACAAATATATTAAGGCAGTTAATATTACCCAGCATAGCTTAAAAGTACCAGGTCGTCAAGAAAGTCATGACGTATTTTTCTATGTTTTCCTATGCAATAATGCATCATGACTTTCCGGACAAACCAATATTATCATCCCAGTTAGAGTTATTTATTTTTGTGGGTATAACTAAAAACACTTTAAAAATTAAAAGAAGAAAGAAAACATTAGAATTTAATAGTTTTACCCCTTTTTTCCTCATTTCCAGATTAGAATCCAAGTCTTTAAAGTAGCATATGTTCATCCAAGGATAGTGATCCAGAAACAGACAGCATCCCTAACATATCCCAAGTCAAAGAAAATATGGCCTTCACCCTAGAGACTTGCATTTTAAGTCAGCAAGACAACTTTAAAAAATAAAACTCCCAGATGACAACTGGTTAATGATTTTCAGAATTTATATTTTGTTTTTCCTGCTCAAGTTAAACGAAGAGCAAGAGAAAATAGATTAAATGGTGAAACTGGAAGAATGGAAGTCAATAATGAACAATTTTTAAATTAATCACAGTCCTCAGGAACATGTGAAGGGTAGGAATTAAAGTGGAAGTACTTCTAACAACAGACACGACTGTAAGAAGATCATTTGAAAAAAGACATCCACAAAGAGACAAAAAAAAAA
>NW_006207460.1:1116944-1130685 GCF_000334495.1 Tupaia belangeri chinensis | reverse complement strand
TAAGAAAAAAAAGGGGGGGGGGGGGGGAGAACTGCTGATTTCCTATTAGATTTAATGAAGAAAGTTATTACACTAATCTGAAAACCTAATTAACTTAACTTTAATCTTTTTTCAAAATGTTGTATGTTTCCCTGCTATTGCTCTTCCAGAACATCATTAACACTTTTTGAAACCAGTACTCAACATTCCAAAGTAGAAACACTTGTCATTTTTTTCTGTGAAAAATTAAAGAGCCCATATGTAAGATCAAGCTCATGATCTCAAACTGATTAAAACCACACTAACCAGACCAGATAAATTAAAATGCAATTTCTCTCGCACACCCACACAAAGTTCCTCAAAGCTAGGTTTTAAGTCTTCACATTGTGAACTCAGAAAACCCAGTCACTCTGCCTCCTGTCTACTTGACAGAAACCCTACTCAGAACAGTTACTGACAGTTTCTTTGTCCTGATCACATCTGGCTTTTAACATTGATCGTCTAGGCTGCCCATGTAAGGTACATCAGTCTGAAGCTGTCAACATCTGCACTGGACAGGAGACCAATTTTCACCTCCATCAGTCTGACTCTAGTCAGTTGCCAAGGAGAAAATTATGCCTCAAGAACCTGACAGCTTGTGCTCAATATCCTTTTATCAGGGATGAAATATATCATTATTTTCCTTAAAACTGCCATGCCAGGATTCACAATGAAAAAAATTACACATACACCTACATATACACACATATTTGTGTGTATCCTTTTTTCCTTCTTACAAATTATTCGCATTGTACCAAGGAAAATGGCATCAATGCTCTCAACCTCTCTACACATTATTGAGATAAATTAAAGAATGTCTCTTAATTAATACAAATTTTAGAACTTCACTGTACTGCCCATTCCTTCGTTATGACTACATCCTAAGAGGTGTTGGGGTGGTGGTTGTTATCTTTAAGTGTTGTATGCAATAGAAACCAACCTGTGTTTGGTTATCTTTAAGTGTTACATAAACTAGAAAGAGCTAAATTTCTTTGTCTATTTCATCATTACTGTAATGCACTGCTCTTCTCATTTAGAATCCATCAAACTACAAAAGGTGGTTGGGACAAAGTCTCCAGTGGATACCCTCACGACTTCTTTATCCAGAACTCTGGTAGAGGATACTTAACTCTTGCCCTCTCCTTTCTTCATCGCCCCATTTCAGCTTGACAAAATCAGAACAATTTTTGACTCTTATGCCTCCTAACGGCAGTTAGGGATTCCTCTGCAGAGGGGAAGAATGAGGTAGGAGACAGGGACCCTAAATATATAGTTAGGGTATAGACCCAAAACGGAATCACAAAACGGCTAAGTTTTAAGATGGTGTCAGAAGAGACGGCTTGCAGCCATGGCTCAGTGACTGACCTAGGCAGCATGACCTAAACCTAAAACAAAGATTTTTTTTTTTTCCAGGTCCCACCACATTCTGGGAAGAGGAAAAGATAATGGTTTTTATGGCCCAAAGATTCTAGACAAAGAATCTCTTGACCTTCAAACCCACTCCAAAATCAGGAAAGTAAATGGACCTACCCAGTATGTGCCCCATCAACACAAGGAGGACACATGCACAGGCCCCACCTAGATCAAGTCCAGACAGGGACCAGCAAATGGCATAATGGTTGTGTTGCTGGACTCCCACATCATCAAGTGCAGTTGAGTCCTGGACCTGGTAACTTGAAACTCGTATCGGACGTGTGGCCAAGATCCCAGGAGAAGAACAGAGAAGGGACTGCACTGTGGTCATCTCCCTGGGGGTGAGGGTGGGGAGTTCCTTGCTTTCTGTCTCTTTGGCGAGTGTGCATGCCCTAAAAACAAAAATCTCTCAAAAAAGAACAAGTTCAAGCAAAGCCCTTCCTGCCAAAATAAAAATCCCTTGCCTCAGTTCTTTGGCAACCCATTTTCTGGGACTTCTTGGGAGCTCTGTTTTTCCATCCCTCTCCATCAAAAAACAATCTGTTTTGCTATACACTCGCCCCTGCCAAAAAGAGATCACTTTGTGACTAGTGTTATATGACTAGATACTTTTATCAAGATTTAAAAAACATTCCAGGACCAGCTCCACTGTGCAGTGGTAATGCGCTGTTCAGGAGAAAAATAGATCCAACAAGGTATAATCATGATTGGAACCTTCACCCTGGTCTGCCTGAAATATACCTGGCAGTCACAGGGGTGCCCAAGATCCCAAAGACTGGAAGGATGGGTTCCCAGTGTGACCATAGTCTGTGAAGAAGTGTACCTCCCTCATTCTCTAACACAATTTCTCACTCACATGCACACAAGCCACACAAGCTCTATCATGAATAAATAAAAAAATAAAATTTTCAAATTTTCTAAGGGCCAGCAGGTACCATGTGGTTGAGGCACAGGACTCCCACATGGCTGACTGTAGTTTGAGACCCAGACCTGACAGCTTGCTTTCTCACTTTACCTCTCTCTCTCCATCTCTCTCTAGTGAGTGTACATGCCCTACAGCAAATAAAAAAATAATTAATTAATTAATTAATATAATTAAATAAATAATTCTTTTTAAAATTTTTTTTTCTAAAAAGAGTCAAGAAAACATTCCCACTAGACTATCCTCACGAATCAACTGTAGGTACTAAGGTTACCCAGATGCTGGGAAACCCACAAATTTGTTGTAGTAGCTGATACATATTGCTTTCTTGCTCTAAAATGAACATGACTTTTCTTTTAAAAAGATTATTTATTTAGGGACCAGCAAGTGCTTCCCCACTCCCTTCTGGTCATATTTAAATAAATGAATGAATAAATAAATTTAAAGAAAATAATTCTTTCTCTTAAATCATTTATTTAATTTTATTTATCATTATTATTCTGAGTTGCTACAGGACACAGACACTCACCAGAGAGAGAAAATGAGAAAACCTGCCACCAGTTCTGGGATTCGAACTATAGCTGGAAATGTAGGAGGCCAGTGTCTTAACCACCATGCAATCTACTGGCCCTTGAACAATTTTTTTTTTTTTTTACATTTAAAAGGTTCATAAAATGATTGAAATCTACTGACAGTATTAACAACACTGATTTATTCCAACAAGTTGAAGTCCTACTTCTCAAAAACAATGAACTTGCACTATCAAAACTTGCCTAAACTGAAATAATGGCGAAAACGCCAGACCTGACAAGTTCTAAATACATCTTTTTTGTTTTTTTTTTGGAAAGGTTTTTGCTATCCGGTGCGTGCGCTCGCCAGACAGACAGAGAGACATAGAGACAGAAAGCGAGAAATCACCCCCCAGGGAGGCTGGTCATGCCGCAATCCCTTCTCCTCCATTCTCCTCTCGGGATCTTCGGCACACACGCACGCACACGTGCCCAGCGTTGAGTTTTAAGCCACCGGGTCCGGGACACGAACCGCGGTCAACTACGTGGGAGTCCAGCGACATAGCCATTACGCTAACTGCTAGTTCCCTAAATATATCTTGAAACAGGGGTGAGCCGGTGGTGTAGGTCCAGACCTGACAGCTTGAAAACTCACACCAGGCAAGTTTACATGTGTGCCCAATATCCTAGGAAGATGGAGGAAAAAGGATTGTGGCATGCCCATCTTCCCTGGGGGATGATTTGTCACCTTCTCTCCATAAGCACATGCACCCTATAGCAAAAATATCTCTTAAAAATAAACAAATAACTAAATCTTGAGACGAATACTAACTAACATAAATAGACACTGAAAGGGTATTTACTGTATATATACTGGACAAGGGTATTTAATAAACTTTATCTTCACCTTCTACCTGGAGGAGAATGTACAAGTGTCACTACTAAATTTTTTCAAAATTGGAGAAGGGGGGACCAGCAGTTAGCGTAATGGCTATGTTGCTGGACTTCCATGTAGTTGACTGCAGTTCGAGTCCCAGACTCAGTTGCTTAAACTCATGCCGGGCGCGTGTGCGTGCGTGCCCAAGATCCTGAGAGGAGAATGAAGGAGAAGGGATTGCGGGGTGGCCATCCCCCCCTAGGGGGTGACTTCTCACTTTTGGTCTCTCTGTCTTTCTGGCGAGTGCACACGCCCTATAGAAAAAAAAAAATTGGAGAAGGGGTTGCAATGAGTTAGCCAGATGTTTTCACAGTTGTCCATCATGAGAATAACAGTACATACATGACACGTGACTGGCTGTGGTTAGCAGTATCATAGGCACAAGATGAAAATCAAATCAAATAACCTTATAGGCAATAAGAGTCACTGGCTTTAATCCTTGCTCAACAGAAATAAATCACCTTTTCCAGGACTACCGTAAATCTTGTCCCACTATGAAAACCAAATTTATAGACACACCCAATCATTTCTTGGTGTTTTTCACTCCAAGTAACTGTACCTTTGCTATGCCAACAGATTAACAGGGAAATCTAAAATATCAGCATCTCTGGCCCAATGGCCATGTTTCAATGTTTGAAAATTCTAATCAATAAGAAAAACAGTGGGACTTCAACAAATCAACAAAGGAGCACTAGTATTTACAGATACCTATCACTACACAAGGAACTCTAACAAACATCATGTTTCCAATATGTCAGTAAACACACAAAAAAATTCAATACCCATTACCACCAAATAATGCAATTTTTTAAAGGAAGCATTTTATACCTACGAAGATACCAAAATACATTTTAATAGAATTATTTCCTTACTTGCCAAGGAGGCTAATTTTTTCCATACAATTTTACATTATACCCCTTTTTCCTTTAGAGAACTCCTCCCAATTCCTTGTGGCTTGAGTGAACGCATGACGCAGACTAGCTAACTAGTCTCTTCTGACAACAGAATCCAGTTCACTTCTGAGCATAATTCAAACAGAACTGATCAGTCCCCTTTACCACTAAGATAAATGGAGGAAGAAAAGTTCTTTTTCTGTCAGGCTGACAAAACTATGAAGTCCATATACCAGGTCCCTTAGTCTTATCTAAGATCATCTATTTACATGGTTGGCCAAGCTGGGGTTAACTTGCATGGCAGCTGGCCAATTCACCCTTCTGACCTTCTGTGATAGCTGTCCCTTTCTTAACAGCTCCACTCCCACAACCCCGCTATTGTGATGGTGTCCAGATTCTAGGTCCTGCCTGTAGGTACTCTCCTGATTCTTTTAACCTTCCTGCACACAGCTGAGAGACTAATTTCCCTTAAAACATGACTTTCCTCATACTCTGTGTTACCCAGATGGCAGAATTTCTTACAGCAGGAAGAAAATTAAAGACATATTTCAGTATAATTTAAGAAGAAAAAGGCTTTAAAAATAAACACAAACCAATACTGGAAAGAGCTGCTTCCTGAGGTAGTAAGTCCTGTCACTTGATATATTCAAGCATATGGGAATTTGAACTACCTAGGCTGCAATGCATGTCCCAATCACAGAATTCTCTGATTCCTCCTTCTACATCTGGCATTCCACGCCACCCTCTAAAGATCTAGCTCCAAACTCTCTCCTGCAAGCAGTGCTCAATATGGCCAGCATCCCCTTCCCGTCAGGCTCTCACGGCACTCCACACTTGTCTAACATACTCCTTTCTTCCACCCTTCAAGACCAGGGAAAGGTCTAACATCTTCAGGAGCCTTTTTCTTTCCTTTTTTTTTTAAAAAGAATTATTCACTTAATTTTATTCTTCTTCTTCAATTTCACCAGAGAAACAGAGAGAAAAAGCAAGCCACCAGGTCCAGGACTAGAACTGTGGTCTGCAATACGGGAGTTCAACACCTTAGCCACCAAGTCAGCCCCCAGGAACATTTATCAATCCCATCTTACCCTCTCTTTCCTCTGTCACTATTCTATTCATTGAGGTTTCACATCTATGTGTCTCCTTTAAACATACATATATTGTTGTAGTTTATCTCTTGGATAAAACTGGAAAAAGAGTTTCCTATCTGCTAGAGGACCCCACCCCATCAGGGATCACACAACAATCAACCAGTCCATTCCTTACTCTGGTTTCTCTACCACAATTTTCTTCCCAGAACTCCACTGTTACTCAGTGCACCAATCATTTAGTTGGTCCCCTTACTGAAAAAACATCATTAAAAGTAAGAAAAAATGCACATGTGTGCCTCAGTTTCTCTGAGTCTTTTCCCCTTTCGTCTACCCAGAAATGCCATGAGCTATAGGGAATGTCAGTTCCCTGATTCTGGGCTTTGAGGTCCAACCCTGAATTGTGAATAAGGTATTATAAGACCCTGTTCTAGTAGGAACTTATCCTCATCATTCCATTCCAATTTAACATCACTGGTCTTTAGTTTTTAATGTCTCTATTTTCTCATTTTTAGTTTCCTTTAGCTTTTCTTATCTGTCTCCTATGCAGCTAAGGCCCCTTTTTCTCATCAGAGCCCTAGTCCAGGATTCATAAAATACATTTAGATACCAAAAGACAGCTATTATTTATGTACAATTAAAAATACACATTTGGGAGTGACTGCCTTGGAGCATGTAGTTTCTTTTTGGGGTGATGAAAATGTACTCGAATAGATAGCAGTAATAGTTGCACAACTCAATGAATACCCTAAAAACCACTGAATTACATATATTGAAGGCATAAATTTTCTGATGTAAGGATAGCTCAATTTTTTGAAGAAAAATGTAAGATTCTTTATCCTATCAGTGCATTTACATTTGGCGCATTTTAAGTTTTGAGAAAAGAACCTTTCTTCATGCTGTACTCCTTGGAGAAGACTCAATTATCCTACATAAATTTAAGTGCCTAACATCGACACAGTAGGTACCATGGAGAATGGCCACCAAACCACCACAGAATCTGTCCTGCTAGAGAGGAAAAGGCAACCAATTTAATTACCACTGTGACAAGAACTAAGAAGTGGCTCACAGCACAGTTGTGTCCCAAACTCAGTGGCTTAAAAACATTCTGGGTGTGTGTACATGTTGTCCAAAATCCAGAAAGGAGGGGAAAATGGAAAATGGATTGCAGCGCCCCCTGGGAGGTGCTTTTTTATTTCCCACCTCCACTCCTCAGCCCCATTCACCCCCTTCTCTTTCAGGAGAATGTACATGCCCTCTGGCTAACAAACAAACAAGAACTAAGGAGAAAAAATATAAAGGTAAGAATGACTTAATTAGGATGTGGGTTATGGGAAGTGAACAAGATCCCAAAAAGAGCAAAGAGCACATCTAAGAACCCATATATGGTAGCTAATCAACAACTAGTTTAAGCAGTACAATAAAATCCTAAGTCATGGGGATTTAGATGCATGTAATTTGTGACTGCTTCCACCCACCACAGCAGACTCTCCTGACCATTTCATTAGCCTTGAGTAAAATGACCCTGATTTTTATACAGTCAGTGATTTCTTCTCTGCTTATTAATTGCAATATGGTGAGGGTTTTCTCGCCCCCTTTATTCATGGTAGAGTGCATAAGGGATATATAGAGAGAGATGCACCCTCCACGGGGTCTGATCACACCATGGTCCCCTTCCTCCAGTCCTCCAACTGTCAGAACTGGGGTATTCATCCATATGCATGGCATGTTTCTGGCTGACTGGGTCAAAGATGTTGAAGCACGGTCACCGTATGGGATCCCCACTTTTCTTGAGCAGCTTATTACTGCTAAGCCATGGAGCTGGCTCCCAGTGAGGTTTTAGTACTCACATTCATGTTTATTATCATATAATCAGGGACTAGTGCAAATAAAAGATAATTTACACCACAAAAACTGTAGATGTTCAAGTTTCTGGTTATTAGTTCTGATTGTTGGGAGACTGAGTGATGGTACACAGTGTTCTATGAGAATGATCCACATGGGAAGCTTCTGGGTTCACATCCAGAGCCATCCCTACATACTAGTTACATGCATGCCCATGATCCAGGGCTGACTAAGGCTGGGGGTAAACGGACTACATTAGGTGTGCCTGTCTCTGTCTGCTTCTCTTTTCCTCTTTCTCTCTCATGGAATAAACAAACTTTAAAAACACACATGAATGCCCAGAAAGCACAAGGTATGTACAATCCCAAAGATATAGAAGGCCCAAGCCTTGGCTCAACCATGTTATTATATAATACATAAATAAGTACTTATCTGAAAACAGTGAGCTCATACCTTTAATAGCCTACAAAAATTCCTGGGACAGGGGTTAATCTGTAGGTCGAATGTGGCCCACTTCTTGTTTTTGTAAATAAGTTTTAATAGAACAAAGCCATGCCCACTTGTTAATACATTGTCTATAGCTGTTTTTCCAACACAACAGCAGAGCTCAATAGTTTCAACTGATTTTACAGTCAATAAAGGCTAAAATACTTACTACCTGACCCCCAATAGAAATATCTGCCAGTCTCTGTCCTAAACAAAAGTAGTCGACACTGATTCAGAACAAAGGTATCTTATACATCCTAAAGCAATTATGTGTTTAAATAGACAAACATGTATTTCATACAGCAAGAAATATAACAGTTAGGTCAGGACCAACTGAAGCCAGTCCAGGGAAAGGTATCTGAATTGATTTTCTTTTGTTATTCCAAAAGTCAGTAGTTTAAAACAAGTATTTATAATCTCCCAGTTTTCTGTGGGTCAGGGATTAGGGGTTGGTTGGGGCTACTATCATCTGAAACTTGACTAGAATCAGAAGATCTGCTTCCAATGTGGTTGGCAAATGTACGCTGAGTATAGTTGGCCTTCCTGAGTTATCTTCTGACATAGCAGCCAGCTATTCCCAGAGTGAATAATTCACTAGAAAAAGCCAAAGGGATTCACTCCTTTTGATAACTTTGCCTCCAAAACAAATGGCATCACTTCCACAACATTCTATTCATTATAGAAGTGACCACCAAGTCCAATCTATGTTCAAAGGAATCAAGGTTAAATTCCACTTTTTTAAAGGGAGGGGTGTCAAAAAATCTGCAGAGATATTAATGCCACTTCAGAGATTCAAATGCTGAGTATGCAGCTTCAACAACATAGCTAACAAGTCTCAGTTGATTAAAGAATCTGTGCTTAATCATTTTCGTAATATTTATTTTCTTCTATTTATAGAGATTTCATCACCATTTGTTAAGATTCACCAAAAAAATAAATAAATAAATAAACCACGAGAAAAAAGCAAGGCAATTTTAAAAGGCAGTTATATTTTGGTTTGGATTTTTTTTTTTTTTTTAAGGGAGAAGGCAAGCTTTGGTGACTAGGTCATGATCATAAATAACTGCAAACATGGACTAGAACAGACATGTCCTCATGATTCAGAATCACATAAAAGATTTTCACAAATATAAACAAAAACAAAAAAATTCAGATATGCATTAAAAATTGTGGTTGGGGGGGCACAGCGTATATTGTGCCATGATTATATCAGAGAAACTTATAAAGCAAGAAATATATTTGGTGTAAAATAAAAAGTTACCTGTAACAATTCAATGTATTTTGGAAAATAAATGCCTTAGTCACCAGCCTCAACGAACATTTGGCCAAACTCATCTGTTAATGTAACTGTGAGCTTCATTAGAGGATGTAAGAAGGGCTAGAGAGAACGGTCCCATAAAAGCATGAAGTACAGTAAGTAACAGTCATCTGGATTTCCTCAACAGGAAGCTCAAAAATTTTCCTGAACTGGATCACTACAAAGCTTTAAGATAAATTAATTAAAAACTCATCGGGGAGAATCAGCAAAAGGCTATAATGGTTACATTGCTGGGCTTCCACATAGTTGACTGTGACTCAAGTCCAGGACCTGGTGGCTTAAAACTCACGTGGACGGCGAGAGAGGAGCAGCAGGTGAAATGGTGGTTAAGGGCACTGGACTCCCATATGGTGGACTGCGGTTCAAGTTCCGGACCTGGCAGCTTGCTTTCTCATTTTCCCTTTCTCTCTGGTCATATTTTAAACTAAATAAATAAATGACAGCAAATAAAATAAATAACTAACCCTTTTTAAAAAAAAATTTTTTTTTTTTAAATCTCACACTGGGTTCACATGCATGCATGCCCAAAATCCCAAGGGAAAATGGAGGAAAAGGGATTGCAGTATAGACATCCCCCCAGGGGGCACTTTCTCACCTTCTGTCTCTCTGTCTCTCCAGCAAGCACACACATCCTACAGTAAAAAAATCTCTCTTAAGAAAAAGATACCATTGGGTTGACTAGTATTCCCTAGAAATTTATATCTATCCTGAAGCTGTGAATGTGGCTTCACTTATGAACAGGGCCTCCGTAGATGACATCAGGTTAAGATAAGGTCATACTGAACTAGGGTGAGCCCAAATTCAATGGCGAATGTCTTTGTAAGTAGAAGGAAACCTGAAATTCTGAGACACACAGGAAGAATATCATGTGAACAGGCAGGAAGTGGAGTGATGTCTCTATAAGCCAAAGAACCCTAAGATCACTAGCAATCACAGAAACCAGGAAGGAGGTAAAGACTATTCTTCCTGAGCCCCAGAAGGAACCAAGCCTACTAACACTTTGATTTTAGATTTCTAGCCTCAAGAACCATGACATAATAAATTTCTATGGTTCCTAAGTCACTGATTTTGTAGTAATTTATTTTAGAGCAGTGTGATGAAACTAATATACCCACCTAGCTAATAATATGGAATTGTAATAATTTCATCCCTTGCATTATCAGAAACATTTGCTGTAAGGCTGAAAATTGAGAAAAAGATTTACCATGCAAAGTTTTTAGTTTGTAAATTCAGGACAGCTGGAGATGTCATCTCCATTGGATGCACTGCCCCTTTTTTGGGTACTGCCACAGGCATAAATTTGAGCTACAACTCCACTGGACTATGTACTTTGCTTTCAGACGCCAGAAATCATTTGAGGTTCTCCCAAAGGCCAGGAAAACACCTGTGTAAGTATGGGCTCAATTCAACTTAGCTGACACTCAAGAGCCCACAAAAACCTACACTGTTATTGAAGGCTTCCAGATAAAACAGAAGTCTGACGCAAAATTATGTTTCCAGAAACGTATCTTCCATATTTAAAGTCTTCTTTTCACACTTGTAATGTAATAATGTTGATAATAATTTGAACATTAATTACTGGCAAGCTGTGGATTACCATGTCATTTTCCATCAATTCTCAGTTCCCAGAACATAATTCCTTTTAGCCCAGATTTATGTCAAACTCAAACCAGTCCATACCACAGCAGATTTAACTTATCGATCTGACAGAATGGGACAACGTCTAGGGTCTTTTCAGAGAGGCTAAGACATTTTTCCATTCCCTCATCTCTGTATCTTTAGTATGAACTAAGAAGTATCACATAGGATGAAATGTAAATTGTCCCATTTATTTTCTATCACACTGTGTTATATAACATTTCTGACTTGAAACACCAAAGAAAAGATTCATATTCTCCAAAGACATAGATGTTTCTCTGTATCCCTTAATCACCTCTCCTGATTCAAATGAACAAGTACAACTTAATATATCACAATAACTGGATATTTTAAGTTATTGAGCAATTCACAAACAAGACAATGAAAATATTGCCCACAAAACAAACAAAAAAAAGCCCTACTTCGAAGACTGATTTTTGGGCCAGTCACAACCCACATGGCCAACTAAGCAGTTCAAGTCTCAGATTTAACAGCTTGAAAAACATCTTGGGTACATGTGTGTACATGGCTAAAATCTCCAGAAGAGAACAGAGAAGGGACTGTAGTGTGGCCATCCTCCAGGGTGGGATTGATTTCTCGTTCTCTCTCTCTCTTTCCTGCAAGCACACACACTCTATAACAAAAAAATGGGTGGGGGGGGATGATTTTCTAGAAAGACCTGCCTGTCTTTATATCAAAAGTGACATTGACCTACCTTGTTTTCGAACATCTTCTACGGCAGCCACAAGTTCTTCCTTGAGAAACTGACTCTCCTTTGCAATTTTATCCCCTTTCTCCAAGAAATTCTCAGTTGCTTGTTCAACAGATGCAGCCAACACATGAGCCTTCTTAGAACGACCTCTCTTCTTATTAGATGGCCCCTTACTATTGGTGTTTACCAGTGTTGTAACCTAAAAGTTCCATTTTTAAAAATTAAACTGTAGTTAATTAAAATGAAAATAACAGAAAGATCAACATCTTTAAAGATAAAAGAATAACTTACAAGATTCTGCTAAGCAAAAAATATACAACTCTATATTTAAGATATACAACGATTATACATTTAATTTCCAAAATAATTGTTTTCTCAATGTATAAAATAAGAAATATAATACATATTTTAATTGCTCAAATGTGATCATTAGGTTTTTAGTTTGACTTTACAAATTAAACAATGATCAAAAGTAAGTTAGTATATGGGGGAAGAGTCTTCAAAAACACCATGAAAAACAGAATTAAAGATAAAAATTAAAAATACAAACTTTCTTTCTCAAAACAAGCTTCCATCATAGTCAAGACATTTCTGTATGTAATAACACGAGCCACTTAGTCCTTCCCTAACTGAAGGTCCTGGGACTTTAACCGTATCAATGCTAAGGGTGACCTTTCTAAGAATAAAAAAACAAGTGCCAGCTGGTGGCACGGTGGTTAAAGAGCTGGATCCTACACATGGCCAAGAGTATAGCTGGGAATCCTGAATTTGGTGGCTTGAAAAACATGCATGTGGCATACATGTCCAAAATCTCAAAAATAGGGAGAAAAGGAGAAGAGACTGTTTGACTATCCCCTATTCGAGGGTGCTTTCTCCTCTCGCTCACTTGCACAAGCGTGCTCTCTCTCCCTCTCTCACACACACACATGTTTCTGGTGAAGCTCACCTGGTTGTTTTTCTGCTAAAGCTTTGGCTTTCTTTCTCAAACACTCTCATTATAAGCAACTGCTGAAGTTTTTTAGTCTTCCATAATGTCAACAAGCAAATGTCTTAAGCATCTGAAAAGAACTGTGGCCATGACCTTTGCTCTTGACAAGTCAGTCTGCTTCTGTTTTAACTAGGTAACTTCTACCTCTTGATAGTCACTGCAATGACTCTGTGTGTCTTCAGGACCCACAATGGTGAAGCCATGTGTCATCTCCTCTGTTATACCATATTGGAAGAATTAATATAATCAAAATGGCAATTCTACCCCAATTAATCTACCTATTTAATGCAATGCCAATCAAAGTACCAGACACATTCTTCACAGATCTAGGAAAGACAATCATAAAGTTTGTCTGGAATCATAAGAGACCCCGTATTGCCAAAGCAGTTCTGAACAAGAAGAGTGGAGTGGGTGGCATCTCACTCCCTGACCCAAAAATATACTACAAAGCTGTGGTAATCGAAACAGCATGGTACTGGCACAGAAACAGACAGGTGGACCAATGGAACAGAATAGAATCTCCAGAAATGAATGCTCAAACTTACAGCCAACTGATTTTTGACAAGGGGGTACAAGTCAATCCAGTGGGAAAAAGAAAACCTCTTCAGTAAATGGTGCTGGCAAAACTGGATCTCCACTTGCAGAAAGATGAATCTGAACCCCTACCTTTCACCTCAGACAAAAATAAAGTCAAGGTGGATCAAAGATCTAAATCTAAGACCTCAAACTATAAAACTGCTCCTGGAAAACACCGGGGAAACTCTGGGAGACATTGGGGTAGGGATAGACTTCTTAAATAAGACTCCCAAAGCACAGGTCAATAATCCCCAAAATAGACAAGTGGGATTACATCAGACTAAGAAGTTTCTGCATGGCAAAAGACAGTGCTTAGTGTGAATAGACAGCCCTCAGAATGGGAAAATATTTTTGTAAACTATGCGTCAGATAAGGGACTGATCACCAAAATTCACAAG
>NW_006207460.1:1072664-1115038 GCF_000334495.1 Tupaia belangeri chinensis | reverse complement strand
ACCATATGATCCAGCAATCCCACTCCTTGGTATCTACCCAAAGGACAGAAGAATACTTTATCGGAAAAGTGCTTGCACATCGATGTTTATTGCAGCACTTTTCACAATTGCTAAGTCATGGAAGCAACCCAAATGCCCACAAACTGATGAATGGTTAGAAAAACTGTGGGAAATATATTCAAACTGTGGCACATATATTCAATGGAATACTATTCATCCATAGAAAACAACAAAGTCCTGGATTTTGACAGGAAGTGGATGAATATGGAAGACTTACTGCTTAGTGAAGCAAGCCATGCTATGAAAGAGAGGCATTGTATGTCCCCACTTAATATATACCATGTGTCTGCACTCTATGACTGAAACTAATTGTCTAACGGATATAGAAACGCAGTATATAGATGTAAATACTAGATATAGTGTGTGTGAAAGAGGAGGGTCTGAGGAAGGACA
Source organism: Tupaia belangeri chinensis (assembly GCF_000334495.1). Lineage (NCBI taxonomy): Eukaryota > Metazoa > Chordata > Mammalia > Scandentia > Tupaiidae > Tupaia > Tupaia belangeri. Next base: position 1,114,585 of record NW_006207460.1, on the reverse strand, counting down.
TTTGGGAGAGGGACAGGGAGGAAAAACATTAATGGCACAGAGAGGTGTGGTATTATCTGTTGAAGATATTCGTGGTTTTATCGAAGGTGCTGGGGAGAGGTGTTCACCTGTTCAAATATCCATTTTGTAAGACAAATGATAATGTGATTGAATGTATGGGGAAAAAATTGAAATGAAAATAAATAAATAAATTTAAAAAAAAAAAAAGAATTGCTTCAGGATCTTGATCTAACTTATTTAGTATTTCCATGGAAAGCACTGTTCTGATCTGCAGCTGATCGGAGTCCAAGAATCCCGGCACCCATTGGGTGGCAAGTTTGCTCAATTTTAATTTTTCAGTCAAAACTGTATTAGCTTATAGCTGTTACCCAGGGTATTGGTTATCATTTCTATTAACTGTCAGTCATTTTCATTGATTTTTTCCACCCAAATTGACGTTGGTGGTTTGCAGTTGTAGGCATCATCTTCAACATCATCTTTTTTTTTAGAGAGGTTTTTTCACTATAGGGCACGTGCGCTCGCCAGACAGACAGAGAGAGACATAGAGACAGAAAGCAAGAAATCACCCCCCAGGGAGGATGGTCACACCGAAATCCCATTCTCCTCTCGGGATCTTGGGCACACACGCACACGTGCCCGGCGTGAGTTCTAAGCCACCAGGTCCAGGACGCGAACCGCGGTTGACTACGTGGGAATCCAGCGACATAACCATTACGCTAACTGCTGGTTCCCAACATCATCTTTTCTTTCTTTTCTTTTATTTATAATTTTAGTCAGAGGGTATATGTGCTCCCCAGAGAGACAGATGGGGGGAGGAGGTAGAGAAAGCACACCCCATGGGGGATGGTCACACTACAATCCTTTCTTCTCTATTTTGTCCCCCTTTCAGAATTTTGGGTACATGCACACACACAGGCCAAGCATGTTTTTCAAGTCACCAGGTTCGGGACTCAAACTATGCAGTCAGAGGAACGGAATTCAGTCCCCTTAAGCACCAGGCCACTGGTGGACCCAATATTGTCTCATCCTTTCTAAAAATAAGTTATTCACTCATAAACTGTTGATTTCTTTGGAGCATTGTCTCCCTAAACTCTTCATGAAATATCAATGATTTCACTATTTTCCACCAACCATCACCATAAATTTGACATTTGTTCTTGCTTCAATTTTGGCAGAACTTGTTCTGCTCTAACAGGAGCTCTTCTCAAACTGATCTTATCCTTTTTAGTGATGTAAACGATATCATTCAGACATGTTATTAGTACAAGTTTATTTTGGTGCAAAAACTATATTGAAATCAGTGCATAGTTTTTTCATAATATGTATTTTCCATGCACTTTTTTTAATAGCCAGAAGGCACCTGCGCCTGCCAGAGAAACAGAGGGGGTGTGGGAGGGCCAGCACTATGGGCTAGTTGTTAAGGGAGCCAAATCATACATAACCAACTACATGGTTCAAATCTGGACTTGGCTTGAAAAATAAGTCAGGCACGTGTGTGTGTGTGCTCAAAATCCATGCTTCATGATAGGGTACTTCTCTCTCTCCCTCTCACAAGTACACACACGCTTTGGCAGGAAGAAGAGGGGAAAAAACAGCGAGAGAGGAAAAATTACCCTGCAATAGGATACAGTCACCCCACCATCCCTTCTCCATCCTGTTAGGATTTGCATATGCACAGACATGGATCTGCTGTGTTTTCCAAGGCACCTGGATGGGATTTAGTCATGTAGACTCCAGCTCTCTTAACCACTAGGCTATAGGACTGGCCCTTCAATGAACTTTTTGAAGACCCCGCACGTGTCAACAAAAAGTCCCAGAGCATTAACCATTATTAGTATACATAATACCAGATGATCTGTGGATTGAAGATGATTAAAGACTTGATCGAGAGACCAGCAGGGAGCATGGTAGTTACAGTGTTAGACTCCCTACATGTCCAATAGCAATTTGAGTCCCAGACCTGGCAGCTTGCTTTCTCACGTTCCCTTTTTCATGCTCTCTCTCTTTCTCTCTCTCACTACTTCTCTCTGGTGAGTGCATGTGCCTTATAGCAAATTAAAAGATGCTAATAATAATAAAAAATAAAATTAAATAAATAATTCTTATTCTTAAAAAAAAAAAAAAAAAAAACAGAAAAACTTGCTTGTAAATCTGCCAAACAAAAGAACTACACAGGGCTGTTAAGAAAAGTAAAAATTCCTGATTCCTGGGCCAGCAGGTGGCCTGACAGTTAGGACACTGGACTCCCACATAGCTGACCACATTTCAAGTCCCAGACAAAGCAGCTTGCTTTCCTCACTTTCTCACTGAATCTGGTGGCTTGAAAAACATGCTGGGTGCATATACATAGATGTCCAAAATCTCAAAAGTAAGGAGAAATATAGAAGAGACTGTGTTTGACTATCCCCTATTTGAGGGTGCTTTCTCCTCCTCTCTCTCTCATGTGCACACATACATAAACTTGCTCTTATTTAATGAGAGGAATCAAAAGAAACACTGTCACAGTGGAAAAAGACTCTCTCTCTCTCTCTCTCTCTCTCTCTCTCTCTGGTCAAATTAGAAAATAATAAATAAAATTAAATAAATAATTCTTTGAAAAAGATTCCAGTGCATTACCAAAAACTCCTGTATGTTGACATATATATATAAGTATATATATATATATACACACACACACACACATATATATACACACACACACGCACTTTTTCTTTAAAGAAATTTTTGCTATAGCACACATGCATTCACAAGAGAGACAGACAAAGTGAGAAATCACTCTCTGGGGTATGGCCATGCCACAATCCCTTCTCCTCCATTCTTGGGCACACAAGCCTGGCCTGAGTTTCAAGCCTCCGGGTCTGAGACTCAAACCGCAGTTGACCATGTAGAGTCCAGCATCTTAACAACCATGATTGTTGGCCCCAACATATAAAATCTTAGTATATATTGGGCCTTCTGAAAAGTCGTGATGCATTTTTGCATAGAAAAAGAGAAAAATATGCCATGACTTTTTCTACAACCCAACATATGAGTTGCAATAGTGTTTTTCAAAAAGAGATTAACAATGAATTTTGCTTTACTTGGAGGTCAGTTGCCAGTTTTTCATCACTGCAAAATGTTTTAAGATAATTTGCTTCACACAAATGTCAGCAATTAGTACACGCCCTCAATAAAGAAAGGAATAAATACCCAAAGAATCCTACTGTGAGGATACCTTAAGTCCCAGAACATTAACGACCATTAATACATATAAAACAGATCAACTGTAGGTTGAAATGATTAAAGATTTTTTTTCCATCATTTTGTTTTGTTTTGTTTTGTTTTTACATAAACCCTTGTGTCCAGGGCTGACTCAATAGATTGCAGCGAGGGAGTTGCTCTGCTGCACAGGAAGCCCCGACCAGAAGCAGGTCGTCTACTCATAGTTTAGCACCTGGTTTCCCCACAAACGTCGGGCCATGACGGGCAAGGGAGCGGCTCCCTTTCCTGCAGCATCCCAACTCCCAGGAAATGATTAAAGGTTTGTTTGTAATTCTGCCAAACAAAAAACCCACTCAGGGCTATTAGAAAAGTATCCCAGTCTTATCACATACTCCTGCATATAGACATATAAAATATTAGTTTATATTTATGAGTTGGAATGCAGTTTTTTAAAGATAGCACATGCCACTAAATCTCATTTTCTCTTTCTCATATGTAAATACACACACATAAATTGTGCTAAAACACTGAAAGTACACAGCCAGTTGCTAACAGTTAACAAAACGTTATCACATTGTGATACTTGTAGTTATTTGTAACAGAACAGATCAAACCTACACCCTCGAATTGAATCACCTGCTAATTAATCCTACACAATGAAATGGGTGTTAAGCAGTGTGAGGAACCTTAACAATCAAGGAAATTCTTGGGTTTCCCCTTAAGGAAGGGTGAAGTATCTGCAAAGTGCAAACATTTACAAGTGTGCTACATATCACTGACCTCTACTAATGGCAATAAAACTGAAGAAAATTGTGGACGCTGCATAATAAAGAGCTAAAATAGCACTGCATCAATATTTAATTAGTAGTGGAGCCAAATCATCTAACTACTATGAACTTAAACTCAACTGCTCAAATTAAGACTTAACTACTTCTGCTCTTGTGTTTATTACCCAAGCCAATTGCCATAGAATCCTGTTACAACAGCTTAGGACCAGAAGCGTTCAGATTTTGGATTTTTTTTAAATTTTGGAATACTTGCACATACATAACAAGATATCTAAACATGAAATTCATTTATATTTCATATATACATTATACACACAGTTTGGGGGTAATTTTATACAATACTTTTGCACTGCAGCCTTTTAACAGCAACCTGTCACTTGAGATCAAGTGTGGCATTCTCTACTTGTAGCATCATGTTGACACTCAAAAAGTTTCAGATTTGGGGGCAACTGGTAGCATACTGGTTAAGTCACTAGACTCTCCACGTGACTGACACAGTTTGAGTCTTGGACCTGGAATCTCAAAACTCAAACTGGGCATGTGTGTATGCATGGCCAAAATCCTGAGAGTAGAGTATAGCAGAAGGGACTACAGCATGGCCATCCCCTTCTGGAGGTGATTTCTCACCTTCTCTCTCTCCCTCTGTGTTTCTCCAGGGAGAACACACACCCGCTAACAAAAAAAAATTTTTCAACCCAAAAATAGTTTTAGAATTGTGAGCATTTCAGATTTTAGATTAGGACTGTTTAACCTGTATTGGTGTCCCCACATACTTACCTGTGTAACAAGAGGCTCCAAGAGCCTTTCGACTGCCAGAGTCCTGATCTCTAGACTTTTGGGGTCCCATTTGAAGTTTATGTTGCCTGTGTGAACTGCAGTCATTTCTGAAAGAGAAACCAAAAGCCAAAGTCAGTCAAATATCAAACACAAACATGAAAACATGTAACACATCCTCTCCTATTTGAGGACTGACATGGAGAAAGCTACATTCACTACAAGATGAAAACAGAACTACCCTGTACATGAGGGCCTAGGAACTCTTAGAACCCCTTATACTTAACAGTTCCATGTTTACAAACACTAAGGGTACTACAGTAGGGCGTTCTCAAACACACAGAACATTTCCCTTTGGGCTTCTCTGGCACCACAATGTTTTTGCGTCCTGTTTTTCCACCCCAACTTTAGAAGCTACATGAAAAGCTAAAGTGAATGAAGGTTTATTTTAAAAGAAATTTCTTCAGAAACTAATAGAGAAGGTCCTGATATTTTTTACTCTAAATTTCTGCCACAGTATTATACCTATAAAGTATACCTCGCTTCATTTTTTGATGGATTCTTAGAGAACATTTTGTCTTATTCCATTAAAACATAATGCTTAAGTCTGCTGCCCTCTGCACCTACAGCTATTATCACTCATAGCCAGAAGGAATTTCAACTTCCGCTTAGTCAAATATCAGCATTATCAGTGTCAAGAAAAACTTCCATAACAGAGAGGCTTTAAACTGGGGGTTGGGGGAGTGCCAAAGAAAATAACAATAGTTAGTTTGCTTCTAAAAATAGAGCCTTCTATATTAAAGAAAAATAAAAAAGATAAGAAAGGCATGTCCTTTTGGTAAACACTAACGTCAACTTCCCAGACAATAAACTATCTGTATAAATTTAAAACTTTAAAGATTCATTTTTATGACACAGAAATTCTACTTGTAGAGTGTTTTCTCCTTGAAAAGTTAAGATGCATATAAAAATTTGGACAATGATGCTCACAATAGCAATGCACACAAATATTAAAAACAATAAGCTCTCTAAATTTTAAACAACAAATTGCTGAATAAATTGTGAAACAATCATACAAGGGGACACTGTACTATTCTCAAACAAACATTATTTTGGCTAGGCACTGCAGATATAAAGTCAGATCCCACACTGTCAACCAGCGTTCAAATTCCAGCCCTGGCAGCTTAAAAAAGCACACCGCACACATGAATGCCCCAAATCCTGATGTGATGGAGAAATGGAGGAACAAGGGTTATGGTATGGACAAGCCCTGGAGAAGGATGCTCTCTCTCTCTCTAGTGGCATGTGCCTTCTGTTGATGAAACAAAAGAAAAGGGAACCAAGTGCTCCTACTGGCCATATTTAGGACAAGTTGCATCTCAAAAAGGGTAGTAGCTACAAACTGCCTATAACTAACCGAATACCCTTATAATCACAGCAATAATCAGAAGAAAACAAACGAAACGGAGAGAGAACTTCTTTAGCATGAATGTAGAAGAGAATTAGAATAAATATTGTCATTTTGCAACTCCCACTATAATTACTGATTACGATGTGTATATATATATACACACACACACACACATGCACATGCACACATGCACACGCGCACACACACACACATATATATGAAACAATTCAAAGGATTACAAAGAAGACACATATTGAAATACAAGTTAAAAAATATATAATATTGGATCCACCAGTGGCATGGTAGTTGAGGCATATCCAACTGTGCAGTTTGAGTCCCAGACCTGGCAGCTTGAAAAAAGCCAGCAGGTGCATCAGTGTATATGCCCAAAATCTCCAAAGGAGGGAGAAACAGAAGAGAGGGATTGCACTGTGACCATTCCCCATGAGGGAAGGAGGTGCTTTGTAACTTCTCCCCTCTCTCTCTATGGCAAATGTATGTACCACCTGGCAAAATTTAAATATATGTATACATATATATAGAAAATACACACACGTATAACTTTTAAATAGAGTCCTCCCATAGCACAGTTCTTAAGGGAGCCAAATCCAACATGATGAACCATGATTCACATCCTAGCCCGAGGACTTAGTAAACATGCCAGACACCTGTGCGTGCCTGCCCAGGATCCTGAAGAGATGGATAAGTGGAGGAAGAAGGAATGTGGCATGACTCCAACCCATTTAAGGGTGCTTTTCTTCTTTCCTTATCTCTCCCCCACCCCCAGCTACTTGCAGGCATCCTGTGGCAAAATACATATATTTTACAAATAACAAATTTGTAAGTCATATATATGTGCTTTTTAAAAAACTATTATTTAATTTTATTATCTTTTTTTGTAATTTGCTATAGGGCATGTGCACTCACCAGAGAAATGACAAGTGGGGACGAGATGAGGAAGAAAGCTACCAGGTTTGAGATTCGAACTGGGAAAATGTCCAAAATATTAGGTCACTGGGAAAGTCATGACATGTTTTTCTATGCAAAAATACATCATGACTTTCTTGATAACCCAATACATATTACTGAGTATGGAAAAGTGATTTCTAACAATCTGAAATATAACCACAAGGGTGGACAAAAGTACCTGGGTGTATACATCAAAATATTAACAATGATAGCATCTCTAAGGGTCAGAAACAACACATTATGGGTATTATTAACAGTCTTCTGTTCACTCAACTGTATTTTCTGATTCTATAAAATTACAAAGGTATTTTTAAAACCTTATATCCATAATTAATAAGAGCAGAATTTTATTCTATAAGATGTGAGGACAAAAGAATTAAAAGGCATGCCTTTACCTCTTCAGTACTTATTTCCTTATTTATAAAAAAGGCTACCAATTGGGCGTGGTGGCACCCACCCTATGGCAAAAAGGCTACCAATCACTTCTTCAGAGGCTTTTGTAAAGATTAAATCAGAAAGAACAGATTACAATCCACTGAATTATGTTAAGTCTGTGCTAATATGAATAAAGGAAGAGGAAAAGTTCCTCCATAACAAAAAAGGCAAGAAATAAATGAAGGGGAACTAACTTATTTCAAAACATCAATGTTAAGGAACTATCTTAATAATCATTGATTCAGGTAAGAACCGTCAAAGAATGCTAAATGAGGAGATGGAAGTTTACAGAGAAACTGAATATTCACACAGTGTCATAGTAGCTCCTGACAGATTATTTATAATAAAGGGAAAGAACAGTAACTCTACCATCTAGAAACCTGACAGACAGCACTTTAGCCAAGTAATCAAAATTAATATACCCAATAAGGGACAAACTGACATGTATCTCCTGATACAATCCACTGAGAAGGATATAATACCACATCTGTAGTATTTCTTCCCAAAATGATATAATCTCAACCTAGTTATAAGGAAACAAGACAAATTCAAAGTGAGGGAAAATCTAAAAATAACTGGTTGTAGTTTTAAAAATGTCAAAGCCAAGAAAAACAAACATAGATTGAGAAAGTCTTCCAAAATAAAGGAGGATAAAGAAACATGACAACTTAATACAGTGTATTTATAGTACAGAAAAAAATAAAATTGTAGGAGGAAAAAATGAGACAACAGATAAAATGTGAATATGGATTCTGAATTAAATTAAGAGTACTGTATCAGTCAAATTTTCAAATTTTCATCATTATATTGTGGCTATCCAAGTATCAAAAACTTCTAGACACTAGAGATATGAGTGACAAAAGGAATTCAGACTTGCACAATCTGGTAATGCAAGATGCCTTTTTTTCAGGAAATTTGTTTCCTTGCAGGTGAGCAAATTTGCTGTCTAAACTCACATTATGTCAGGACTATACTTTGGTTTTTAAAGGTTATTTGTCCACTAAACTGATCAACCCAAGTCAGTAAACCTTATGAGGAGTGCTCTAGATTGCTAAAGGGCTGATGACAGTTCAAGTAAATGTCATCAAATGTCACAGATATGACATTTCAGAAGAAATTATTTGCCCCATGGATCCAGTGTATCCTAGCAGACCATAAACAATGCATCAACACAAATAAAACAGAAAACCTTACTGGACTGTAGAGGGAAGGAGCCAAGAAGAAACTTAGTAGAGTAAGTTGCAAATGGACATTTAGGTATGTATGGTCACATCAATACAAATAAAACAGAAAACCTTACAGGACTTACAGGGAAGGAGCCAAGAGGAAACTTAGTAAAGCAAGTTGCAAATGGGAACCAGCAGTTAGCGTAATGGCTATGTCACTGGACTCCCACGTAGTCGACCGAGGTTCGCGTCCCAGACCCGGTGGCTTAGAACTCACGCCAGGTGTGTGTGCGTGCGTGCCCAAGATCCCGGGAGGAGAATGGAATAGAAGTGATTGTGGCGTGACCATCCTCCCTAGGGGATGATTTCTTGCTTTCTGTCTCTATGTCTGTCTCTGTGTCTGGCAAGTGCATGTGCCCTAGAGCAAAAACCTCTCCAAAAAAAAAAAGCAAGTTGCAAATGGACATTTAGGTATGCATGGTCATATTTCTGTTTAATTATTTTGCAAGTATAACAACTTACCTCTCCTACCCCCCCCCCAAAAAAAAACTATTTTTCTTGAAATAAAATGCCTTCTTGGTCTTTTGTTGTCCTAATTTTTATACTTTCAAGTACAAAATAATTGTATTTAACTTTAAAAAAGGCAAAATATAAGATAATAATGAGTTTACACATGACATGTGGCCTCTCCAGGTTGGGAGTGAAGGGTGAGACAAGGAGAGACCACTATGAGAGGTCATTACTGAAAAATCTGAACGCTTAAGGTTCAGTTACCCATCAACTACAAGCAATCTTTATCATATAGACCCAGGGTTACCAGATCATTTGATTTTGTAAGAGAAGTCAGAAATGTGGATTTTTACATGAACTTTCTCAATTTTGATGTTGGCAATATCCAAAAAATTTTACTACTGTGCAAGACAACACATCTGGGTATTAAGTTTGCCCAACTGGTCACCATCTTTGCAACCTCTGAACAAGAATTTCCCCTAAAATCTCTTCTAATTTTCAGAACTCCATATCCTCTGAAGAAATGTCTTTGATGGGCCAGTAGGCAGCATGGTGGTTAAGCTGCTGGATTCCCACAAGGTTGACTATGGTTCAAGTCCTGGACCTGGCAACTTACTTTCTCACTTTCTCCCTCTCTGGTCAAATTAAAAAAATAATAATAAATAAAACTAAATAAACAATTCTTTAAAAAAATAAATAAATGTCTTTGAAGAGGTCTCCTTCTTCCCCCATAAATACTTGCCAGATTCAGGACCCAGCTAAAAAGTTAAAGCAATGGACTCAATCATTCACTCACATTGAGAAACTTGACATATACTGACACTTGAAAATTGAGAACTCATTCAGTGTGTTTTCAAGACTTTCAATAATCATGATGGAAGCAGACTGCCTTGTGGAGTATCTTTAATCAAAAGCCCTGCCAAGAGTGACACCGAACATTATTAAACTACATTATGGAGCCAAGTTATGCTCTTGGTGACCCCAATCCTAAAAGGATTTCAAAAAATAAAAGCGGAGAACTTTAAATCTAAAGAGAATGTGTTCTACTGGACAGAACACCAGTCTTTGGTATACCAACTTTGTACCTAACTTGTTCTCTGACCTTGGGCAAATCACTTCACCCTTCCAGATTCTCAATTTCCTCAAAGATAAAATGAAAGAGATTGAATGTGATAACTTCAAGTCCTTTCAGTCTTTAAATTCTAGTACCCTTTTCATTTGGTATCTCTCAAGAGCCTCTGAATTGTTCTACTAAACTAAATTAATTTTTTCTCAGCTTAGCATGTGGTCTTCCGTGCTATATTTTAAGTTTAAGGATGATAACTATGTTTATGCTTTTTTATATCCCTTAAGTTGCTGGCAAAGTGCTTTATACAGGACAAACACAGTATTAGCTGAACTGAATTTATGAAACCTGATTTGAAAATATTTACAAGCCTACCAACACACATAGCTCTTGCCTTAATCTTAGTCATATCTTCTGGTACTCTACAATTAATGGTATTATTCAGAGTAGCTTAACAAATAACTTTTAAACTCTTGGCAGTTTCTAGCTTTCCAATTAACTTACAGAGCACTCTTTCACAAGATCTATTACAAAACCTACTAGAGCTAGCCAACTTTAATGAATTACAACAACCTTAGGTTTTTCCAGGAGAGATCATGCTTAGTGGAACTAAATAAAAAGTTAAACTGTAGTTATTCAGTCTTCATTACCTTATAAATGGCAATCCTGGCTATAAAGCAAAAGTTCACTATAAATTCAGAAAGGAGCAAAGATGCAGTCTTTGACTAGCAATCTTTACGATGGAAAGACAAATGGAGAAGTAACAAGGAGAAAACAAAAGCACAGTTCCATCAGAACGCAGGAGGCTGATGGTTGGCAAACTGCCTCATTTGTGCAAAAAGCTACACACCTTCTCAAAAGACATTAAACATTCATTTACAACAGAATGGCCACATCATTCTTAAAATGTGTCTGTTCCAAAGCTTTAGACTATTCTACTTATTCTACCATACTACTCAATGCCAATTTTTTTTAAGAGCAAGGTTAAGTTAATGAAATGTTAGGATGACTCATTTAAATGTAAATTGGGAAATTTAGAAATTAAAAGTACACGAAACAACGGTAACTGTCACACTGCACAAGATATAGGTAGGTAATGGATTACTCAATGCTGTCATAGGTATGCCAGGATGCATCTGCATTAAACAGAGTTAACCTAGCTATTAGAACCTCAACTTTCAAATCTGGTAACTCTTAAAAAAATATATATATATATATGTGTGTGTGTGTGTGTGTGTGTGGTGTGTGTGTGTGTGTGTGTGTGTGTGTGTGTGTATATATATCCCATATAAATTAAGATTCAGTCTGGGGGTCAGCAGGAGGCATGGTGGTTAAGGGTGCTGGACTCCCACATGGCCAACCTGGGTTCAAGTCCCAGAACTGGTGGCTTGCTTTCTCACATTCCCTCTCTCTCTTTCTCTATCTTGCCCTTCCCTGGTCAAATTTACATAAACAAACAAAACAAAGTTAAATAAAATAATTTTTTTAAAAAAGACTCAATCTGAAAGCCAAATCTTGTCTACTTGACTAAATTCACAAGCCTGTCACCTTCCTCTAACTGCAAACCAGCTGGGGAATGAGGGGAAGGGCAAGAAAATGAGTATAAAAATGCAGATGGAAGGCCAACAGGTGGCATGGTAGTTAAGGTGCTGGATTCCCACATGGTCCACCACGGTTCAAGTTCTGGACCCAGCAGCTTGAAAATCACGTGGGGACATGGGCATGTGTGCCCAAATTCACAAGAGGAGAAGGGAGTGCAGCGTGGACATCTCCCCAGAGGGTAAGTTCTCATCCCTCTCGCTGAATGTCTCTCTCTCTCTCTCCTCTCTAGCAAGTACATGTTCCCTATGACAAAAAACTAAAAAAATGCAGATTGAGGGCTAGATGGTAGCACAGCAATAAAACACAAAGCTCTGCAAGGCTGACCTAGGAAGGATTTGGGTTTATATCTAGAGACATACGGAGTATGTATGTGCCCATAATCCAGAGCTAGCTCAAGCTGGAGTACTGTCAGGGGAGCTGTCTCTGTCTCTTTTCTTTCTCTAGCATGCATATACTCATAGAAGAAATAAACTTAAAAACAAACACAGATGGACCAAATAGACAGAAAGAAAACTTGTTTTCCCCAAAATACAATCTCTATTTCCAATCACAATCACATCATTTTCCAAAAAAAATTCTTATCTTGGTCAAACCTGACAGCCAAAATTTAACTGGAGTGTTTCCAATCTACCACAGAGCAGCTGTTAAATAAGCCACTCCATCACTGGTATAAGATCAACCCATCATATATATTTTATGTCAAGTACTTATATGGCCTATAGAAGTTGTCACTCTTCTTCCTAGCATACAGACCTACAAGGAAAAAAAAAAAAAAAAAAACTCAGCTAAATCTGTTTAAAAAATAACAACTAGTGGGGCCAGCAGGTAGTGAGGAGGTAAAGGCACTGGCCCACTACTGTTTGAGTACTGGACCCAGCAGTTTGAAAAATCACACTGGGTGCATGTGCATGCATGTTCAAAACCTCAAGAGGAGAAGAGACTACAGAGTGGACATCCCCACTGGGTGTGTGTGTGTGTGTGTGTGTGTGTGTGTGTGTGATTTCTCACTTTCCCTTGCGTATGCGTGCTCTCTCTCTCTCTTTCTCTTTCTCTTTCTCGTGAGTGCACATGCCCTACAGCAAAAACTAACAAGCTCTATGGCCTGTTGGTTAAGGTAGCAGGATCCCACATGGCCAACAGGGCACACAGTTCATGTCCAGACTCAGCAGCTTGAGTGCATGTGTGTGCATGCCCAAAAATCCCAAAAGAAGGGAGAAAAGGAGAAGAGATTGTGGTGTGACCATTTCCCACTGTCTGTCTCTCTATGCCAAGGACATGAGCCCTCTAGCAAAAAATAAACACTTTAAATCACTCATTTTGTTCCTTTTATTTTCCTTTTTTCCCCATTATTCATGACAGTGTGCACATGAGAGTGAATGAGTACAAGAAGGATAAAGGATGAACACCTTCCAACTGACTCTTTTCTCCCAGTTCTCCATTCCCCAGGATCTCAGGTACTCACGGCACATGCCCAGTATGATTCAGGTTGACCAGGCTGGGATTCAAACTGGTGTCACCATGGTTTCTCTTGCCGAGTCTTTTAACAGTGCACTGTGGAAAAAGTCCTTCCTATTTTCTTTAGGGTACCAAAGGCAAAGAGGAAACACAAGGAAGAGCTGAATGAAAGAACTGCCATGCCACAAGCATCAGGAGGCACAATGACTACAAAAAGCACCATGTAAAAGACAAAAAAAAAAAAAAAACTAAAAAGATGGTCAGTCAACAAATATTCAGCAAATGTTTGAGAGCTGCCTCCTTACAGGTACTATTCCAAACAGCTGAACAAGACAAAAAAGGACCCTGACTTCGTGAAACTTACACTGGAGTTACAAAATAAATAAGAAAACAAAGAGGCCAGCAGGTGGTTAAGTGATTAGGGCACTAGATTCCCACATAGTTGATGGCAGTTCAAGTCCCAGACCTGGCAGCTTGCTTTCTCGCTGTCCTTCTCTCTCTCTCTCTCTCTCTCTCTCTCTCTCTTGCTCGCTCGCTCGCTCTCTCTCTCGTGAGTGCTCATGCCCTGTAGCAAATTAAAAATAATTACTATTTTGGAACCAGCAGTTAGCGTAATGGCTATGTCGCTGGACTCCCACGTAGTCGACCGCGGTTCGTGTCCCGGACCCGGTGGCTTAAAACTCACGCCGGGCACGTGTGCGTGCGTGCTCAAGATCCCGAGAGGAGAATGGAGGAGAAGGGACTGCGGCGTGACCATCCCCCCTGGGGGGGTGATTTCTCGCTTTCTGTCTCTATGTCTCTCTCTGTCTGTCTGGCGAGCGCATGCGCCCTATAGTGAAAATCTCTCCAAACAAAAAAATAAATAAATAAATAAATAAAATAATTACTATTTTAATAATTATAAATAAATAATTCTTTAAAAAAAGACAGTATATGTGAAAAAAAAAAAATTAAGACAATGGCAGTGGAATTAAGTAGGCACTTTAGAGGCATTTTCTGTCTTGATAATATCTGAGCTGAAATCTGAAAGTCAAAAAACCCTAACTGGGCTGGCGTGTGGCACAGTGCTTAGGGAAGCTGGATCCTAAATGGCCAAATAGCACAGTTCAAGTCTTGAACTCACAGACTGGAAAATCCCAAAAAGAGGAAGAAATGGAAAAGAGACTGTGGCTAGAGGGGGGGTTCTCTCTTTCCCTCTTGTGTTTCTTTCTGGCAAGTGCCGCGCATACCCTCTGGCAAAATTTTTTTTAAGTCAAGTAACTATCTGGGAGAAGAGCATTCCAGGCAGAGATAACACAATGAGGCTTAAAGGACTTTTTGAAGAGAAGACCACTGTGACTGAAGCAGAGCAGGAGAGGAGGTGAAAGACTGAGTAACAGAAGAAACAAAAGCCAGCTCTGGAAGTGAAGTAAGAGTCTGCTGTATGGACAAGATGTTTATGTCACTTGCCTAGCTTCCATCCCATTATGGATGAGACCATTAAGGAAGAGCTGCAGTAGCCCTCCTAACAGACAGCTGATTGTGGATGCATAGGAAGTCTCTGTTTCCATTAAGAGACTGGATGACTCTAGTCTGAAAAGCAAAGAATATATGAAACAAGCATTTGGACTGGAGGTACGTGAGAAAGAGAACAACATGCAATAGAGGTTTTTGTTTTGGAACGATGGGACTAAAAGGCAAAAAAACTTTCACGCAGCTGAGAAGTCCAGAGGATGAAGAGGAATGCACTTTTCTTGGAGAGTCAGGTAAAAAGATGCCTGAACTTGACTAGAGGGCCTGGAAAGTTACCCAGACTGAGCAACAAAACATGCAAGAACTGTCTCTAAAACTAATATATACCTTTGATAACTTGTTTTGTCATTCAATTCATCAGTGTCCACCAACCAATTAGAGGCTGAGCATCCCTAACCCAAAAATCTGAAATCCTCCAAAATCCCAGAGTACCAACATGACACCACAGTGGAAAATTCCACACCAGACCTCATGCAACTGGTCAGTCAAGATACACAATACAGGCCCAGTCATAGTGGGGAAATGGTAGCACAACACTCTGTAATGCTGGAAACTATATGGAAGGTTGGGGTTCAGTTCCTGGATCTGGTTTTGGGTTTGATCTGTACATGCCAAGGGCACACATTCACGCCTGTTACTGGTTGTCTGTCTAGCAAGGCTGGGAAGAGGATCGCGCAAGCTAAGACCCTACTGAGGATGCTTGTCTTTCTCTCAACCTGAAAAAGGAATAAAAAACACTGCAACACAAAATCCCATATGAAATTACCTTCAGGTTATGTGTACAGGGTATATAAAAAACAAATCCTGTGCTTAGGTTTGGCTCTCATTACCAATATGTATCACTGTATATATGCAAACATTCCAAAATCCTTTAAAAAAAAAAAAATCCAAGATCTGAAACACTTCTGGTCTCAAGCATTTCAGCTAAGGAATACTCAACCTGTACCATGTTCTGGGATAATACCAAGGACAGAAAGACTAATTAGAAATCCCTAGCAGATCACAGCAGCAATTAATTATTAAGACCAAAAGGAAACAGGTGTCTTTACAAAGAAGCAATCTGGCAGATGCTATTTAATCAAGTGTTTAAACCTAGCATCACCACCAGTGGAGTAGCCTCACAACCGGTTGAAATACCCTAAGAGAGAAACATCATTACACATCACACAAATCGAAACTGTTTAACATCTACAACAGGGGTCCCTAGCCCCAAGGCCACAGACCAGTGCTGGTCTATGGCCTGTTGGGGGCTGGCCTTGACAGTCTGTGGGAGCCCTCACAGTGGGAGTAGGCAATAGGTAGGCGGTCTATTTTGTAGTCACTCCCCATTACTGGCACAGCTGCCTGGGCTCTGCCTCCTCTCACATCAGTGAGAGTACTGGATTCTCACGAAAGTGCAAACCCTATAGTTGAGTGACTGTTTATTATATAGTGCAACATGGCAATGGTGGAAATGGGGTGCCCAGTGTATGTGGTGCACTTGGGTCATCCTGGGACCAACTCCCTCTATTCCCCCAGCCTCCCTGTCTGTGAACTGTCTGCCACAAGACTGGTCCCTGGAAGCCAGGAAGGTTGCGGACTGCTAATCCTAAACTCTTCAAAACTGTAAATGTGGGCAGGAGGTGGGAGGAAAGGCCAGAAATGAAAAATAAAGAAACTTGACAACTAAATGCAGTATATGATATTTACTGATCCTTAAAAACAAACTATATATAAAGTACATTATTGAACAACAAGCAGAATCTGAAAATTAATTATATAAGAAATGAGTATTTCTGGGGATCTATTATTATTATTATTATTATTATTATTATTATATCCATGAGAGTGCGTGGATGCGCATGTACTTGTGAAAGAGAGAAGCTAGGCACTTCTGACTGGGTCTTGACATTGTGCAATCCCCTTCTCACAGACCTCCAACTAGTCAGGATCTTAAGTGCATGTACACCTGGTACGCTTTCAGGTTAACTGAAGATCCAAACCCATGGTCAACCATGGGCTTCCAGAACTCCAATTCAGAACACTACCAACTGCACCACCAAGGCTCGGCTCTTCTAAAGATCTTGATTACAAGACAGATTCTGGGGCCAGCAGGTGGTGTGAGGGTTAAGGTACTGGATCTCCCATGTCCAGTTTAGCAGTTTGAGTCCAAATTCAGCAGCTTGATAATCACAACTGCATGTGCACATGCTTGCCCTAAACTCCAAGGTAAGAGTGGAGGAGAAGGGGTTTCAGTATGGCCATGCCCCCTAGGGAGTGATTCCTTACTTTCCCTCTCTCTGGGGAGAACATGCACCTTATAGCAAAAACTTTTATAAATAAATAAATAAATAAATTTTTTTTTTTTATTCAGTAGGTCTAGGGTAGGGCCTAAGATTCTACATTTCTCACAAGCTCCTAGGGAGAGACAAAGCTCTCAGATTTTAAACTGTATTACATAATGTTACCAAATCAGTGTAAAATATTTGGTTTTTTGTGCTGGTAAAAGTTCTTAAAGAGTCATAGCCGTATCAGTGGTTATATAGGCCGTATCCTTATTCTCACCAGTAACATGTTAAAAAATGTAAAGGTAGGGACCAGCAATTAGCGTAATGGCTATGTTGCTGGACTCCCACGTAGTCGACCACAGTTTGAGTCCCAGACCTGGTGGCTTAAACTCACACCGGGCGCGTGTGCGTGCATGCCCAAGATCCCAAGAGGAGAATGGGGGAGAAGGGATTGTGGCGTGGCCATCCCCCCTGGAGGGTGATTTCTCGCTTTCTGTCTGTCTGTCTCTCTCTCTCTGGCGAGCGCACGCGCCCTATAGCAAAAACCTCTTCAAAAAAAAAAAAGTAAGGGTAAAGTGCCATGAGGTCTGTGGTTTACTTTGAAAATGACTAAGAAGGAAAGTCTTAAGAGTAACTGAGGGCCAGTAAAGTGGTGTGGTGGTTAGAGGTACTGGACTCTCACATGGCCAACCACAGTTTGAGTCCCAGACCTGGCAGTTTGCTTTCTCGCTCACGTGCGCATGCGTGCTCGCTCGCGCTCTCTCTCTCTCTCCCCCGCCCCACCTCCCCCTGTCAAATTAAAAATAAAGAAATCAAGTTAAATAAAATAATTCTTTGGGGAAAATAAAAAGAGTAACTGGGTAAATTTTAAAAATGTTTACAATTGGTCAATCCAGGTAAATTAAGTGCTCATCGTACTTACTCTTTCAACTTTTCTATAGGTTTGAAGATTATCCCAAAAAAACTGGGAGACAATGTTCACAGACTCTATAGGAAAATAGTTACAACACAACAGAAGGTGTAAAGTCATAAAGTACTCCACCAATGCACATGAGGAGCTCCAGACTAGCCAGGAAGGCTTCACTGCAGAACTGACATATTGTTCAAGAGGAAGGACAGCTGTTTCAGGTTGTTAAGGACATGACCTTAAAGGACACTAGCACCCTCAGAAACCACAGTGTGAGTGAAAAAAGAGAGGATAGCTAGTGAAACTGCAGATGGTAAGTCTGAAAAATAAGCTATTAAGAAAGCATTTGAGGAGCTGGCAGGAGGTGTGGTGGTTAAGGGCCATGAACTCCCACATGGCTAAAGATGGGAAAGAAAAATAGAAAGAGAGAGAGAGAGGGAATGAGGGGGGGGAGAGAGAGAGAGAGAAAGAAAAGAAAGAAAAAGAAAGCAAGAAATTCTTAAAAAAAAAAAAAAAAAAGAAAACAAAAAAATCTTAAAAAAAAAAAAAAAAAAAAAAAAAAGTATTTGCTACCAGCAGGTAGCACGGTGGTTAAGGTGCTGGATTCCCACATGGCCAATTGCAGATCAAGTCCCAGATCTCTCTCTCTGGTGAGCATGCATGCCTTGTAGCAAATTTAAAAATAAAATAATGGGGGCCAGCAGGTGATACGGTACTTAAGGTGCTGGATTCCCACATGGCTTACACAGTTCAAGTCCTAGACCTGGCAACTTTCTCTCTCCCTCTCTCATCAAATTAAAAATAATAATAATAAATAAAATTAAATGAATTATTTAAAAAAAAATAAAGTGATGAGACCAGCAGGCAGCATGGTGAAGGTACTAGACACTCCCACATGGCCGACCATGGTTCAAGTACCAGACCTGGTGGCTTGCTTTCTCACTTTCCCCCTCTCTCTCTGGTCAAATTAAAATAAATGAGTGAATAAATTTAAAAATTGAATGAATAATTCTTTAAAATAAATTAATTAATAATGACAAAAAAAAATTATTCTTTTTTTTAAATGCATTTATCCTTCCTAAATTAAAAATATTTTAAACTGGGACCAACAGACGGCATAATGGATGCGGTCACTGGACTCCCACAGTCACCTGTGATTCAAGTCCCAGACCCGGCCACTTAAACATGCTGGGCATGAGAGAGTGTATACCCAGAATCCCAAGAGAGTGGAGGAGAAGGGACTGCAGCATGGCCATGCCCCTTGGGGGGTAATTTCTCACTTTCTGTCTGTCTCTCCAGCAAGCATGTGCCCTATAGCAAAAATCCTTAAAAAAAAAAAAAAAAAATTACTTTTGGACCTATTATATTTTACTATTTATAACTATTACTTGAGAAATCTTAAAACAACCCCTCTTTCACAGAAAAGAGAGCACAGAAAAGAGAGACAGAAGAGCAAACCCCACCTCTTCCAGTGACCGTGGTGAAAGTTAAAAGCAGCCCAACACTGCCTTTACCACCACAGCAGCATTTCCATAAGCCTACAGGATCTCTCCATGCACTCAACTGCAGAGCTGAGTTTCTCAAACTCCACAGGCCCTAAGCCACATACCTCACACTCTATTCCAGCCAATTCTCCCCGTAGCTTTCCTCACCTCTACTGACCAAAGCTCCAACAAACCAGGTCCCCTGGGACACTCAGGCTCTCCCCCAGCCTCCTTCCTCTATTCCCTAGTAAATATCTCATTGCCCTTCCAGTGCTCAAGGATCTAGTCTAGGTTCTCCTCATCTGATTTAGATTATCTTGGAGTCTTCTAATTTCCATTTCTCCAAACAGCTCGTTATCACTGTTGCAGGACTGCTCCCCTCTGAAAAAAACTGATTGATCCCCACCAGACAGAATGAAGCCAAAGCTCCTGCAAACAAACTTCACCTGTGCTAGCCCATAAGCCTTATGACTGTATCCACTCTATAAAAATACTCCTCAGTGAGCCAGCAGATAGAGTGGAGGTTAAGTCAGCCCATATGGCTATGTGGTTCAATTCCTGAACTCTGCGGCTTGAAAATTACACTGGGAGCATGTGCATGCATGCCCCAAATCCCAAGAAAATGGAGATGAAGGAACTGCAGCATGGCCATCTCTCCTGGAGAGTGAGTGATTGATGGATTGATTTCCCTCCCTCCCTCCATTCCTTTCTCTCTCTCTCCCTCTCGCCAGCAAGCACATGTGCTCTATAGCAAACATATAGACGTGTATGCATGCATACATACATACATATTCCTCAGTATGCATGCATACCTCCATAAAGTTCCTTGAGACACAGATCACCTCCTCATTGGAGCTGCCAGAACTCACATGGCTGGCTGTGTGCCTGGAGACCCAGATCTGGTGGCTTGGGAAACACACCAGGTATTGTGCATGTGTGCCCCAAATCCCAAAACAAAGAAGAGAGGACTGCAGCATGACCATTCCCCATGGGGCTGCTTCTCCATCTCTTCGTTTCTCTCTAGAAAGCACATACACACTCTGGGGTGAAAGAGAGAAAAAAGCTGCTCTTTCTTTTCTGAATTTGCCCAGTACTTACCACATAGCACTACATATCTGGGTCTGTCTCCCCATAAGACTGACAGTTCTTTCAAACACCATGGCTTTTCTAAGCATTGTGATTTTCATCTATTAAAACATTCTATACAGGGCTGGCAGATGGCATATTGATGAAGGCGCTGGACTCCTACATAGCCAACTATGGTTCGAGTCCTAGACCTGGGGGCTTGCTTTCTCACTTTCCTTCTCTCTCTCTCTCTTTCTCTCTCTCTCTCTCTCCCTCTCTCTCTCTCTCTCTCTGTGGTCAAACTAAATAATAATAATGATAATAAATAAAGTTGAATGAATAACTGTTTAAAAAAAATTCTATGTATGTTTAACTGAACTGGTTAGACTGTTTTAGGTTTCACCTAACAATGACTATAGAAATGCCTTTCTTGTTAAAGATTAGCAAAAACAGGTATAGATGACTAATTCTTACCTATTAGTGATATTAAGTAGTTCATAAACTTCCTTTGGTCAGCAATTGTGTTTTACATCTTATTTTTACTTTAAAAGTTTTTGCCAAAGGGCACATGCACTCACCAGAGAGAGACAAAGAGGGAAAGTCAGAAATCCCCCCCAGGGGGGATGGCCATGCCACAATCTCTTCTCAATTCTCCTCCTGTGTGCGTGTGTGCATGCACATGCGTGCGCACACACACACATACACACACACACCATAATTTTCTTTTTTGTTCTTTTTTTCTTTTTTGCTATAGGACACATGTGCTTACAGGAGAGACAGAGAGGAGACAGAAAGTGAGAAATCACCTCCCAGGGGAGATGGCCACATCTCAATCCCTTCTCCATTTCCCTCTCAGGATTCTGAGCACACACACACACACAGGCCAGTGTGAGCTTTAAGTCACCAGGTTGAGACCTGAACCACAGTTGACTACATGGGAGTCCAGTGATGTAACCACTACGCCATCTGCTGGTCCCCACGGTGTGATTTTTTTCAAGCCAGCAGATCCAGGACGTGAACTCTGGTAGGCCATGTAGGAATCCAGCAACTTAAAACACCACAGCGCCTGCTGGCCGCAGTTCACACATTCTTAACATCTTCCCAGCATCTGGCACACTACTTTGCAAAGCAACTTTTAATTTAAGTGAACCCTTCCCAATGCCACTAAAGTACAGCAAATTCCTGCCTTAAACTGATTCAATTAAGGCACCTAGAAAACATCACATCTTTCACTGGTCTTAAAGACCTCAAACAAGCTTAAAATTTCTCTCAAGGACTGCCATATACCATTTGCTTGGATTTTTTTTTTCCTCCTAAGGGATTCAAGCTCACATTTCACTTAGTCACTTCTCTGTACAATGACAGGTTTCTAAAGATATACTTCGAAGTCGGTTCAAAGCTTTTCTGAGAACATGACGACCCCAGGTCAACAGAATCAAGAAAATGATAACAGATGACTAAAGGAAACCTTTGCCAACCTAAAGAGCCCCATGAACAGAAAAAAAAAAAAAAAAAAAAGACTTGTCCACCAGAGTAACTTACCTCTCTCCCTTTCAGCCTCTAGCTTACTGCACTATCATATTTCACAAGCCATAATTAAGAGTCTGAATTAATACTGAAATAGTTAACATATCATGAAAGAATAGTAATAATGCATCTTTTCTTTGAAAGAAAGCATTCATCAGAGTCATACAGGGCAAACGCACTGTTAGCAAAGGCTACTATCCTTCAAGTCACTTAAAATGGCCCACCATGAATGTGTTCTTGGAGCTAAGCCACACTTTCAGTTTTAAGAACAGTCTACAGTTTGATCTGGTTAATAAACCAATATAGGATTGCATAATGTGATCATTAACCAGGCCTTTTTTCCAACTCACATCTTCAATTTAGAATGACAAGTAGTTACAAAATAAAATAAACCATATCAATAAAATATTTTCAAGATAATTGATGGTCTACTTATTTTCTGACAATATTTAATGAAGAAACCTCAAAACAAGAAAATAAGAGAATTCACAGCTCTCTATAATGGGAATGGTATGATCAAAACCAATCAATCCTGGAAAGAACCTGCCTTTAAATTAACTATCAGGGAATAAGACGAATTATTTAACACTAATCTCTCTCTCTCTCTTTCTCTCTCTCTCTCTCTCTCTCTCTCTCTCTCTCTCTCTGTGGTCAAACTAAATAATAATAATGATAATAAATAAAGTTGAATGAATAACTGTTTAAAAAAAATTCTATGTATGTTTAACTGAACTGGTTAGACTGTTTTAGGTTTCACCTAACAATGACTATAGAAATGCCTTTCTTGTTAAAGATTAGCAAAAACAGGTATAGATGACTAATTCTTACCTATTAGTGATATTAAGTAGTTCATAAACTTCCTTTGGTCAGCAATTGTGTTTTACATCTTATTTTTACTTTAAAAGTTTTTGCCAAAGGGCACATGCACTCACCAGAGAGAGACAAAGAGGGAAAGTCAGAAATCCCCCCCAGGGGGGATGGCCATGCCACAATCTCTTCTCAATTCTCCTCCTGTGTGCGTGTGTGCATGCACATGCGTGCGCACACACACACATACACACACACACCATAATTTTCTTTTTTGTTCTTTTTTTCTTTTTTGCTATAGGACACATGTGCTTACAGGAGAGACAGAGAGGAGACAGAAAGTGAGAAATCACCTCCCAGGGGAGATGGCCACATCTCAATCCCTTCTCCATTTCCCTCTCAGGATTCTGAGCACACACACACACACACACACACACACAGGCCAGTGTGAGCTTTAAGTCACCAGGTTGAGACCTGAACCACAGTTGACTACATGGGAGTCCAGTGATGTAACCACTACGCCATCTGCTGGTCCCCACGGTGTGATTTTTTTCAAGCCAGCAGATCCAGGACGTGAACTCTGGTAGGCCATGTAGGAATCCAGCAACTTAAAACACCACAGCGCCTGCTGGCCGCAGTTCACACATTCTTAACATCTTCCCAGCATCTGGCACACTACTTTGCAAAGCAACTTTTAATTTAAGTGAACCCTTCCCAATGCCACTAAAGTACAGCAAATTCCTGCCTTAAACTGATTCAATTAAGGCACCTAGAAAACATCACATCTTTCACTGGTCTTAAAGACCTCAAACAAGCTTAAAATTTCTCTCAAGGACTGCCATATACCATTTGCTTGGATTTTTTTTTTTCCTCCTAAGGGATTCAAGCTCACATTTCACTTAGTCACTTCTCTGTACAATGACAGGTTTCTAAAGATATACTTCGAAGTCGGTTCAAAGCTTTTCTGAGAACATGACGACCCCAGGTCAACAGAATCAAGAAAATGATAACAGATGACTAAAGGAAACCTTTGCCAACCTAAAGAGCCCCATGAACAGAAAAAAAAAAAAAAAAAGACTTGTCCACCAGAGTAACTTACCTCTCTCCCTTTCAGCCTCTAGCTTACTGCACTATCATATTTCACAAGCCATAATTAAGAGTCTGAATTAATACTGAAATAGTTAACATATCATGAAAGAATAGTAATAATGCATCTTTTCTTTGAAAGAAAGCATTCATCAGAGTCATACAGGGCAAACGCACTGTTAGCAAAGGCTACTATCCTTCAAGTCACTTAAAATGGCCCACCATGAATGTGTTCTTGGAGCTAAGCCACACTTTCAGTTTTAAGAACAGTCTACAGTTTGATCTGGTTAATAAACCAATATAGGATTGCATAATGTGATCATTAACCAGGCCTTTTTTCCAACTCACATCTTCAATTTAGAATGACAAGTAGTTACAAAATAAAATAAACCATATCAATAAAATATTTTCAAGATAATTGATGGTCTACTTATTTTCTGACAATATTTAATGAAGAAACCTCAAAACAAGAAAATAAGAGAATTCACAGCTCTCTATAATGGGAATGGTATGATCAAAACCAATCAATCCTGGAAAGAACCTGCCTTTAAATTAACTATCAGGGAATAAGACGAATTATTTAACACTAAGAGTAAAAAAGATTTTCACTACAAAATTTTAGTGCAGGGACCAGCAGTAGTGATGATAGCTATGTCACTGGACTCCCATGTAGTCAACTGTGGTTCGAGTCCCGGACCCGGTGGCTTAAACTCACGCCGGATGCATGTGCGTGCGTGCCCAAGATCCCGAGAGGAGAATGGAGAAGGGATTGCGGCGTGGCCATCCCCCCTGGGGGGTGATTTCTCGCTTTCTGTCTCTGTCTGTCTCTGTCTGGCGAACGCACGCGCCCTATAGCAAAAACCTCTCCCCCCCAAAAAAAAAAATTAGTGCAAAAAAAATTAATTCTTCTATAAAGCTCTCAAAATCTTTAAAAAAAAATCTTAAAGATGAAAATTAGGATCACTTCCTAATATAATCCCATTCCATCTTTTAATAAAATGGAACCATAAAAAAGATGACATTTTAAAAATCAAATCATACTACTCACACAATACTTGTTCTAAATGATCAAATTTTTGTTTGGATACTTAGAACAACATCCGAAGTTGCCCCTGGAACTGTATTTACATTATATACATTACTCCAGACTTGCAGTCGGTAAAACACCACAAATTAAATCCCAATCAAAAAGTGTGGCTAATAGATGACAGTCCATCAACAAGTAAATGGAAACACATGCTCATTTCACACTCCATTAGAAACAGGGTAGGAGCATACTTTCACATGAAGATGAAAAAGTTGGACAGCTATGAGAGACTAAAAAAATAAATAAAAATAATGAACATTTAGAGGCTCCAACAGAGAAAGGGCAATGCTGACGTTTTATCCTGAAGCATGGTTATTTCTGCACACTTTGAACTTTCAATAATGGATAATTCAGTATAGCGCTCTTGCAAGTGAGTAAACAGCATAAGACAGGGCAAGTCAAGCCAGACTGTCCAATTCCCCACACTGTTCATTCCATTTAATCCAGACACTCCACGTGGGGCTGCTGAGCAGACCATCAGGCTGACAAGCAACATCCTCAAGACCAAGAGCAAGCACACTGCACCTGGGCAAGTCTAAGAAACTGCTACTCTGTGAGACTCTCCCTGATGCCTAATGTATTGGACTCTTTTCCTTAAAAGCAGAAGGTGCTAATAGGACCTAATAGGGAAAGTGAGAAACCATTCCCCAGGGAGGACAGCCAGGTTGCAACCACTTCTCCTCCTCTTGGGATTTTGGGCCCACATACACACATGCCCAGTGTGATTTTCAAGTAGCTGGGTCCAGGACTCAAACCTCATTTGGCCATGTGGGAGCCAAGCACCTAAACCACCACACCACCCGCTGGCCCCACTGAAGTCATATTCTGACACATATTTTGTATATGTACTATATACTGTATCCTTATAATAAAGCTAGAGAAAAAAAAGAAAATATTAATGAAAATACAAGAAAATGCTTTGGAGGGGGCCAGCAGCTTGAGAAACACAGTGGCACATGTGCATGAATCCCCAAAATCCTAAAAGAGACAGAGAAGGGATTGTGGGATGATCACTCCCCAAGAAGGGTGCTTTCACCCCTCCTTCCTTCTCTCTCTCTGGTGAGTGCACTGCCCTCTAGCAAAAAAAAAAAAAAAGAGAGAGAGAGAGAGAGAGAGAGAGAGAAATGAAAAGGAAAGAGGAAAAAAAGTGAACAGAGCCTACAACATATGTGCATGCCAGCATGGCAGGGGCAGGAGTAGCTCCCAGAACACAAATCCAGGACCTTTCCCATCAGAGCCCTGCGTGTTACCACTGTACCACCACCCAGTTCCATGTTTTTGGTTTGGTTGGTTGGTTGGGTTTTTTTGGGAGAGGTTTTTGCTATATAGGGCACGTGCGCTCGCCAGAAAGACAGAGACAGACAGACAGACAGAAAGCAAGAAATCACCCTCCAGGGGAGATGGCTACGCTGCAATCCCATCTCCTCCATTCTCCTCTCGGGATCTTGGGCACGCACGCACATGCATCCGGCGTGAGTTTAAGACACCGGATCCAGGATTCAAACCACGGTCAGCTACATGGGAGTTCAGCAACATAGCCATTACGCTAACTGGTGGTCCCCTCAGTTCCATGTTTCATCAATACTAAAGTACAATTTAACATTTTTTCTCTAAAATGTGAATATGTCTTACAATTGATAGCATTCCCCAGTTTATTGAGCAGCATTTCTTCTTTGTAGCACAAAAAAGAAATTAATCTTATACTATTAACAGGGGGAATGTTCAAGTTATATTAAATAGATGCATTACCAAAATGTAAATAAAACAAAATCTAGTTTTTATAAAAGCTATATATAGTCAATATGTCTAGAAAAAAGATTAGAGAATATATACTAAATAATAACAGTGTTTATGTCTAGGTATAAATATGAAAGGTTTTTGTTGTCTGTTTCTTTTAAGAGGTTTTTGCCTTACAGCATGTATGTGGAGCAGGGGACAGACAGTGAAAGAGAAAGTGAGAAATCACTCCCCCCCCCCCAGTGGAGGAATGGCCATGCCACAATGCCTTCTCCTCCATTTTCCAGGTTCTTAGGCAAGCATGCACACATGCCCCGTTTGTTTTCATTTGCTAGAGGGCACACATTATGCTCACTGGAAACAAAGTCAGGCAGAAAGCACTACTCATGAGGGATGGTCATGCCAAAATCTCTTCTCCGTTCTCCTCTCAGGGTTTTAGGCACACATGCACACACACCCAGTGTGTTTTTCAAGCCTCCAGTCCTCAACTCTTAACTGCACAGTTGGCCATGTGGGATACAGCTGCCTTAACCACTACACCACCTGCTGGCCCTAAATTAGAGTTTTATAAATGCAAAATTTTAATAAACTGGATGTAAAGTCATGTTTCTACCCCCATATCAACCTGTCATAATCCTAAATATACCATAAGAATGTGCTATAACTAATTCAATAGGAGAGTCTTCAATAAGTTCATGGGAAATACATATTATGAAAGACTATGTATGAATTTCAAGATTTCTTACACCAAAACAAACTCACTTTAAAAAAAAATTTAATTTTTTTATTCGTTCATTTATTTTCATTTGACCAGGAAGAAACAGAGAGAGAGAGAGAGAAAGTGAGAAAGCAAGCCACCAAGTCCAAGACTCCAACCACAGTTGGCCCTGGGGGAGTCCAGCACCTCAACCACCACACCACCTGCCAGCCCCAACAAACTCTTTCACTTCTTTGTGTACTTTTTGAAGTTCTTTTGTGTTTACTAAGTAGTATCGTCTATGGACAAGAAATAAGTCAGAAATGACAAGAAATAAGAGATATAAAAGAATGTAATTAACTGCCTCAAAGGAGTTCAACATCTAGCAAAAGAATTTATGGTCTAAAAGAGTTTTAATGAAGGTAAGTCAGCAACTTAATGATATTTCAAAATGCTAAACTTGTTCACTGGCTTTACTCATAAGACAACCCACTTAATATGGATAAAAATATGTCTTGTCCAGCATTCCATAATTGAAAGTATAAATTAGCATTTTATCACATCAGAAGTTAAAATAAATATCCTTTATAAATCATCCTATTCATTATCCAGATGACAAAGTTCAAACTCTTGGACTGAGTCTCATAAGATTAAAAACTCTTAAGAGCATGTTATCATCATAATTTATCAGATAATAGACATAAAACCAATGACAAATTAGCAATAACAGGAAACACCCCACCACATAACACTATTGTTTATAAGAATTACATTTTTAAAAATTCTTTCCTTGCCTATCATGTGCTCACTGTGCCAGAGAGTGAAGTGCCTACATCAGCAATTTAATCCCTGTCCTCAATTCCTGTTCAGCTGATAGGGGATGGGTGGGGGAACCCATAGAGAAAAGGCTCCATGACAATGGATCTGGCAATAATTTCTTAATCAGGACACCAACAGTACAGGCAAGTGAATAAATAAGTTGGATCTTGTCAAAATTAAAGACTCTTGTGAATTAAAGGACACTGCCAGTCGTGGGGCTCCACTGCATTACGCTAGAACCATGAGAGGTCCAAGTTTGGGTCCTGGGTCAGCCTGGACATGCCAAGCATGCCCAAACACCCAGGGTCTTGACTGGCTGGAAGCCTGGGGAAAGGATCCTAGTGCAGAAGGTCCCTGTCAAAATGCCTCTATATGTTTACTTTTCTACGTATGTATCTCTCTCATGAAATAAAAAAATTTTAAGGGTGGGGCAGCCAGTGGTCTGGTGGTTAGGGCAGCTAGATCTCACAAGGCTGACTGCATGGTTCTAGTTCCAGATCCAGTGGCTTGAGAAACATCAGGTACACATGCATCCGTGTCCCTCCCAAAAAATAAAGTCCCAAGAAGAGAACAGAGAAGGGGCTGAGGCATGGCCATCTCCCCTAGGAGTGCTTTCTTACTGCTTTCCTCACCGATCTCTCTCTAGTGAGTACACACACCCAGCAGCAAGTTTAAAAATAAAAAAAAGACAAGAGGGAGCCAGCAGGTGGCTTGATGGTTAAGGTGCTGGACTCCCACCTGGTTGATTGCAGTTCTAGTCCCAGACTTGGCAGCTTGCTTTCTCACTTTCCCTCTCTTGCTCTGTCCCTTCCGGGTGAGCACACATGCCCTACAGCATATTTAAAAATAATAATATGGGACTAGCAGATGGCGTAACGGCTATGTCACTGGACTCCCATGTAGTCGACCATGGTTTGAGTCCCGGACCCGGTGGTTTAAACTCACACCAGGCATGTGTGCGTGCATGCCCAAGATTCCGAGAGGAGAATGGAGGAGAAAGGATTGCAGCGTAGCCACCCCCCAGAGGGTGATTTCTCGCTTTCTGTCTCTCTCTCTCTCTCTTTCTAGAGAGTGCACATACCCTATAGCAAATACCTCTCCAAAAAATAATAATAAATTAAGTAATTATTTACGGGGGGGAAAAAAGGGCCAGCAGGTGGCTTGGTGGCTGGGGCAGCTTGGACTCCCACATGGTCAACCACAGTGTGAGTCCTGGACCCAGTGGCTTGAAAATCATGCCAGGCATGTGTGCATGAGTGCCCAAAATCCCGAGAGAAGAATGGAGAAGGGACTGTGACCTGGCCTTCCCCCCATGACTTCTCACTCTACACCTCGGTCTCTCTCCAGCAAACACACATACCCTATGGCAAAATCCTTAAAAAGAAAAAAAAAAGACTATCTACAGTGAAAAGGCAACCCACAGAACAGGAGAAAATATTTGTAAATCATATATCTGAGAATCATATATGTAAGAAATGGTTATCAAGAATATATTAAATTCTCCTACAATTCAGTAACCAAAAACAACCAATTTAAAAGTGGGCAGCTTGAATAACATGTCTCTGAAAATGACATAGTAATGGTCAATAATCACAAGAAAAAATCTTCAATATCACTATCTGGGAAATGCAAATCAAAATCAGAATGAGGAGGCCAGCAGGTGGCAAAGTGGGTAAGGCACTGGACTCTCACGTGGCTGACCACAGTTCGAGTCCTGGATCCTGCAGCCTGAAAATCATACTAAGTGTGTATGCATGCATACCCAGAATCCCAACAGGAGAATGGAAGAGAAAGGACTGCAGCCATCCCCTTGGAGAGTGATTTCTCACTTTCTCTCTGTCTCTCTGGCAAGCACACATGTCTTATAGCAAAAAATCTCTCCAAACTAACTCCCCTACACACACATACACACACAAGGGCTGGCCCCACAACCCAATGGTTAAGGGAGCCAGATCCTACCACATAACCAATTCTGGTTTCAATCCCAGCCCTAGTAGCTTGGAAAACATACCAGGTGTGAGTGTGTACCCATAAAATTGACGAGATGGAAAAGGGATCACAGCATAACCAAGCCCCATCATGAAGTGCTTTCTCTCTTTCACTGTCTCTCTCTCTCTCTCTCTGGTGAATTTGCAGGCTATCTGGCAACATTTCAAAATATACATAACAGTGAGGGAACCAGCAGTAAGCATAACGGCTATGTCACTGGACTCCCAAGTAGTCGACCGCGGTTTGTGTCCCGGACCCGGTGGCTTAAAACTCACGCCGGGCGCATGTGCGTGCGTGCCCAAGATCCCAAGAGGAGAATGGAGGAGAAGGGATTGTGGCATGACCATCCCTCCCTGGCGGGTGATTTCTCACTTTCTGTCTCTCTGTCTCTCTCTCTGTCTGTCTGGCGAGCACACGCGCCCTATAGCAAAAACCTCTCAAAAAAAAAAATATATATATATACATAACAGTGAAATAATGCCTCATACCCAAGATAACTACTATTAAAATGGAAAAAAAAAAAAAAAAGGAAATAAGGGTTGGTGAGGATATGGAGAAACTGAAACCTCTGTGCATTGCTGGTAGGAATATAAAATATTATAGCCATTTTGGAGAATAGTATGGCAGTTCCTGAAAACACATTAGCATAGAACCACAATATGATCCAGCAATTCCATGTATGCGGATACTCCCCTTGAGAATTTAAAGCAGACATATGAACAAGTATTTGTATAACTATGTTAATAGCAACATTATTCACAACAGCCAAATCTCTCTCTCTCTCTCTCACACACACACACACACACACACACACACACCCAAGTGTTCATCAAAAGATGAATAGATAATGGAATGTTATTCAACAAAAAAATGGACAATAAAATACCATTCGGTCTTCAGAAGAAATTCTAACACATACTACAATGTGGAAGAACCTTGAAGACTACATGTGAGGCCAGTCACAAAAGAACAAATATCGTATCATTTTGCTTTATGAGGTATTTAGCATAGTCAAATTGAAAGAGACAGAAAATATAATGGTTGCCAGGAACAAACGGATGGAGTTATTGTTAAATGTGTGGAGTTCAGTTGGGGGGGGGGGGGAAATTATGGAGATGGGTGCTAGTAATAGGTGCATGACAATGTAAATGTACTTAATGTCACTGAGGCATACACTTCAAATTAGTTTAAATGGTAAATTTTGTTATTGAAATTTTGAACACAAAAAGGTAAAGGATAGTGAGTGAGAATGTCAAACATAAATGCAAATTTTGGGATTTTGGATAAAGATCACTTTCAGCAATGGTGACTAGTTTCCATGGGGGAGGGGAAAACATGTTAATCAGCCTTCAAAAATGGACAGAAGGCTTCTTACAGAAGGATGGAGCATTCCAGTAAAATGGCAAAGAAACATAAGTACAAATATCTGGTAGATGCAAAGGGTTATAAAAAAAACCCACAGCAGAAAGCCTAAAGGTGGCATGGTGGTTAAGATGGCATGGTTTGGGGACAGCAGGTGGTGTGGTGGTTAAGGCACTGGACTCCCACATGGCTGACTGCAGTTCGAGTCCTAAACCTGGCAGCTTGAAAATCACGCTGGGTACATGTATGTGAGAATGCCCAAAATCTCAAGAGGAGAATGGAGGAGAAGGAACTACAGCATGCCTATCACCCTGGGGTGGGGGTGGGGAGGTAATTTCTACTTTCCCTTCTGCCTCTGAAGCAAGCACGCGTACCCTATGGCCAAAACCTTAAAAAAAATAAAAAATAATAAAAAAGACACAGCTTGGAGTCCCTGACCTGGTCATTTGAAAAACATGTCAGGTACACATGTATGCATGCCCAAAATCATGGAGGAAGAAGAAAGAGATGAGATAGGAGTGCAGAATAACCATCCCCTATGGGGATGCTTTCTTACCACCAATCCCTCACAAGCATACACACCCTCTGGCAAATTAAAATAATAAAATAATGGGACCAGCAGTTGGTGTAATGGCTATGTTGCTGGACTCCCATGTAGTCGACTGAGGTTCGAGTGTCGGACCCGGTGGCTTAAACTCACACCAGGCACATGTGCGTGCATGTCCAAGATCCTGAGAAGAGAATGGAGAAGGGACTGCAGCGTGGCCATCTCCACTGGCCCCTGGGGGGGGGGGGTGATTTCTCATTTTTTGTCTGTCCCTCTCTGTCTTTCTGGCAAGTACACGCGCCCCATGGCAAAAAAAAAAAAAAAGAGAAAAGAAAAAGGAAAGAAAGAAATGAAAAGAAAGAAACAAAATAAAAAAAGAAGTCTGAAAAATTAAGTTAGGTCCAGAACATAGATGACTTTCAATGCCAATCTAAGATTCTAACCTATCCAAAAATGCAGCAGTTGGTTTTTCAAATGTGAGTGAGAGTTCAGATAATATGTAAAAAAGCTGCATGGTAGAGGGGAAGATGTAAAAAAACAGAACAGTAGTAGTTGAAACTTCGGAAAAAACTTGTTGAGCAACCTTAACATCCAGATCCTGAGATTAAAAACTGAAGGCAGTAAAGAGATGTGCAGCAACTGCAAAGGAGAGAGGGGACTCCTAAAATGCTGGCTGTTTACTGTTTCTTGATCTTGATGCTAGATATAGATAGTATTCACTTTGTAATACGTTAGTTTCCCCTTATCCACTTTTCTTATCCATTTTCCAGGTTTCAGTTACAGATGATCAACTTCAGTCTGAAAATATTAAATGAAAAATTCTGGAAATAAACACCTCATAACTTTTAAATTACATCTACTTCTGATGTAATCTCCCGCTGTCCTGCTCGGTCACACCCAGGACATGAACCATCCCTTTGCCAGCTTATTGCCCTTCTATACACCATTTGCCTGTAAGTCACTTAGTAGCCACTTGGATTATAAAATCAAAAAGACACAGTGTAGGGGCCAGCAGGTGATGTGGTGGTTAAGGTGCTGGATTCTCACTTATCTAACTGTAGTTCAAATCCCAGACCCGGTGGCTTGAAACTCATGCCAGGTATATGTGCATGCATGCTCTAAATCCCAAGAGAGTGGAGGAAAAGGGATTGCAGCCTGGCCATCCCTCTGAGGCCGGGGGGTGGGGGGGGTGACTTCTTGCTTTCTCTCTCTGTTTCTGTCTCTCCAGCAAACATACGGGCCCTGTAGCAAAAATCTCTCTTAAAAAAAGTATGTGTAAGTTTCGGTACTACCCATGGTTTCAGGAATCCACTGGGAGTCCTGGAATGTACCTCCTGCAGTCATGGGGGTAGGAGGAGAGATACTACTGGAATTCACTTTACAGCAAGTCATAACTTGGGTACTCTTCTACATGTGTATTTTACTTCAATTGTTAAAAGTTTATTAAAGGACAGCAGGTAGTGTGGTGGTTAAGGTGCTTGACTCCCACAGAACCAATCGTGGTTTCAGTCTCAGAGCTGGTAGTTTGAAAATCATGCCAGGCATGTGTGCATATGTACCCAAAATCTTAGGAGGAGAGTAGAGAAGAGACTGTGGAGTGGTCACCTGGATGGAGGGATTCCTCACTTTTCCTCTCACTGTCTGTCTCTGGTGAGTCCACTAGACCTATGGCAAAACAAACTTTAGAAAAATTTATTAGAGCCAGACCCTCAGCCTGGTGGTTAAGGGAGCTAGATCCCACATGGCTGACCACAAGGTTCAAATCCCAACCGTGGTGACTTGAAAAACATGTAGGTGCATGTGGGTGCATGTCCCAACTCTCAACAAAATGGAGAGGGGAGTATGGTGTGACCATGCCCCTTTAGGGATTGCTTTCTCGTTTGCTCTTTCTTTGGCAGGTATACACACCCTCTGGCAAAATAAAAAAATAAAGACCTAGACCTCACTTCCAAGAAGAAACAGCTGTAAGGAAGTTGACCATAAAAATATTTATACCAGGACCAGCAGTTGGCGTAATGGCTATGTCACTAGACTCCCATGTAGTTGACCACGGTTTGAGTCCCGGACCCGGTGGCTTGAACTCACACCGGGCGCGTGTGCGTGCATGCCCAAGATCCCGAGAGGAGAATGGAGGAGAAGGGACTGCAGTGTGGCCATCCCCACTGGGGAGTGATTTCTCGCTTTCTATCTCTCTATTTCTCTTTCTGGCAAGCGCTCACGCTCTATGGCAAAAACCTCTCAAAAAAAAAAAAAAAATTATACCAAACAGTTGTTGGTGGGTTTTGTTTTAAAGAAAAGGTAGTTTATTAAGTAAAAGTGAAAGTACACTCCCAAGAGGCAGGAGCAGACCTGAGTGGACAGAGAAAGAATAACTCCAAAGGCCCCAAGAGTTACATTCTGCAAGATTTATAATTTTTTAACCTAGATTGTATTGGCTAGGCCCACTGGTTGTTCTCATCTCACTGGCTCTATCAAATATGCCTGGGCAGGCCCACTGATTTATCTCATTAACTGTATCAAATGTTGCTTAATCAGCTATACATCCCCCACTAATCTCCTGCATACATTACAGTTGGGCAGAGAGTTTTCTTTTGTTTGTCTTGTTTTTGAGAGATTTTTGCTCTAGGGCGCGTGTACTCACCAGAGACACACAGAGAGAGAGAGGGAGAGACAGACAGACAGAAAGCAAGAAATCACTCCCACCAGGGGAACAGCTGTGCCACAATCCCTTCTTTCCCATCCTCCTCTTGGGATTGTGGGCATTCATGCACACACACCTGGAGCGAGTTTTAAGTCACCAGATCCAGGACTTAAACCATGGTCAACAATGTGGGAGTCCAGTGACGTAACCATTATGCCATCTGCTGGTCCCAGCAGGGAATTTCTATCTAGCCACATGGGCAGACATCCAAGACCCCTTACATGCTTCCATTTTCTAGCTTTTTCCTGCCTCATTTTACCCGAGAGGCATAATTCCCATAAATCTTTCTGGGGAGCTGAAGGTGGGTGGTCCATCTTCTGTAACAGCATCATGCTGGAAAGGGACTTTGGCCCTAATGCAACTCTCATCCTGTCTGATCTAGGCCAGGGGCAGCTTGTTGAGATGGTCCTGAGGTGTAGCATTGAGAGGGCTGTCACTTGGATGACTCAACGGATTGAGCAGAGGTGCCAAGGGGTTGGTATCCCTGCTGTATGGCCATTCAAACTTATATAGCCTAGGTTCTTCAAGTTTTCCAACTGGGACAGATGAGTCTTCACTGGAGTAGGCTAAAGCAGCAGATCCCTGGCTTAGCTCACTATCATATATTAGGTTGTAAGGAAGGTCATGCTGTATTTTACTACGCAAAAATGTGTCATGACTTTCCCAACAACCCAATATGTTGTGGGATGGCTTCTATGGTGACATCCAGGTTCTTGGTGTTTCAGACAAAGAACTTAATGAAACATGCCAATAGTGAAAGGAAAAGGTAGTTTATTAAGTAAAAGTCAAAGTACACTCCTGAGAGGTAGGAACAGGCCTGAACAGACAAGAGAAAGTGAGGCTCCAAAGGCCTTGATCTAACAGTATTAAAAATGCAAACATAAGGGTCAGCAGGTGACATGGTGGTTAAGGTGCTAGACTCCCACATGGTCAACCGCGGTTTGAGTACCTGACCTGGCGGTTTACTTTCTCACTTTCCCCTTCTCTCTTGCTTTCTGTGTCTGTTTGGTTAGTGCATGTGCCCTGTAGCAAATTATAAAAATAATAATAATAATTGTAAGTAAAATTAATAATTCTTTTTTTTGAAAAATCCAAAACATAGGGAGGGCCTCATAACACTGGTTAAGTGCTGTACATGGGGAGATCCCATATGGCCTAGAAGGGTTAAAATCCCAGACCACTGACTTGAAAACATTCCAGGCACATGTGTTGTTGCCTAAAATCAGGATGGAATGGAGAGATGGAGGAAAAATGATTGGGTCGTGACCACACCTCATTGGGGCAGGCTTTCTCTCTCCTCTTGAGGAGTGCAAGTGCCTTCTGGCAAACAAAAAGAAAAAAATGTAACCAGGCTGGTCCTTTTGCCGGGTGATTAAGGAAGATGAATTTCACATTGTCACCCACAGTTCAAATCCTGGATCCAGCAGCTTGAAAAACACACCAGGCACATGTAGATGCCCAAAATCCTGGCAGGACGGAGAGGTGGAGGAGAAGGGATTGCACTGTGTGCATCCCATTGGTGGACTGCTTTCTCCCTCTCCCTCTCTGTGTGTGTGTGTGTGTGTGTGTGTGTGTGTGTAATCTCTGGCAATTTATTTTTTTTATGCTCTGGCAATTTACAAAAAAAAAAAAAAAAAAAAAAACACTGTAGTACAAGCTCCCTAAGCATTCTTTTTTTTAAAGCACAGTAATTTAAGAATTATTTCATTTTATCTATTTTTCTTTTTTTATTTAAATAATTATTTATTTAATTTTTTATTTATTCATTCACTTTTTTTTTTTTTAATTTGACCAGAGAGAGAGAGAAAGTGCAGGAAAGTGAGAAAGTAAGCCACCAGGTCCGAGACTTGAACCGTGGTCGGCTACATGGGAGTGTCCAGCGCCTTAACCACCATGCCACCGGCATTTTATCTATTTTTCAAATAATTATTGTATTTAATTTTATTTATTATTATTATAATTTGACCAGAGAGAGAGAGAAAGTGCAGGAAAGTGAGAAAGTAAGCCACCAGGTCCAGGGCTAGAATCACAGTCAGCCATGTGGGAGTACAACATCTCAACCACCATGCCACCTGCTGACCCTAAGCTCCTTAAGCATTCTGACCCAAGAGAAACTCCAGAGGCAGTGACATCTAAGGTGGGTGGTGGTGTTTAGTGTGCTCAACAGACAGAGACAGATAGAGAGAAAATGAGAAATCATCCACTGGGGTTGGGGGCGTTGACCACACCTCAATCCTTCCTGCATTATCCTTTTGAAATTCTGGGCACACACGCCCATCATGATTTTCAAGCCAAGGGGTCCAGGTTTGAAACCACAGAAGGCCATATGGGACTCCAGCACCTTAACCACAACATCATCTGCTGGCCCTATCTAAGGTGGACTTTAAAGATTAAATGGGGGCTAGCAAGGGGCATGGTGGTTAAAGGCGCTGGACTCCCACATAGCCGACCACGGTTCAAGTCTCGGACCTGGTGGCTTACTTTCTCACTTCCTCTCTCTCTGTCTCTCTCTGATCAAACTGGAAAATAATAATGATAATAATCATAAATAAAGTTAAATAAAATAATTCTTTAAAAAAAAAGATTAAATACGTTTGAGACCAGCAACTGGCGCAATGGCTATGTCTCGGGACTCCCATGTAGTCGACCGTGGTTCGAGTCCTGGACCCGGTGGCTTAAATTCACACCGAGTGTGTGTGTATACATGCCCAAGATCCAGAGAGGAGAATGGAAGAGAAGGGACTGCAGCATGGCCATCCCCCCTGGGGAGTGATTTCTTGCTTTCTGTCTCTCTTTCTGGCAAGTGCACGCACCCTATATAGCAAAAACCTCTCAAAAAAAAAAAAAAATTAAATGAGTTTACCAGTTGGGTTTGAAATAGTCCAGGAAAATCATAGGAAAAATGCACCAAAGCAAGCAATATAATCATTTATTCAGAGAATTACAATAGTTTTCCATAGCGCAAAAAAGTCTAGACTAGAGGCAAAGAGTAGAAAAAAGGATTATATGGAAGTTGCAGACTGGATAAGACTGCATCACTGAACTGAGTGGCAAAGAAGAATATGGAAAATATGGTTCTCAATTTGTCCAAAACAATTTGATATTCAAGGCCCTCTATAATCTGACTTTTGCTTCTTTTTTAAGTCATTCCACCCCCAAGCTAGACTTCAGACAGAAGATGTTTTCCTCCTTCTTCAACAAGCATCTACAGTAATATACCCTCCATGCCAGTACAATGCCAAGTTTATGAGACTCACTTTCTAGCAGAAAAGGCAAAAAAAAAAAAAAAAAAGGTAGTAATACAGCACAGCAACATAAGAGCCACACAGTGCAATGAAGTTTGCTACGGAAATGAAAATGCTGAGTTCTGACATATGATTAGGATCAGCATAAAAAAGGGAGGGTTGAGGGAGGAGACACTGAAGAAACATTCTAGAGGACCGTAGGTCCAGACACCCAATCTACATTTGTGTCTCATCTCTCCAAAATACAGCTCCCTTCATCCCTATACCTTTATCTCTATCTTCCTAGCCCAACTCCCAGCTTCCATATACACAAAAATATGGATTTCGAAAAATTCATACAAAGTATGTTTATAAAGGGGACCAGCAGATGGCATAATGGTTATGTCTCTGGACCCCCACGTAGTTGATTATGGTTTGAGTCCCAGACCCAGTGACTTAAAACTCATCCTGGGCAAGTATGCATGCATGCTCAAAATCCTAAGAAAAAAATGGAGAAGGGACTGCAGTGTGGCCATCGCCCCTGGGGGGGTGATTTCTTGTTTTCTGTCTGTCTGTCTGTCTCTCTTTCTTTCTTTCCAGCGAGGGCATACACCCTATAGCACAAAAATACTCTCTAAAAATAGTGTTAAAAACTATGCATGGGGACCAGCAAATGGCATAATGGATACATACTGGACTCCCACATAGTTGATGATGGTTTGAGTCCTGGACCCAAGCAGCTTAAAACCCAGGTGGGGTGGAAGGGGTTAAAGGTGTTGGACTCCTACGTGGCCAACTGAGGTTTGAGTCCCGGACCTGGTAACTTGCTTTCTCACTTTCCTTCTCTTTCTGTCCCTATCTGATCAAATTAAAATAAATAAATTTAAAGAGTAATTCTTAAAAAAAAAAAAAAAAACTTACACCAGGCACAAGTTAGTGTGTGCCCAAAATCCTGAGAGAAGACTATAAGAAGGGGCCATCGCCCCTAGGGGATAAATTCTCACTTTCCGTCTCTTTGTCGCTCTGTCTCTCCAGCAAGCAGATGTGCCCTATAGCAAAAATATCTCAAAGAAAAAAAAGACTATGCATGGATTTCAAAGTTTTTTTGCACCAAAATAAACTCCTACTTTAATTCCATTTTGTTTTTGCACAAATTTTCTTAAGTCCACTCCTACCAGTTGTTTCCAAGTACCAGGAGGAGAAACCATCTTTAAAAGACACTCAGATCATGGGAGACCAGCAGTTAGCGTAATGGCTATGTCACTGGACTCCCACATAGTTGACGCGGTTCGAGTCCCAGACCCGGTGGCTTAAACTCACACCAGGCGCGTGTGCGTGCGTGCCCAAGATCCCGAGAGGAGAACACAGGAGAAGGGATTGCGGCGTGGCCATCCCTGCTGCGGGGTGATTTCTCACTTTCTGTCTCTCTGTCTCTGTCTGTCTGGTGAGCGCATGCACCCTATAGCAAAAACCTCTCCAAAAAAAAAAAAAAAGACAGATTATAACTCTCCCCCTACAATGGCTTCTTAAATCTTTAATATGAAACCCAAACATGGCCCTCTTTGAGCTGGCCCCTGCATTCTCCAGCAATCTAATGTGAGTTCTTCTTCCCACTCAAAGAGTAATGAAGCTACAAAGCTCTTCTCTCAGTCCCTAAACACATGGAACCTATCCTGTCTCAGGACCTTTAAAGAATCCTGTTCCCAGTATCCAAATCTTCACCAGCACAAACATCACCATCACCCAAACAACCAATGCTGTCTGTCATATCTCACACTAAAGTTAGAAATTTCAAGGCCCCGCAAGTTACTCTGAATCTCCACATTCGGTTTAGGTCTCCAGAAGAAAAAGAATACCATTTTTAGACAGACCAAGTTGAGAAGTCGCTGGGATACCCAAGGACTTCCTAAGTGCACAGGTGACCAGATAGGTAGGAGAGACATCTGCACTCAAAATAGAGACTTTATTTAGTACATGAGGTTGACGAAAAGTTGGGAGATTGTGCAGAGCAATTATTCTCAACCTGGAGAGAGAATCACACTAAGCAGAAAGGGCTAGAGATAGTTCTGAACTGGCCCAAATCAGCAAGTCACTATATAAAATGAGATGTTACTGAAGGGAATGAAGGTGATGCCACATCAATGGTATGCAGAGCCAAGATACCTTGGCTAGAACCCAGAGGGAGAGAAGAACCAAAAGTAAAAATAAAAATAAAAAATTTAAAAAAACACAGAACAAACAGAAGAGTAACATCACAATTCTCCAAACTCCTATGCCTTTTTATGCTTTTCATGACTAGCTCTCTTAATAAAATCTGACTCATGTTTCATCCAGTTTAAATGCCACAACTCCTAGAAGCCTTTCTGGACTTTTCCAAGTAAACCCTATTAGTCCCCTCTCAGTGCCTCCACACAAGTTTCTTTTGTTAGTGCTACATTAACAATTTGATGCTCACACGACAGTTTCTTAATAATGTTAGGGCACTTACAGACTGCCCTGTGGGTGATGCAGGGAGTTCAAAAAGTTCATGGAAAGTGACTACTATAAAAAGTTATGCATGGGGACCAGCAGTTGGCACAATGGCTATGACGCTGGACTTCCATGTAGTTGACCCTGGGTGGAGTCCCAGACATGGTGGCTTAAACTCACACCGGGCATATGTGCAAGACACCATGCCTTCATTATCTGTGAGCCCTTTAGAAAGTGCATACAAAATTCTCTAACTTAGAGAAGTCAAGAGGGTAAACAACTGGGCAGTAGCCAGGGGGTAATTCCTCCATTCATTCCTCTAGGTAGACACCTTCTCTCCGGGGACCAGCAGTTGACGTAATGGCTATGTCGCTGGATTCCCACATAGTCAACCGCGGTTCCCATTGAGAACCTGGTGGCTTCAAACTCACGCCGGGCGTGTGTGCGTGCGTGCCCAAGATCCCGAGAGAATACAGGAGAAGGGATTGCGGTGTGGTCATCCCCTCTGGGGGGTGATTTCTCGCTTTCTCTCTCCCTGTCTCTTTCTGTCTGGCGAGCGCACGCGCCCTATAGTGAAAACCTCTTAAAAAAAAAAAAAAACCTCTTCTCTTTCTCTCTTTCTCTCTCTCTCTCTCTCTCTCTCACACACACACACACACACACACACCCTAACTCATTTGATTTACAAATTCCCTTTCTTAAAGTAACACCCACCTGTAGAGTCTTTTAAAAATCACTGCTAAATAAAAAAAATTCTCTCATCAAAATGTCTATCTTGTCACAGCAATACGAGTAAGCATTTCTTTCATCCTAAGTATGAAACGCTAATTTAGTTGGAGACTTAACATATCTATTCTCTTCTCTAAATTACCGGACTCTCACACAAAACAAACACACACACACACACACACACACAAAGTTACAAAGACGCGGGAGGGTCTAAAAGGGTGTGGGCCTAAGGCTACGGCTGCCTGCCTGCATAACTGGGAAGCCATGGCTGCCCAGCCAAGGTTAGACGTTCAGTCAACACCTTCTCCAACACGTTCTCCACACTCGCGCACACACCGCTGAAAGTCAATAACGAAAGACCCCCAGGCCACCACTAAACACTAGGACTAAGCGTAAGCGCGTCCAGTCACCCAGCACACCAGGCTGAGTAACACAAGTAAAGGTTAACGAGGTCCACGCCAGAAGTCCACACGGGTGTGGCGCACCTCCCCTCCCACCGAGTCCGAGGGAGGGACAGCGGCCACTGCC